>NW_006205542.1:1811165-1821995 GCF_000334495.1 Tupaia belangeri chinensis
GGTCGACTATGTGAGAGTCCAGTGACATAGCCATTACGCTAACTGCTGGTCCCCTCCCTTTTTTTTAAGAGAGATTTTTGCCATAGGGTGTGTACGCTCACCAGAGAGACAGAGAGACAGAAGGACACAAAACTAGAAATCACCCCCCAGGGGGATGGCCACATTGCAGCCCCTTCTCCTCTGGTCTTGGGCACATATGCATGTGCGTCTGGCATGAGTTCTAAGCCTCTGGGTCCAGGACTCGAACTACGGTCGATTACATGGGAGTCCAGTGATGCAACCATTATGCCATCTGCTGGCCCCATCAACCTGGTTTCTAGTGAGGGCTTTCTTCCTGACTTGGAGATGGCTACCACCTTTTTCTTATATGGACACTAATCCTGTGAGATCAGGATCCTACCTTTATGAGCATTCAGTCTATAACACTTTCTGTATTGTTTCCAGTATTTTCTATGATGTTAGGTCAGTCCCATTTCTGTATAATCAGGTTGGCTCCAAATAGTATCTATGTTTAAAAGCAGGGCAGCTGGTGGCACCACCAGCACATGGCCTTCTGTGATCTAGGTCCGGGGAGCCAGGGGTCTCAGGTTCATGCCTTGAGGTTTCCTCGCACATGTCAGTCACACACACTTGATCTCTGATGGTCGAACTGACTGGGCCTAGGGTGGTTAGTAGTGTGAAAACTGTTGGCAATATGTGTGTCTTTTTTATCTCTCTCGGAAGAAGTAAATAAGTAAACCTTCTAAAAAACATTTAAAAATATTAAATATTTGTACTTGTAAAATCAAGTGCTTGTATTTTACACCTTTGGGTGCTATACTTTTATATTTTTCAAAATATAATTTATAAAATCAAATTTAGAATGGCTTAAGAAATAAGAATTTAATAGAGTCAGAGATAGATAACTCAAAAGTGCCATATGTGTACTTCCTAATTACAGAGCAGTTACTACCTCTGATTAGTTATTATCTATCAATTAGAAAATCTAAAAATTAATTTCATTTTAATTTGAACTCAGTATCATTAATGAAATCCAGTGCAATTTTTTTTTTTTGAGAGATTTTTGCTATAGGGCGCGTGCACTTACCAGACAGACAGAAAGAGACAGAGAGACAGAAAGCGAGAAATCACCCCCTGGGGGGATGGTCACGCTGCAATCCCCTCTCCTCCAGTCTCCTCTCAGGATCTTGGGCACGCACGCATATGCGCCCGGCGTGAGTTTTAAGCCACCGGGTCCAGGACGCGAATCGCGGTCGACTACGTGGGAGTCCAGCGACATAGCCATTACACTAACTGCTGGTCCCAAATCCAGTGCAATTTTGATGGGTGAATTATAAAGAAGTTTTGCAGTAACACCCTTTTTTAAAATTCTCTTGAGAGTTGTTCCTTCAATAGTATGGTGAGTCTCCAAGATCCTAATGTCCTGCTTTATTTAACTTAAAGATCTTTTTTATAACCTGCAGTTTATTCATTTTCTTCGTCGACTACGTGGGAGTCCAGCGACATAGCCATTACGCTAACTGCTGGTCCCAAATCCAGTGCAATTTTGATGGGTGAATTATAAAGAAGTTTTGCAGTAACACCCTTTTTTAAAATTCTCTTGAGAGTTGTTCCTTCAATAGTATGGTGAGTCTCCAAGATCCTAATGTCCTGCTTTATTTAACTTAAAGATCTTTTTTATAACCTGCAGTTTATTCATTTTCTTCAATTGAAGTGTTTTCTCTGAACTATTTATATAGATGGCAGAAGGTGAAAGCTCACCCCTGAGCCCCCCTTACCTCCCAGCCATGGTGCCACTGATCCCAGGTCCGATGCCTGCTGTCCATCACTAGAGGAACTGTGAAGGTGCAGGGCAGTCTCAGCCTTGCACAAACCTCTGCAGGTTTGGAGGAATCACAGCTTAGAAATCCACCATGCTGCTGGAGGGGAAATTTTTAAGGAAAAAAAACAAAAGGGGGGGAGCATCACTGCAAAAATTCTATAATCTATTAAATTAAGTTGATTGGATTAATAATACAAAATTCAAATTAATAATGATATTAATTTTATGATTTTGTAATTGATAGGTACTAACTAATCGGAGGTGGTAACAGCTCGGTAATCATAAACAGAGTTAAAATTTGCATATGGAATGACAGATCAATTTTTCATCAGCATGATTTTATTGGAATTTTAAATTTGTTTTGACAAATCATTTTTTCCTTAAAGCAATAACAACATTTTGTCTGAAATACTTTTCAGTGACTGCTCTGTACAGAATATATAATACTGAAGCAAATTAATTACTTTCAAAGGGAGGCAAAGTTTACTTACATATAATTTTAGAAAAGAGATAAAATAAGCTTTTCATATTAATGAAGAATTCCATTACCTGCCCTTAAAATGATTAAGTCTTGCCATGAGTTTTTACATGTAGCTTCATTTTAGAATAATAGAAATAGAAACGAGGATATTATG
This sequence comes from Tupaia belangeri chinensis, assembly GCF_000334495.1. Lineage (NCBI taxonomy): Eukaryota > Metazoa > Chordata > Mammalia > Scandentia > Tupaiidae > Tupaia > Tupaia belangeri. The sequence goes on from NW_006205542.1 coordinate 1,813,623, forward strand.
TTTATATGCTAAATGATACTTATGTGCAGCAAGGTTTCTTTGAAGAGAGATTCAAAATTCCTGGTTTTAAACATCAAGCCAACTAAAATTAAAAATGAATTCAAAAGCCATAAAGTAAAATAGCCATTTAAAATATTTAATGAAGTGTGAACAATGCTCCTGTGCTTTAAATGGATGTCTCTTTCATTAATTTCTTCTCCGAAGCTGAAGCAATTGGGCTGGAATGTTAAAATCATTGCAAAACTTAAATAGCACTTTGGGGAATGAGGTGTTTTGCAGGAGGTGTTATTGCATAAGAACTGCAAACATGGAAATAATTTTATCTTCTTACAGAAAGCAAGGTGTGTTTTCTATGTGGGGTGGTGAAAAGAGACAAGGGAAATTTAGCATAATTACGGGTAGCAAGAAATCTTACAAATATACATGTTCTTAGAAGAGAAGTTGGCTAATAATGTAGGCTGTTATTTTTGAAACTCAGAATCTTTTAAAATGTTGAATCAAAGTCGATAATAAAATAGATAAGACATATCTAAGTTGCTTTTTTAAAAAAATTATCTTTGCGGGTGGTACTGTGCCTCTTTATTTTGGATAATAAAATAGCACTCGAAACTTCTAATGGTAGAATAATATAATTATGTATAGTAATTGGAAGAAAATACTATTGGTCCATGTTTGGAGTCACCAATGAAAAATAGGATATTTAAAGTGATTAATGATTTCTAACCAAGTTTAGAGTGGCTCCTCTTAGAGGGTGGTGATCTGTTTTCATCCTTCCCCCTTTTCCATGTAGTGTTATTTTTAACATATTCTTCAGCATTTTTTTTTATTTAGAAAAAATCACTTACATAGTGTGGATTTTTAACATTTGTATTGCTCAGATTTAGAGCTGTTTTTGTATAATGCTTCTTGGTCCGATCACATCTTTATCACTTTCCTGAACACATGTCTGGATGTCTGTCCTCTATTCAGTTTTCTATTTAGAGTTCTTGTTTCAAAAAAGCTTTGCTGGTACCTTTATCCACAGAGCACTTCCTCACTCTCCTCCCTGTGTGGTGGTACTTTTTAGGGTGCACACCTCTACTGTCAATAAATTGTTTGTATCTGGCCCACATCCTCTGTTAGAATGTAAACTCCAAGAGAGCAGGGGGCTTTAGTCTCTTCCCTGCTCCCTCCTTAATATCTAGAATAATGCCTGAAAAATGACTCTCATTCAATACATTTTTTGCTAAAGGAAAGGCTAACTGAGTAAATTCATATTTTCCCATTGATTTGAAATTCTACTTTTATCACAAATCTATCTAGATTTGACAATTTTCAGAGTCTCTTTTCATTTCAGGTCTATTTTCTGCTTGTACCATATTGCTTTAATTACTGTAGTTTTAAAATATTCTTTCATACTTAAAAAAGCAAATAGATCCTCATTTCTTTACTGTTTAAAATATATTCTAACTAGTCTATATTTATTTTTTACAGGATGAGCGTTAGAATAATTCTGTCAAATTATAGTGAACTCACTCATTTAATTAACGGTGAATTTACAGAGGAATTTGCCTCTTCATATGTTGAGTCTTCTAATTTTAGATCAAAGATAACTTCCACTTATTCTCATTTATTTTTATGTCTAATAAATTAATTCTATTTTTTTCTATAGGTCATTTGCAATTCAAGTTAGGGTATTTTTGTGGTTCTTTTTCTACTTTTTAATAGGTTTTTGTTAGTTTGTTTTTTTAAGGTGTATGCCATAGGGCTTGTGCACTGGCTCAGAAAGAGAAAAATCACCTCCCAGGGGAAATGGCCACACAGCAATCTCTTCTCCTTTATTCTCTTCTCACCATTCTGGGCATGCACACATACATGCCCGGTATGATTTTCAAGTCACAGGTCCAGGACTTGAATTGGTGGACGGTGTGGGATCCAGTGCTTTTACCACCATGCTACCTGCTGGTCCCAATAGAATCTTTACAAAACAAAACAAAACAAAAAAACTTTATTTTCTTCATGTGAGAGAGAGAGAAAGGCACCTTGACAGGGTCTTTAGACCCCAATCTTCCACCCAACCCTGATCCTGCTAGAATTATAAGCACACTCATGAGTGGACCTGGTGTGCTTAGGAAGAAAGACCCAGGTCACAAATTTGGAGTCTTTCCACGTGGTCCCAGCTTTGCATAGTACCTGCCTGACTGCGTGGTATCACCAGAGCCCTGCTTTTTTTAAGAGACTTTTGCTATAGGTCATGTGTGTGTGTGTACTTGCCAGAAAGACAGAAAGGGAGAAATCACACACACCCCTCCCGAGGGGAGGCCACACTTCAGTCCCTTCTCCATTCTCCTCTCAGGATTTTGGGCACACACACACCTAGCGTGAGTGTCAAGTCTCTGGCCTAGGACTTGAACTGCGGTTGGGCATGTGGAAGTCCAGCAACATAACTATTATGTCATCTGTTGGTCCCACAGCCAGGTTTTAATAGAATCCTTTTTTTATGGTATTTTTGCCTTACTATAGGGATAGCTTTAATTTTTCTATGTCTTATAACTTATCATCTAATTGACTATCAATATATAGTCTTATTTTCATGTACTATTTTTCAAGGTGGACAAACTAAAGGTCAGTAACTTAGCTTTTTTCTAACATAGATTTTTTTAAAAGAATTATGTATTTAATTTTTATTTATTCATTCATTTATTTTAATTTGAGGAGAGAAAGAGAGAGAAAGAGAGAAAGTGAGAAAGCAAGTCATCAGATCAAGGACTTGAACCTTGGTTGGCCATGTGGGAGTGTCCAGCACTCAACCACCACACCACCTGCTGGTCCCTCTAACTTTTAGATTTTTAATTTCCTTATTGAAATATTTTGGAGAGGTCACCCAGAACAAGGCTAAATCATAATGATGATGATGATAATTATCCTTATTTTGTTCCTGTCTTGAGTGGGAATGTTACCAATATACACGACTCTATTAGTCTGTTATTGTGTTGCTTACAGAAATACCTGGCACTGAGTAAATTATATGAATAAAAAAATAGAGGTTTATCAATTCACAATTCTGGTGACTGGAAAGTTCACAGGCGTTATGAAATGCTCAAAGGGAAAACTTCGAGTGGAGTAGAGCACAGTCCATGTCCGAATAGCCTCTGCTGCCTTCTTTTCCCTTTTTTGTGTTTACACCATGATCACTCACAAGGCCCCACCCTGGGACACCATGTAGGTATTCGGTTTTCACTTCACACCTTGACAGTACAACCAAGTCTCAGCACATGAACCTTTGAGGACAAATCATTTTCTATACCATAATAATTGATGAGACAGATGAAAATATACACAGAGATTTAGATAAAGATGGGGGTATGACCTGAGTATCTTTTGTTCAGTAAACTGTATATTCTGTGCTAGTTTGTTAAGTTTTCCTGTCAGAATTCTATGATAATGTAAAGTAAGTTGGCAAGAATCTTAATGCCCGTGGGTAGTTTCAGTAGCGTATAAACATTGCGATGACTTGAGATGTCCTGAGTCCGGCATTTCGAAGTAAGAAAATATAGTTCTTTGGTAGCTTTGAAATTGTCCACTTGTAGCAATAGTGACTATATACTTCTTTTAAATTATTCTCAGTAGGATATTAATATTTACCAGCGTGGCGTCAAGCAGACAGGGATGCTGTATTTTTCTCCAGCCACACCGCTACTGTCTGTTGGTGGTGGGAAAGATTTCTTTAGAGGAATGTTTCCATATTTTGTAGTTAATACAGGCTCCCAGCCCTTGTCTTGCATAGTTGGGGGTTGTTACATTTTTCATAATTTCTTCTACTTTCTGTGTCATTTCATTGTTCTTGAGAAAGATGATTTAATATAAATATATAAGATTGTATTACAATTTTGATCAAAATACACCCTACCTAACAGAAATTTCTAGATATTTAAGATACTAATTAAGTTATTAATTTGCATATTTTGAACATTAACACATTTTTCTTCTAGTTTCTTCTTTTCATTTATTTCAGTCTGAGAATGTTTCTGAGAATGGGTCAAGAGGTAAGAAGCAAATAGTGTAAACCTGTACTTTTCTCTGTTCTTCTTACATATTACTATATGATATGTCAATATCATATATTTTATATCAGTAGATCTTACATATCAAGTGGGAAAACTATTTCAATTCACAAGTGAAGCAAAGCAATTCTTGGCATACAGTTTCAAACAATAATTAAAACTTTCTCCCAGGGTCAACAGGTGGCGTATTGATTAAGGGGCTGGACTCCCACATTAACAGCTGCAGTTCAATTTCCTGACCCACAAACTTTAAACTCACGCTGGACACGTGTGCATATGTGCCCAAAAATCTGAGAGAAGAATGAAGGAGAAGGTATTGCAGCATGGCGATCCCCAAAGGGAGTGATTTCTCACTTTCTCTCTCTCTCTCTGTCTCTTTCGTGAGCACACAACCTATAGCAAAAATCTCTCTAAAAAAAATTCTCCTGTAATTTGTTTTTCATTGAGTTAAAGATACAGCCAACTTTCAAGTTGTAAAACTATATTCATCAAAGATATCTAGCAGATACTTATAATATTACATAAACATAGTTTGGAAAATCAATGGCTAATAAATTTATCACCTTTGATTGAGAATTGATACAATGATTGCTACTATATTCTTTTACTTAAAGAGATGTTTGCTATAGGGTGTATGTGCTTGCTGGAGAGACAGAGAGACAGAAAGCAATAAATCATTCCCTAGCAGGGATGGCCACACCACAATCCCTTCTCCTCCATTCTCCTCTTGGGATTTTGGGCAAACACGCACACATACTCAGCGTGAGTTTTGTTACCAAACTCAAATCAGGTTCGCTTGCCCAAGCACCATAAAACCAAGCTATAGGCATGTGGTGTGATGAAGGAAAGTACAGCTTTATTGTAAAGCACAAAGCAAGGAGAGTGGGCAGCTCATACTGAAAAGACCCGGTCTCCCCGGGATGTTCCCCACATGCGTTTTTAAGGGAAAAATTAGCGGCAGAGCTCCCAGGCACATGATCAGTTCAGTGATTGGTTCAAGAGGGCATAATCATCTCGTGAGCATTCTTGATTGGTGAGGCCTTAGATAATCAAATTTTTCTTCAGTTGTCTGGAGCCATTCAGCCTGGAGTCTTTGAGCTCACAACCAGCAGTTTCCAGCTTACAAAACATCTTACATATTGAAATGAAAACCTTCTTTCCTTTAAGTGAGAGTTTTAGAGGCCATATAGCCCTCACTCATGGTCCATGTTGGTCATTATCATAACCAAAGTCTGAAGACTTACTTCTTACTCTGGGCCATTATAATTTAAATTGTCTTTATATTTCAGGAACCCTAGAAAATGCATTAGGGGGGGTCCTTGCTCAGTTTCAGTTTTAAGCCTCTGAGCCCAGGACTTGAACTGCGATCAACTATATCGGAGTCTAGTGATGTCACCATTATGCTGTCTGACGGTCCTGCTACTACATTCTTTTATTTTCAGTTTCTCTTCTCTACAATCTTTTTACATTCCATAGTCACACTTAAAGTTTTTCAATCTTGAATTATCCCCTATGCAAACAAGCAAGCACAACTTCTAATGCATTCAACAGCTCCACTTACACTGCTTCTCTACCCCTTCCTTTCTCTTTACTCCACACCTCATCAAAGGAAGGGGCTACTTCTAACACTCTGGTGGTTCAGCTGCTGTTCTTGCCACCATGCTGCACCCTGACCCCTCTGCCACAAGTACATTTCGAGTTTCTAGAGCTAGTTGTTTTGTTTTATTGTCATACCGTTTCCTCAGCTTTGGACATACAGCATGAATATAGTCTAAAACTTTGTCTAACACTCATTTTTGTTGTATATTTGGATACCATCTCTAGATATTATGGTTTTCTATACCAGTATAAATAGGTTTCTAGGGATCCATTATCATGAGTTTATTTCCCTTGAGGTTTCATAACTATCAATAATCAGAAACATCCCTCTGGTATTCTGGATGGTGAGAGGATCTTATTCTGGCTCAAACTGTGGTACAGAAAATTCTACATAATAAATTAGTAAATGAATGGATGATGAGGATGGTAACGTGGAAGTCCTCAAAAGAACTCAAAATGCTCTTTTATAATAATTTCCCTGTAATGTAAGCTTCTTAAATGATTTTAAATATCATTAAAAAGTTAAAATTAAAGGCACAGTAGGAGAGGAATTCGTTAATGTTTGTCATTGTGTCAATGGAAGACCCCAGATCTAGATCTAACAATCTATTTTCTGACCCTCACTGGTTCACCTGGCTTCTAACTACAGTCTTAGTCATTATTACAAAAAAGGTTACAAATGGTAGTAGCTTAACAACTAGAAAAAACATGAACGGAAATGTAGAGTTTTAGTACCTCTTAAAATGTTGCTTGACCTCTGTATTGAGAGCAACTGTAAGTAAATTCTTAACAAGGGAAGAAATCATGTTTTTTAAAGAAGCAAGATTTAAAATATATTTAATATGAAGGGTGATGGAGCAGCCATGGCACCTATCATCTGACTTGGCAACAATACCCTCAAAGTCTGGGAAGTGAAAACAAAAAGGTTGAAAATAGTACCCTAAAGATAAAATGTTTAAAAATACCTCAGTGGGACTGGTGAGAACAAAAGACCACAGTTGCATGGGGTGGGAGTATGCTGAGGCTGCTGCAGCACTCGTCCCCGCATGGTCTCTGGCAGGAAGCTTGCATGGTAGCCTGAGAGGTGGCAGTGGGAGTCCGATTTCTCGGAGCTAAGGTAAAATGGTTGTGTATTCAGAAGCAAGACCACTAGAAATGCCTGTGGAACCCACAAGCCTGTGTGCACAGGGAATCCAGAGCAGAATCAGGGAAGATGCAATGAAAATAGGATTAGGTGGGGTAAGAGTGGTTAGCAGATGAAGAAGTGGAAAGTTCAAAATACAAGAAAAAATAGAACTCACCAGGAGTGCTGTTTACCCTTTCATCCAATGAAATAAAACGGCTAAATCTGTATTAGAAATGCCATAAAGGAATAAAGACCCAGTGGAGTACTTGTCCTCGCTTATAGCAGAACCTGCGGCCCTGAAGCTGCGAATCTCACTTCGTTCTCCATCTCCCACACCAGCAGTGTCACAGGGATGCTTTCTAGCCCTTAATAAAACACCCACTTTTATCTTTTCTCCATAGCAGTGAGCTTACGGAGTGGGTAGATCATAAAAGAGTGATCACCATTAAGCTATTGAAGTAGGGGCAGAGATGAGGGAGCACTCAAAATAACTCTAACGGCCACTGTGGAGGTGATGGCGTGGTGAGTTGAGTGTGGAGGGAATGATCTCATCGACACCCTGATGTGCTTAGTGAGCTCTAGATTGTCAGATCTTATGGCCCTTTGCTTGCCTTAGTTCTCCTTAATATTTCTGTAACACTTTACGCTCTGAATTTTTCCTTTTTGGAAAAAAAAATTATCTTTCCTGTATTCTGTGTCATCAGACTGTAGACTTCACACAGCAGTGGTCATGTCTGTCTCACTATCTACTTGCCAGGTAGATGGAAGAGTGAATGAATGAGTGAGTGAGTGAATGAATGATAAAATCCAGCTATCTTTTTTACTATTTCTGTTCCCATTGACTCCCAGCTTTGAGCTTACTAAAGTTTTTAGATCCAGATTTTTGCTTGTGGGTGAGAGCGAGAGTATGTGTGTGAGATGAGAATTCATCTGGGTTCTTCCACCTAGGTTATTACTGCTGTATAGCTATATCCCCAATGTATGTCTCTTGAAGAAATGGTCAAATAGTAATTAGACATATCCATTTACTATATATAACCTTGTACTTTTAATTAACTGTCCAGAGTGATGGTTCTTTTTTTTTTTTTTTTCCCAATTAGATTTTAAGCAATTTGAGGAATGGGGCCACAGCTCATGTTTCTTTTTTCTACTCCTTAGGAACTAATAGAGAGCTGATCGGTGTTGTTGCTGAGTGTCTATTACTGGGAGAATTTATTGCTTCCAGCTTTTTTTTAAAAAAGTATTTACCATTTGAGAAAAATGTATTTTCTTTTTCTTAAGTTTAGACAAGGAAGTAGACTAGAGCTATCATTAGATGCAAAAAGGACATTAGGTAATGTCCTTCTATTACTGACCTCTGCTAAAAGTTATCTCTGGATGGGACCAGCAGGTGGAGTAATGGTTACCTCTCTGGACTCTGATGTAGTTGACCGTAATCTGAGTCTGGACATGCAGGCTTGAAACTCATGCTGGGCACATGTATGTGCATGCCCCAAATCCTGAGAGGCGAATGAAGGAGAAGAGAATACAGCATGGCCATCTCCTATGGGGGGTGATTTCTCACTTTCTGTCTCTGTCTCTCTGGCAAGCGCATATGCCCTATAG
>NW_006205542.1:1822885-1842267 GCF_000334495.1 Tupaia belangeri chinensis
CTAAAAAAAAAAAACTGTTCTTAAAAAAAAAAAAAAAAAAAAAAAAAAGTTATCCCTGGAATTCAGGGCCTGTTTTATTGGTGAAGAAGTCTCTTTTGAAAAATATTTACTTTTTATTATTGACCTATGAAACAATTATGTAAGCCTACTATGAGATTCACACTAGAAATAAAATACGTAATTAGATAGGTTTGCTGACATGGACATACAAATTAGTGGGAGGCAAATAATAATTAGGAAAACAAGTACATGAGAAAATTATAAATGTTCAGTACTGGGCCATGGTGGGTAAAATGCTGTAGTCTCACATGACCGACTGCACTTCAAGACCTGGACCTGGCAGGTTGAAAATCATGCCAGATGTGTGGGTGTGCGTGACCAAAATTCCAGGAGGAAAATGGAGAAGGGGTTGCAGTGTGGCCACCACTCACCCAGGGTGTGATTTTTCACTTTCTCTCTCAAGGTCTCTCTATCTCTCTCCTGCAAGCGCATGTGCCCTATGGCAAAAAAAAAAAAAAACTTTAAAAAAATAATAAAAAATAAAATTAAGAGAGGGAGAGAAAATTGGCATGTATAAGCCAGGGTCATCGTTTCTTTTCCTGGTTCAGTTTCTCCTCGATTTCAAATGGTATATTATGTTAAGCCCAGACCCATTATTTTTGTTGTTGTTGTTATTAGCATCTTTGTTATATAATCTACATACTATAAAACTCATTCTTTAGAGATTATAATTCATTATTTTTTAGTTTTTTAATAGAATTGTGCAACCATCACTACTATGAAAGTGTAGAATATTTTCATCACCCCGAAGAGCAAGCCCACACCTATGAGAAAACACTGCCATATACTCTTACGCCCAATCCCTGGCAGGCACTAATTATGAATTTGCTTATTCTGCACATGTCACATAAATGGAATCATGTAATGTGTGGTCTGTGGTGACTCGCTTTTTTCACTTAGTATCAATTTTCAAGGTTCTTTTCCTCTAGCATGTAGCATATTTTCTCCATTTTTATTGTTGGATCACACTTCACTATATGGATAAACATTTTTGTTATTCATCAGTTGATGGACAGCTGGGTTGTGTCTACTTCTTGGCTATTAGGAATAATGGCGCTGTGAACAGTCATGTGCAAGTTTTTGTGTAAGCATATGTTTTTAATTTTCTTGGCTATATAAATGCTCATAATGTACATCTTTGTTTAACATTGGGTGGTACTGGCAAACTGCTTTCCAAAGTGACTGCACCATTTTATTATCCCACAGGCTATTAATGAGGTTTCCAGTTTCTCCACATCCTTACTTTGTTATAAGTCCTTTGAATTTAGCTAGCTTTGTGGATATGAAGTGCTACCCTACTGTGGTTTTGATGTGCAAATCCCTAGTGAATAATGAGACTGAGCATCTTTTCATGTGTTTATCGACCAATATATTTCTTCTTTGGAGAAATGTCTAATAAAATTCCCTACCTATTTTCATAATTGAGTTATTTCTCTCTCTTTTTAAAAAGATATTTATTTATTTATTTAACTTTATTCATTATTATTTTTTTAAAGAATTATTTTATTCAACGGTTTGTTCATTTTAATCTGACCAGAAAGGAGGAGAGAGAGAGAGACAGAGAAAAAGCAAGCCGCCAGTTCTGGAACATGAGCTGCGGTTGGCCATGTGGGAGTCCAGTACCCTTAACCACCACGGCACCTGCCAACTCCTCTTTTTTTTAAGTTGACCAGAAAGAGACAGAGAGAGAGAAAGAAAAAGTGAGAAAGTAAGCCGTGAGATCTGGGACTCAAACTGTGGTCAGCCATGTAGGAGTCCAGCACCATACCCCTGCCAGCCCCAAGTTATTTTTGTTTTAATTGTTGAATATGTTTATTTCCTACAGTATAGAACTATAACTAATTTTAGTTTGTTGATCTTGTATTCTGGACCCTTGCCGAACTTGTTTCTTAATTCTAATGAGTCTTTTATGGCTTGCATTATTTTCCTTGTAGAAGATCATGGCACCTATAACTAGAAATACTTTTTTTTTTTTGTAGAGGTTTTTGCTACAGGGCATGTGCACTCACCAGAAAGACAGAGAGAGACAGAATGGAAGAAAGCAAGAAATTACCCCCAGGGGGATGGCCACACCGCAGTTCCTTCCCCTCCATTCTCCTCTCGGGATCTTGGGCATGCACACACACTCGCCTGGCATGAGTTTAAGCCCCTGACCAGGTCCAGTACTTAAACCACAGTCAACTACATGGGAGTCCAGTGACATAGCCATTACACCAACTGCTAGTCCCTATAACTAGAAATACTTTTACATATTTCTTTCCATTCTCTTTTTGAAGTCTTTATTTTTCTTTTTTCCATCTCTTTTTTTTTTTTTACCGAGTTGCTCAGGCTAGATCATCCAGTGAAATTTGGAATGGTAGGAGTGAACATCCTAACCTCATTCATGTCTTAGAGGAAAGAACTCAAATGTTATTCACTAAGTATAATGTTATAACTGTGAGTTCTTCATAGATGACATTTATCGGATCAGAAAAGCTTCCTTCTGTTTCTAGTTTACTGAGTGTTTTTATTTTGAAAGGCTTTGGGTTTTGTCAAATGCTTTATCTGTATCTTGGGGGTATGTCACTATTATTCTATTGGGTCATCAGAAAGTTATGACGCATTTTTCTGTTTAATGCAAAAGTATATCATGACTTTTCTGACAACCCAATATTAATATAGCCTATTGCATTAAGTAACTTTCAGATGTTAAACCAACCTTGCATGTTTGTGATAAATTACACTTTGTGATGGTGTATGATATATACATATATATTTAATTTGCTGTGGGGCACATGCTCACTGGAGAGGGACAAAGAGAGAGAAAGTGTGAAAACACTGCATAGGGCAGTGGGGGTGGAGTGTGCCACAGTACCCTCTCCCTCACATCTCCCTCCTGTTGGAGTTCTAGGCACACACACACGCACTCACATACACACAAGCTCCTGGTGTATTTTTCAAGCAACTGAGTCTGGGATTCAGATCACTCAGTAAGATCCAGCAGCCTTAACCAACATGCCACTTACTGGCTCATATAGTGCTTAATTTTTTTAAAAAATGCTTACGGAGAAGAAATAAGATAGAGAAGAGGGGTAGTAAGTATTGCCATGAGAATTTATAGAGTGCCCAGGAAAGAACTTAACTAAGAAAGTGACAGCAAAGGGACCAGCAGTTAGCATAATGGCTATGTCGCTGGACTCCCATATAGTCGACTGCAGTTCGAGTCCCGGGCCCGGTGGCTTAAAACTCACACTGGGTGTGTGTGTGTGTGTGTGTGTGTGTGTGCCTAAGATCTCGAGAGGAGAATGGAGGAGAAGGGATTGTGGTGTGGCCATCCCCCCTGGGGGGTGATTTCTCGCTTTCTGTCTCTCTATCTCTCTCTGTCTGTCTGGCAAGCACACGCGCCCTATAGCAAAAACCTCTCAAAAAAAAAAAAAAAAAGAAAGTGACAGCAAAGACCTGAAAGTATTATGTGAACCATTCTATAAAGGACCAACAAGTGGAGCACCCACTGTGGCTGGAATAATCACACTGGGGACCTTTGTGCCGCCTTATGCAGAATCAGGTACAGAAGTACTGGGCGACGGAGATGGGAACCAGCAGTTAGCATAATGGCTATGTCGCTGGACTCCCCTGTAGTTGACCGCCGTTTGCGTCCCAGACCCTGTGGCTTAAAACTCATGCCAGGCACGTGTGTGTGCATGTCCAAGATCCCGAGAGGAGAATGGAGGAGAAGGGATTGCGGCGTGACCATCCACCCTGGGGGGTGATTTCTCGCTTTCTGTCTCTATGTCTCTCTCTGTCTGGTGAGCGCACGCGCCCTATAGCGAAAACCTCTCAAAAAAAAAAAAGAAGTACCAGGAGATAAGGTCAAAGTGGTTCCAAAATGGCAGATCCTTCATCCAATGAAAGGGTCATGGATTTTGATCTGTGTGAAGTGGGGAGACATTGCAGAGTTTGGCCAGTGAAGTGATATGATGTAAGGGACATTTTAACCAGATCACTCTGTTGGGTCAGCATAGCCCACAGACAGACGTGTAAGAGTAGAAACGGGCTATTACAGTAATATAGGTGAGATGCAGTGACTTTAATAAGGATAGCAATTGACTAAGGTTTTAAATATTTGCTGAATACTAGAATATTTTATAAGTAGAGCTGAACGGGACTAGCTGTTGGCCCAGCAATTATGTTGCTGAACTCTCACATGGCCAACTGCTGTTTGAGTCCTGGGCCCAGCGACTTGAAAATCATAGTGGGCGTGTGTGCATGGGTGCCCAAGATCCTGGAGGAAAAGGGATTGTGGCATAGTCATCCATTGGAGGGTGACTTCTCACTTTCCCTTCTCACTGTGTCTGTCTCTCTCTCCCCTGAGAGCACATGCCCTAAGACAGAAACCTCTCAAAAAATAAAAAAAAAAAAAAGTAGAGCTGAAAGGATGTCCTGACAGATAAAATATAGGCTGTAAGAAAAAAGTAAAAATGTCTGTCTTTCTAGCTTAAACAAACATAAAAATAGAATTTCCATTGGCCAGCCAGTGGCGAGTTGGTTAAAGTAGCTGGAATCCACGTGGCTAACTGCATGGTTCAAGGTCTGGGCCTGGTGGCTTGAAAAACATGCTGGGCACATATATGTGTGTGCCCAGAATTCTGAAAGAAGAATTGGAAGAGAAGAGATTGTGGTGTGACCATGCCCATGAAGGGTGTTTTTTGTTTTGTTTTGTTTTGTTTTCTCTCTCTCTCCAGTGAGCACATATGCCGTCTAGCAATTTTTTTTTTAAGAGAGGTTTTTGCTAGAGGGCATGTGCGCTCGCCAGACAGACAGAGACAGACAGAGAGACAGAAAGTGAGAAATCACCCCCCCAGGGGGAATGGCCATGCCGCAATCCCTTCTCCTCCATTCTCCTCTCAGGATCTTGGGCACGCACGCATGCACACACGCCCAGCGTGAGTTTAAGCCACCGGGTCCGGGACTCAAACTGTGGTCGACAACGTGGGAGTCCAGTGACATAGCCATTATGCTAACTGCTGGTCTCAGCAATTTTTTTAAAAAGGAATTTCCATTTACTAAGATTAGAAAGTCTTTCAAATGGACAGTTTTGTGTGTGTGTTGGGGAAGGGACTGGAATATTCGGAGTTTGATTTTAGACAAGATAAATCTCAGATGCCTATTAGATATCATAGATAGAATAGACATTTATGTACACAGACCTAGAGTTTAAAAGGTATCTGATCTAGAAACATATTTATAGAGTTATCAGTTTAGAGATAACATTTAAAACCATGTACTGGATAAGATAACAAAAGATGAGAGCACTAGCAGAAAGAGTAATAATCCCTTGTCTAAGCCTTGGGCATTTCTTTCTTCTATTTTTTTTTTTTTAGAGAGAGAGTTTTACTATAGGATGCATACTTGTTACCGAACTCAAATCAGGTTCGCTCGCCCAAGCACTATAAAACAAAGCCATAGGCACGTGGTGTGATGAAGGAAAGTACAACCTTATTGTAAAGCACAAAGCAAGGAGAGCGGGCAGCTCATACTGAAAAGACCCGGTCTCCCCGGGATGTTCCCCACATGTGTTTTTAAGGGAAAAATTAGCGGCAGAGCTCCCAGGCACATGATCAGTTCAGTGATTGGTTCAAGAGGGCGTGATCATCTCGTGGGCATTCTTGATTGGTGAGGCCTTAGATAATCAAATTTCTCTTCAGTTGTCTGGAGCCATTCAGCCTGTACTCTTTGAGCTCACAACCAGCAGTTTCCAGCTTACAAAACATCTTACATATTGAAATGAAAACCTTCTTTCCTTTAAGTGAGAGTTTTAGAGGCCATATGGCCCTCACTCATGGTCCATGTTGGTCATTATCATAACCAAAGTCTGAAGACTTACTTCTTACTCTGGGCCATTACAATATAAATTGACTTTATATTTCAGGAACCCTAGAAAATACATTAGGGGGTTCTTGCTCGTATTCATGCTCTCGACAGAGAGATAGAAAGTGAGAATTCCCCCCCCCCAACCCCCGGAATGGACATGCTGCAGTCCCTTCTCCTCCATTTTTCTCTTGGGATTTTGGGCATGCATGCACACACGCCTGGTGTGGGTTTTAAGCCACTGGGTCTAGGACTCAAACCGCAGTGGACTACATGGGAATTCAGGGACATAACCTTTATGCCATCTTCTGGTCCCTGGGCCATTTCCTTATTGAGAGGCTAGAGAAGAGAATGGGAAATCGAGAGAGTATGGTATTCCAGAAGCCAAGCGAAGAGCATTTCAATGAAGAGAATGAGCAGATTAAGACTGAGAATTAGTGATTTATTTTAGCAATATGAGGGTCATTGTTTGATTTCACGAATATCTTCCCAGGAGTGGAGACTTTACAATTTCAACAAAGTAGGCCTTGTATTTTAGAAAATGATGCTAAACATTTTAGTGGAGGATACAAAGTTATACTGAAATAGAATTAATAATCACAACCACTAGGGAGGAAGGCCTCCCCTGGCTCTCTAGATTACCTGCCTGATCAGATAAGATAGTGACTAAGAGAAAGTAGTGTGTGATTCATGCCCTCTCTGGGTACATTGTAGAGTTCTGGTGTGAAAGGTGCAAACCTTATGACTTTTACTATAATTTCACACTGAAAAATCTATGTGTTGCATTGTCATGTTTCAGAAATGAGAGAACTCTTTGAACTCATAGAATGAAAATATTTTATAAATTTTGAGAGGAATTAGATTTGTGATTGTGTATGTACACCTGTGCTCCCAGAAAAGTATTCTTTAGTTTAGAAGTTTATTTAGGCAATAAACTATTATATCTGAGATTTATTTGCAGAAAATAGTCAACACAAATCTTGGTCATCAAATGAGGTCATTCATACTTGCCATATTCATTTGTCAAAGTTTAGATGTAGATTAGATAAGAAAATTAAAAAGTGAAAAATATATGACATTGTATTGTTATAAAGACTTATGCATGTGTTATGGTGGAGATTATAGTAAACCTTTTTACATTTTTTTATTTGAGGGGGGTCTCTGATAGAGATAATAAAATATAAGTATTCAAAATAGTAGTTTATATTTTTTAATAATGGAATTTGAATATCTACAGACCCAATATTGTGGGGAATTATTTCACCCTGATAATCTGACAAACAGAACGAAGAAGTCGTTTGAGTACACCTTCCCTTTCTTATCCTCCTTGATGCCAGTGCTGAATCTTGGCTCCTTGGGAGCGAGTGTGAGCACTATGTCTTTGCACAGGATGGAATTTTCTCCATGAAGTCTTTAAAGTCTTGTTTACTGTACTTTTCTCCCCCACAAAGATGTGTGAATTTGCATATATTGCCCAGATTCTAGGTCCTGATGTGGTGTTCCACATTGTTTTGTAAGATCCTGAAGGGAAGGGACATGGGTCCTGTGGATTTGTTCTCCCGTTTACTGTTCATCACTGCGCTGAGCTATACCAGATCCTCTACAACTCTGAGAACTGGTGTAACAAAATCCTGAAGAGTTTAGTCATTGAGACAGAAAATTAGGGTTCAAATCCTGGCTCCATTACTTCTACAACAAAATCTCAGAGACTGGGCTAGTCCGTGGCATAGTGGTTAGGGTGGCTGGATCCCACATGGCTAACTGCATGGTTTGAATCAGGACCTGGTGGCTTGAAAAACATGCCAGATATGTGTGCATTTGTGCCCAAGGTCCCAAGAAGAGAATGGAGGAAATGTTGTGGCCATCCCCTCTAGGGGTTGATTTCTCACTTTCCCTCTCTCCCTCTCTCTCACTCCATCAAGTGCACATACCCTATGGCAAAACATTTTCTATAAAAGCACTTCTCAACTTAACCATGTGCTTGACATTTCAGTGGTGTTTGATAATATGTGGTTGGAGAAGTTTGGAATGCTGGGATCCTTCCCATGAAGTGCCCAAGGAACAATAATACATGACAGAGACTCCTGTCCCATTTACAGACTCTCAAAGAGTGCTTTGGTGAAGCAGAATGGAGAATATGGCCTGGACTGGAAAAGACAGTGGAATATGGAACGGTTCAAAAAAGATTTTCTGACTCAATTTACCCATTTCTCCATGAGGAATGAGAGTCTCAGGGAATGTTGACCTCTTGACATTTCATTATGTAAGGAAAAAAAAAGAACCCACTAGTGTGACAGTTGTGAGTTGAGTGTTGGTTGAGGATGGAATTTAAGAATTCTAGATGTAATAATCTATGAAAGATTCTTTGTGAATAGGACTCAATCAATGCAATATAATAATATTATTGGTTTCAAATTTTCTTTCATTTAATCTAATGATAAAGAGATTTGGGTGGACAGACATTTTCCTCTCCCATCCACCATCCTAACAGAAGCTCTCTTATCAAAATTAAATGAGATAGGCTTATGTCGAGATCCTGACATGGATAAATACTGAATAAATAGTAGGTAATATTTATTTATCATTAGCAGCAGCAGTAGCAACAGCAGCAGCATTCTTGTACTTTTTTTTTTTTTTTAAATTTAACACAAGCTTTCTCTCCTACAAACACAACTTGTTAGGTTAACAGCCATCCTTTTAATGTACTCAGTTTCTGAGTACCTGCAGTGTATGATACTGTGCTATGTACTCTTAATCCATGCTATTCCAGATCTGTTTTCTAATTAAAGTCGTAGGGACTGTGATAAAGTAGATGATTCAGTCCCCTCTAATTAGCAATACTTGTACAAACATGTCCTCAGATGCATAAAGGTTAATGATCTTGTCTCGTATCTATCATAAAGCTCTGGCTCGCTTTGGATTAGAATTGTCTCTTCATTGTCCACCCAAGAAGGCTTCAGATGTGGCACCATGCTTTTCAGCTGTTTATTTAAACAATAACCTTTAAAAGTTCGTCTTCTTTTATTGAAATTAAAGCACTCAAATATGTATATCTAAAGAAATTATTGTTTAATGCAAATATATGAAAGATTTTCTGGATTCTGCTGTAGGGGCTTTTGGTGTTGAGGCTGACAGGTTTTAATGAACAGGGCTTGTCATTTATTCAGTTGGTATATGATGCCCTTGTTAAATGTGTATTGATTCTATACTTGGATACTTGGAGTTCCAGATACTTGGAGGATACAATGGTAAACATGACAGAGTCCCTGCCCTTGAGTTCCTTATCTAGCTGAATAGAAAATCATGATAGCTTGTAGTAAGCTCTGTGTTAAATTTAAGCCCCAGTGTCCAGTGCCCAAAGAAAGGACATGCTCTTGGTTGGGATTATATTTGCCTAAAAGTAATAATGACAAAATACTCCAAGTAACGGGATAAAGTTTTTTTTTCCCAGGTCTGAGAAACGTGCCAGGGTCAATCCAGGAAAGTGTACGATATCTCACTGTATCAGGAGCTCGTTCTTCTCCCATCCTATTACTCAGCTGCATGCAGCTTTTATTCCCAAGTATACTTATGGCCCACGGTGGCTGCTGGTATGCAGTTATGTCTGCACTGAGCCAACAGGAAGGAGGGGAGGGAGGAATGAAGGCCTTCTCCTAATCTTGGAATATCTCCCCGGAGGTATACATACTGCATCAGCATGTATTCCACTGATTAAAAAGTGGCCACATGGCCACACCTGTGTGCAAAGGGAGTTTGGAATTATAATATTTATTTCCAAGCAGTTATGTGCACATGTAAAGTGCTAGGCTATCTCACTAATGAAAGGGAAAAAAAATCGAAATGAGAGGACAATGAAGAATTCTGTAAAAACCGAACCAGCTAGGAGTGAAAGTACAGGAAATTGTATTATTATTAAAACAAAAGTATTAGTGTGTGACATTTTAACCTGTAAGCTATATTGGCTTTTAAAAAAATATTCACAGAAATTTAGTCTAATTCAAAACTCATTATAACAAATTCAGCTACTGACAGCAAAACGTTTAAGTTGTTTACACATAAAGGCAAAAGGATAAGGAGCATGCTGCAGAGGAGCAGCATAGCTGTTTTCCCAAGAGCCCAACAGGATGGGACTCCTCTTGACCTTGTTCAAACTTGGAAGTTATCATCTTCTCCACATTATTACATGTAGTTGCTTATCTAAAAATAAAAAAGCTTGGGACCAGCAGATGGCATAATGGTTACATCGCTGGACTCCCACATAGTCGACTGAAGTTCAAGTCCCAGACCTAGAGGCTTAAAACTCACTTCAGGCACATGTGCGTGTGTGCCCAAAATCCCAAGAGGAGAATGGAGAAGGGATTGCAGCGTGGCCATCTGCCCTGAGGATGATTTCTTGCTTTCTGTCTCTTTGTCTCTGTCTGGCTATACTGTGAGCGTTCATGCCTCATAGCAAAAACCTCTCTCAAAAAAACCACAAAAAACAAAAAACCTCAAAAACTGAAAAGCTCGTGAGCATAGTAGGTGATCTGTCTCTCTAACACATCCTAATGTATCATGTACATACATATTAAAATACCTATTTGTTGCAATATAGAAAACTTAACATTCGAAGTTAACATTGTTAACTTCTGCAAATACCTACTAATAAGTTCATTAAGTATTAAGTATTAAATAATTAGGAAATTAGTGTCCTACATGCTTTATGTTATGCAGAAATCTTAGGCTAATTCTTGTGTATGTTCAAGAGGGTTTCTGTTGGATTTGGTGAAATTGATGGGGAATTGGAATATATACTAACGCTGTTTGAAAATTCACTTTCCCACCCATTTTTAGAGACAGATGGTGCAAATAAAGAGGAATGCCTCTAGCTAATGAGGCAGACAGGGTGAGAGGAAAGGAGGCTGGCCAGGAAGGCAGTCTTTCTTTTCAATATTTTATTCTAAATGCAGTATGAAATATCTGAAGAAGATTTTTAGGGCTGGCATTAAGCACGCATGCATCCATGTACATGTGAGTATTTAGATTCTGATTCCTTTATTCACTTACATTTGGCTGCCTATCCATGTATGAGTTCTCCACCTGTGGGACTAGTTGAGCACTGCAGGCTCTTTTTTTGAATTATTTTGCTCTCTCCAGAAATATTCAAGAAGGCAAAGAAAACAGCAGTTTAATTTTAAACGGGGGGGGGGGGGGTTTTAAAGGTATTTTAATTTATCACCGAACCAGCTAGGAGTGAAAGTACAGGAAATTGTATTATTATTAAAACAAAAGTATTAGTGTGTGACATTTTAACCTGTAAGCTATATTGGCTTTTAAACAAATATTCACAGAAATTTAGTCTAATTCAAAACTCATTATAACAAATTCAGCTACTGACAGCAAAACGTTTAAGTTGTTTACACATAAAGGCAAAAGGATAAGGAGCATGCTGCAGAGGAGCAGCGTAGCTGTTTTCCCAAGAGCCCAACAGGATGGGACTCCTCTTGACCTTGTTCAAACTTGGAAGTTATCATCTTCTCCACATTATTACATGTAGTTGCTTATCTAAAAATAAAAAAGCTTGGGACCAGCAGATGGCATAATGGTTACATCGCTGGACTCCCACATAGTCGACTGAAGTTCAAGTCCCAGACCTAGAGGCTTAAAACTCACTTCAGGCACATGTGCGTGTGTGCCCAAAATCCCAAGAGGAGAATGGAGAAGGGATTGCAGCGTGGCCATCTGCCCTGAGGATGATTTCTTGCTTTCTGTCTCTTTGTCTCTGTCTGGCTATACTGTGAGCGTTCATGCCTCATAGCAAAAACCTCTCTCAAAAAAACCACAAAAAACAAAAAACCTCAAAAACTGAAAAGCTCGTGAGCATAGTAGGTGATCTGTCTCTCTAACACATCCTAATGTATCATGTACATACATATTAAAATACCTATTTGTTGCAATATAGAAAACTTAACATTCGAAGTTAACATTGTTAACTTCTGCAAATACCTACTAATAAGTTCATTAAGTATTAAGTATTAAATAATTAGGAAATTAGTGTCCTACATGCTTTATGTTATGCAGAAATCTTAGGCTAATTCTTGTGTATGTTCAAGAGGGTTTCTGTTGGATTTGGTGTAATTGATGGGGAATTGGAATATATACTAACGCTGTTTGAAAATTCACTTTCCCACCCATTTTTAGAGACAGATGGTGCAAATAAAGAGGAATGCCTCTAGCTAATGAGGCAGACAGGGTGAGAGGAAAGGAGGCTGGCCAGGAAGGCAGTCTTTCTTTTCAATATTTTATTCTAAATGCAGTATGAAATATCTGAAGAAGATTTTTAGGGCTGGCATTAAGCACGCATGCATCCATGTACATGTGAGTATTTAGATTCTGATTCCTTTATTCACTTACATTTGGCTGCCTATCCATGTATGAGTTCTCCACCTGTGGGACTAGTTGAGCACTGCAGGCTCTTTTTTTGAATTATTTTGCTCTCTCCAGAAATATTCAAGAAGGCAAAGAAAACAGCAGTTTAATTTTAAACAAAAGCGGGGGGGGGGGAGTTTTCAATGTGATTTAAGTTATCCAAATTGTCTAAAAGACTCTTTTTGTGTTCTGAAAAGGCAAGATAGATATTACTAAATGTTTGATTTAATAGATACTACGTACTTTTTAGGTCTAATTCATTATATAGGACAGTGTTACACTTAAGTTTTGTAGATAAATGGCACAGTAGGTTTCTAATGTCATCATAGTTTTTAATAAACTTAGCTCTATGTAATTCATATATAATCTGATTAACTTAAACTATTAAGTTTTTTTGGTAGGGATTATTTTAATGTGACTAAAGTTAGCTCTCAAAATATCTATCTAGGTTACAATATGTTTCCTATAGGAAAATATGACTGAATTTTATGAAATTTCTTTTCTAGTCAGTGTTTAGAAAAGATAGAGCAGGAGAAAATTTTCTGTGATTATTACATTATTTGAAACATGGAATACATAGATAAAGCTTTGAAATCGTTTTAACTTTGTAAGGCTATATCATTTTAAGAATTATTTATTTAATTTTATTCATTTTTATTATCCTTAATTTGACCAGAGAGAGGCAGAGAGAGAGAGTGATAGAGAGAGGGGAAGTGAGAAAGCAAGCCACCAGGTCCAGGACTCAAAGTGCGGTGAGCCATGTGAGTCCAGCAACTTAACCACCAAGTCACCTGCTGGCCCCTATAAGACCTTTTCACTCTCAAGTTATCGTATCTTAGTGAGTCAGGAGTACAATTGATTGTTTTTTCCTTTTTCTTTTAGGGAGAGATTTTTGCTATAGGGCACATGTGCTTGCCAGAGAGAAAGAGACACACACAGAAAGCGAGAAATCACCTCCCACCCCCCCACCCCCCCAGCAGGGATGGCCACACTGCAATCCCTTCTCCTCTAGTCTCCTCCCAGGATTTTGGGCATGCACCCGGTGTGAGTTTCAAGCTGTCAGGACTGGAACTTGAACTGCGGTAGGCCATGTGGGGGTCCAGTGATTTATTTTATTTGAATTTAATAGAATTGTTATATAATATACTTACACTCTGCAGGTAGCTTGTGTAAAATACTGAAACTAAATTTATTTTATGTTAGATACATATACACTTATGTTTAAACAAATATACTATTAAAAAGAAGTATTTATTTTATCTATTAATTTGTAATTATCATTATTATTCTTTTAATTTGACCAGAGAGAGAGAGAGAGAGAAAGTGAGAAAGGAAGCCACGAGGTCCAGGGCTTGAACCGTGGTCAGCCATACGGGAGTCCAACACCTAAACCACCACACCACCTGTTGGCCCCTAAACAATACACTTTGAATTGCTGTAACAATATTTAGTAAAAATCAAATGTTAAGCACATATTCTGTTTCAGGCACTGTACTGGACATTATATGAAGCTAATTTGTTAAAGATTGACTCTGTTAAATATTGTCTTCGTTTTATAGAGATGACTGTGTCTTAGTGAGCTGCTCTGGTTAGAATGTTGTGTCTGCCCAAAACCTCATGCTGTAACAGACACTCAAGGCAGCTTTGTTAGGAGGCGACTAAAGGGAATCGCTTTGGAGACAGGGGCAGTCCCTAATAAATAATCGATGCAGTTGGCCATGTGGGAGGAGGGTGGGAAATGGCAGAGGATGAGAAATAGGAGGAAACAAGAAATGGAAAATTATTTGTTGAAGATAACAGGTATGATTAAGCCACTTTATAGTGTATTCTGGATGGGAAATTGCATTTTGTATGCTGTGATGATGTTCAATGAAATAACGTAAAGTAAATTAATTAATAAAAAAATAATAATCAGTGCAGGCTCCCTGACCTGGGTGAGTTCTCACAACTACTTGGTTCTCCAAGAACAGGATATAAAAGCAAGTTGGGGGCCAGCAGGTGGCATGGTGGTGAAGGGGCTAGACATACACATGGTTAACTGCAGTTCAAGTCCTGGACCTGGTGACTTGCTTTCTCTCTTTTTCTCTCTTTCTCATAAATTAGGGAAAAAAATAATAAATAAATAAATTTTTTTAAAAAGCAAGTTGGTTGCAAACAAATTTCTCTATTTTATGCACCTCTCCTTTTCACTTCTCTCAGTCATGTTGTGACATAGCATAAGAGGCTGGCCCCAATCTTTTGGACCTTTTAGCTACCAAAACCATGAGCAAAACCAACCTCTTCTTCATAAATTATCCAGACTCAGGTATTTCTTTTATGAGAAACAGAGAATGCATTAAAATATGAGGCCACCCTACTTGTCCCATAACCTATCTTCAGAGTCTAAGCAAATTACTTATCACAAGATCAGGCTAAAAGACTTTTTTTTTTGGTATTAGCTTTTTTTTTTTTTTTTTTTTTGGGAGAGGTTTTCGCTATAGGGCACGTGCGCTTGCCAGACAGACAGAGACATAGAGACAGAAAGCGAGAAATCACCCCCCAGGGGGGATGGTCACGCCGCAATCCCTTCTCCGCCATTCTCCTCTTGGGATCTTGGGCACGCACGCACACGCGCCCGGCGTGAGATTTAAGCCACCGGGTCTGAGACGCGAACCGCGGTCGACTACGTGGGAGTCCAGCGACATAGCCATTACGCTAACTGCTGGTTCCCATTTTGGTATTAGCTTTTAAGAAAGTATAGGTGGACCATCAGCTGGCTTGGAGGTTATGGTGCTGTATCCCACATGGCCAACGGCATGGTTCAAGTCCCAGACCTGGTGGGTATGTGTGTGTGTGCATGCCCCAAATCCCTAGAGGAGAATGAAGGAGAATGGATTGAGGTGTGGCCATCTCCACTGTAGATCAATTTATTACTTTTCTCTCTCTGTCTCAAGTGAGCACACATACCCTATAGCAAGTGTGTGTACTTGCTGGAGAGAGTAAGACACAGAGAGAGTAAGAGGAACCCCCTAACCCCTGTAGGGAGTAATCACAATGCAGTCCCTTCTCCTCAGCCTCCTCATCCTATTGGGATTTTGATCACACACATGCATGTGCCCAGTGTGTTTCTCAAGCCACTGGGTCTAGAACTCAAACCTCACTGTTGGCTATGTGGAATTCCCTTAATCATCAAGCCATAGGCTGGTCCCTGCCTACATAATTTTGATTATTTTTCTTTCTTTGCTCTTGGCTTCTTCATTCTTCATTGTAATGTATGCCGATATTCTTCTAACTCTTACGATTTCTCTACAAATTCTTTTTCACTCTTATTCTTGAAGTTTTTGTTTTGCTTTAACTTAAGATGTATTCTTGCTTCTGCATCGGTTACAGGCTTGGACTTTATTATAATTTGACTTAACCCCTCAGTTTTGGTTTCCTCCCTTGTGAAATGAAGATGGTAGTCCTTACCTCTTAGGGTTAATGTGAAGATTAAATGAAATAATGAATGTAAAAAAGACAGACATACGCAAGCTACTCCGATGATATTTATTTTTATTAATATTCCAGGACTTCATTTAATACTTTTGTCAATATCTCTAGTTAGTGATGGATCCTTTAACTATACTCAGTTTTCAGAGGTCTGCAGATCATATTCACCTGATGATTACTAAGATGCAATAGTATCTCTGCCGGCTTTCAACTTAATGAAACTAAAATACTTTAGAGTCAAATAAGATATGCAGAAAGGCTGCTCTAGGCCAAGCAGTGTGTTGGACACTGTGCTGTACATTATCTATGTAAGTCTCATAGTACTTCTCTATTTTGTTAAATAGAGAACTTAGAAGCTTAAACTTAGGAGTGACTTACTCAGTGTCACATAAACAATAGTGGTAGAGGTGAGATTTGAATTTAGGTTTCTTTTCTTTTTGTTTTTAGGGTTTTGCCATAGGGCATGTGCACTCACTGGAGAGAGACAGAAAACGACAGTGAGAAATCACCCCTCAGGGAAGATGACCATGCTGCCATCCCTTCTCCTCCATTTTCCTCTCAGGATTTCAGGCACACTCACACATACCCAATGTAATTTTCAAGCCTCTGTGACTGGGGCTTGAACCACAGTCAACCATGTTGGAATCCAGCACTTTAACCACCATGCCACCTGCTGACCCTGAACTTAAGTTTCTTAAAATTTGTGTTCATGAGCCCAATAGATGGTGGAATGGTTACATGACAGGACTCCCGTGTAGTTGACCGCAGTTAAAATCCTGGACCCAGTGGCTTCCAACTCATGCTGGGTGCATGTGCGTTTGTGCCCAAGATTCCAAGAGGATAATGGATGAGAAGGGATTGTGGTGTGGTCATCCTTCCTGGTGGGGAGGTGATTTCTTGCTTTCTGTCTCTCTGCCTCTGTCTCTCAGGTGAGCACACATGCCCTATAGCAAAAATATCTCTCTAAAAAAAGTCTGTGTTCTTTTTGCATTGTGCTCCTTGCTCCTTACATTTGCTTTAGGATTCTTTACATTTGCTTTTGAATGCCCCACTATGAAGATAATTAGAGCAACTGTATCCCTCACTCCTAGATTGAAGATGTAAGAGACTTAACCTCAAATAGATGGCAGAACTGAAATTCAAAAACAGGTTAATTAACTTCTGGTCCTATTTATGCTGCTTCTCTAAAGTGAAACTAAGTTTCACAATTTTTTTCTATCGTTCTAGGTGATAGTTTAACTGAAATGTGATATAATCTGTTGGGTCATCAGGAAAGTCAATATGCATTTTTGCATAGAAAAAACAGAAAAATACATCATGACTTTCCCACAACTTAGTATCACCCCTCTTCCCACTATTCTGCTGATACTGGAATGTTCATCGATATTGCACATGGAAATACAGGTGCACTAATTTCATCAAATATTATTTTGCCCACTAGCGTTCATAGCTGAATTCATGGGAAGAACCTCTTTATATTGTTTAACATGTCACTCATATACATTACCTCAAAGCCTAGTGACTTGAAACAACCATAGTAATTTATTATCTCTCATTGCTTCTGTGTGTGGGGGACTTAAGAACAGTTCATGTCAGTGGTTTGCAGTGGGATTCTTTTATCAGGTTGTAATCAGCTGGTGTGACATTCAACTGAAGCTGGAGGAACCACCTCCAAAGGGACTCACCGATGCCACTGGCAATTTGGTACTAGAAAAGGTGGTTCCTCTAAGTTGAATTTCTCCATGGATCTGCTTGAATGTCTTGTCAATTTAGTAGCTAGCCTCTGCTAGGATAAACACGCTAAGAAATCTAGATGGAAGCTACAAGAGCGTTATGATCTAGATTTGGAAAGCATGTAATACAACTTTTTTCACATTCTATTGGTCATATAGACCAGCCCTGATTAAATCTTGAATGGGACTACATATAGGACCTGAATGTCAGAGGCAGGATTTATCAGTGTCTATCTTGGAAGCTGGCTACTACATTCCTAGAGAAAAGGTAGTATTTCTCATTTATTCAGCACAGAGAGGTAGCAAATTGTGTCTAGAAGAACAAAGATGTTGAATTCTAACATCTGGTTTCTACCCCAGATTTAAGACTTATCACCTAGTAGCTGGCCAATATCTGAGTTCTTTTTTGATTAAGTTTTGGTGTTTCTTTGTTTTTTTTTTTTTTCTTTTTTTTTTTCTTTTTTTTTCCATGAGCAAAGTACAAGCAAATAGCTTGGCATATTCAAAGCAGATAGCTCAACTTTGTAAAACTATGTCACAGTTATTCTTTCTCCCCTTACTGTTAACTAGGGATGAATCTACCCACGTGGGGGCCAGTAAGGATTTTAAGTAGTCCTCCTCCTAGTAAGTATGTAAAATACATACAACATCTACATACAAATTTGCTCAGATTTTCCACCATTTCTTCCTGAAACCACAGCTTCTACATGAAACCTCATCTAATTATTCTATTTAATCAGAGAAAGATCAGTCTCAGCATCATCGCAGCCATCCACCAAAAACATATGTAGTATTTTTAGTCTTTTGTTTTTACTATGTGATGACACTTTTTTTGATATGCTGCCTTATATCATTTTATGAGTTCATGTCTTATCTCTTTAACAAAACTTTAATGACTTCTCATTATTTTTTATTCTCCTGAAGATTTTTATTTTTTTCAAGTCAAGTAACATCTGTTCATATTAGGAAAATTAAAATATATAGAGAATGAGATGAGAAAATGATCTTCACCCATTCTCTGTAGCTTGAGCTCTGAATTCAGTGAATAAATGAAGAATAATACATTAATGCATTTTAAACAATCATACATACAAAGGTGAATTATTTAAATGTATATTAACTTTGGCTACCTTATTTGGACAGAAGTATCTTTATTATAAATATATGGTGACTTCTTGATGTTCTATGCATTATAAGACCAAATGGTATGGTTTAATAGCTACTACACGAAAGCCACATTGTGTCAGAAATAAGTGAACCCAGTGCCGGGGTCCAGCCTCGGCGGGGGTGGGTTGACTTGATGGAGGTGGCGCAGGTGAACAGAAGACAAAGGTCTCTGTGCCTTTTCATGCACGTCCTATGCCGGACACTCCCAGAGATCACTCTCTGAGGAGTGACAACTGCTAGGAATCATCGTGCATTTTTATTGAAAACGTGTTACATGCAAGTAAAGGGAGAGGGACTACATGTTTCAATTATCAGCTCATAAAGTTTTAACAACAGAGAACATAGATTCTATTCAGGGTTGGATTAAGGGTGGGTCTAGTGCAGTTCCGCAATTGTAGGTGGGTCTCCATGGAATGCAGTTTTGGGAAAGCGGTTCCAATAAGCAGAGATGATTATCAGCTGATGTGGCACAGCAGCCATCTTGTGACTACCGGGAATGGTGCTGAGAAAAGAAAATCTCAAGTATAGATATTAGTTCTTATGGATCTTAATAAAGAATGATACTTATATAGTTTTATAGGGATCTAAAACTTAATTTGAGGAATCCTAATATATTTATCTATTTCATTTGGTGAGGGTGGGGGTGTCCTGGGCCAGTTTTGACCTAATCCTATTTTATGTAAAGAAAAGATTAAGTTT
>NW_006205542.1:1842680-1847863 GCF_000334495.1 Tupaia belangeri chinensis
ATGCTAAGTGACCCAAGCTTTGTTCCTAGGTCGGCGGGGTGGGGGGTGGGGTGCACAGTAGCGGCCTTACCAACGTACTGAACCCTCCGGAAGCGGAGCTCAAAGGTTGGGGGGGCTCAGACAGATCCTGGGGCCTTGCCAGGTTGGACTCCTCCAACCCAGAACCTGAGCCCAGGAGGCCTGTGGTTCATTAGTCTAGAAGACTTAAATTGCCAAATAGGACGTGTGGCTGGGGAAAACACTTTTTGCGTCTTGGGAAGGAAAACCACAGGATGAGCTACACGAAATGATCAGTTTGACCGCATCTCTATTACACAAACTCATCTGAAGACTAGCAGGACACACATAACAGAGACCTCTTCAGAATGTCCTCAGAGAATGTAAATAATCAAAATCTAAGCAGTTTTATTGTTTTCAGATAACAATGTAATGTAATTGTCCTCTTTTCTCATGAATTGTGGTCCCATCGCCCTATGAAGTTTTTGGAAGTAAAGAATGGTCTTTACTTAGGCTTACTTTTCTCTTCATTAATAAATTTCCTTGGTCTTACCCTGTTTCGTAAGTAGTGTTTGACTGTGATAAAGTGATCACAGGAGACTATATTTCCATGCCTTAATTATTACAGTAACAGCTACTTTAATTTTTGTGGAGTTTTTTCCCGGGGGTAGAAAAGCTATTCAAGATGATCAACAATACTCTTTTGCACAATTTAGATTGTGAGTTACTTATCTCATAAGTGTTCATGGCAGTCAATAATAATGGCCTTGTTTTGTGGTTCTTGCTGTTCTGTTGAGGCATTACATATACCAACGACATCAGTTTTCATCCCCATGTATATTTGTCTTTGCTCAGTAAGAAAAATGTGCGAAAATACTTATATTTAGAATTCAGGGACCAGCAGATGGCATAATGGTTATGTCGCTGGACTCCCACGTAGCTGACTACAGTTCATGTCCCGGACCCAGCAGCTTAAAACTCACACTGGTGCATATACTGTGTGCCCAATATCGTGAGAGGAGAATGAAAAAGAAGGGATTGTGGCATAGCAGTCCCCCCGAGGGATGATTTCTCACTTTTTGTCTCTCTGTCTCTCTGACAAGTGCACATGCCCTATAGCAAAAATCTCTCTCTCTAAAAAAAAGAGCTCAAATTAAAGAAAAGGTTAAATAACAAAACTAGTGCACACCAGTCATATAGGTTATCACAAAGTTAAGAAGTAGAGGGAAACATATTCTGGATTCTGACTGAAATGTGTGGAGTACAATGAGTATTTGATTTAGCCAATTAGTCAGCAATAATGGTCTGATTCAGTTATGAAATATCAATTTTGTAAACATGTAACCCATTGGAGTTCTTAATCTCCATCATTTTTCACTGAAATATTTCTAAAATTTAATAAGAAATAAACATTTAGGTATATGTGTCACACTGTTTAATGTTTTGACCTAAGAAGTTTATACAGTATCTTTATTTGGTTGTAACTTAGCTATGCAAGGACTTTTGAAATGCTTTATTTTAATATTTGTTCCTACCCAGAAAACTGAAAATATATTTTGTGATTTGGAATTTCTCATATAATTCTACAATCTGCCAGATAGCCCAACAATGGAAGCTGAGTAATGTTTGACAGTCTTGTCCTAAATCAATACCATTTTCAACATGTTGGAAAATGAGACGCTTCCTTTCTCAGCTTCTGTATTATCACATTGGTGATGAGTCAACATACCTTCGTGCCAAATCCTCTCCTAAAAAGACAAACTAAAGCATGGATATCTTTTAGTTATTTTGGTTGAATTTGCTTAAATTGAAATAGGTTATTTCTTTAAATATTATAGGGATTAGAAGTACTCAGCAGTATTCAGAATATATATTTTCTTAATCAAACATGGACTCTTGGAATCATCTGGATGCTGAAAGAAGAATCTATGTAAACTAAAGATTCAATAAGCACTCGTGTCTATGCAGCTTCTGTGTGCCTATCCTTCTGTAGGTTCTGCAGAACCAACTGTAGACTGGTTCTACTTATGGTCAGAAATATCCTGTGGCACTGAAAAAAAAGGGACAGAGGAGTTCTATTTTTGTCTTCTCATATCTGGGATAAAGTTTTCATGGAACTTTAGAGAATTTGCTTGGAAACTCTTTAAACTTTACTAAACTAGATCGAAAAATGAATTTTAACTTTGTTCTTGCCTAGGGTGTGTCTTGATCCTGCCACCTCTGTATCTGCATTTTTACACATTTTACAAAAATTTCAATGAAACTATTGAGCTCTTGTTCAAATGGAGAAGAAAAATGTTTGCAATTTTATGAGTTGGGTAAATACCTCCCATATAGTTCTTTTTTTAAAATGTATTTTTTATTTTTAGAGATTTTCGTTCTAGGGCACATGTGCTTGCCAGAGAGACAGAAAGTGAGGAATTACCTCCGGGGTGGGGGTGTTGGGTGGGGAAGGACATGCCACAAACCCTTCTCCTCCAGTCATCTCTCGGGATTGTGGGCACGCATGCACATGTACCCAGAGTGACTTTTAAGCCACGGGTCCAGGACTTGAATTGTGGTCGGCTACATGGGAGTCCACAGAAATAACCATTATGCCATCTGCTGACTCTGCCCCATGTATTTAAGTTATTAAGTTATCAATGATAGTTTCTACATGCTAGTTTTGGAATATGTGCCCCCCCATTTACATGTTGAAATGTAATCGACAATTCTGATAGTATTAAGTGGTGGAACTTTTAGGAGGTGATTCAGTCATGAGATCAGTGCCCTTATAGAAGAGGATGAAAGAGATCCTTGCCCTCCATTATTTGTTTGCCCCTTCCCTCAGGTGAGGTCACAGCAAGGTGGTGTCTGTGAGGAATGGGGCACTCACCAGACCTAGAATCTGCTGGACCTGGACTTTGGACTTCCCAGCCTATAGAACTACAAGAAATAAATTTCTGTTTATAATTCCTACGATGAAGACATTTTGTTATAGCAGCCCAAACAAAGACGTTATGCAAGGCAGCACCAGAGTCTTTGAAGTGGTGAGATGGTGAGTGATGAAGGGGTACCAACATGTCTGTCCCATATGCCCAAATTCTAGTTCTCATATTTTATTCATTCTAAGTTAAGATGTTAAGCAATTTAGAGGATGTAGCTAGTACATTGCCCCATTATATATGCTGAGTAAATGTCATACTTAGGCCAAACAGGCGGATAGGTACATTAACATTGTCACATAAATGGAGAAAATGTGAATGCATGTATCACAGCTGGAATTTTGAGAGGTTTTTGGTATAGGGCACGTGCACTCGCCAGACAGACAGAGAGACAGAGAGACAGAAAGTGAGAAATCACCCCCAGGGGGGATGGCTATGCCGCAATCCCTTCTCCTCCATTCTCCTCTCGGGATCTTGGGCACACATGCACACGCGCCTGGCATGAGTTTAAACCACCGGGTCCGGGACTCGAACCGTGGTCGACTACATGGGAGTTCAGCAACATAGCCATTACGCTAACTGCTGGTCCCCACAGCTGGAATGTTTAGAATAATGACAAGCTGCATATAAAGAAAGATCTAGATAATATGATTTGGCCTGGAAAGGACACATATGAGTAAGGATTTGAGATGCCTCAGGAGCACTAAAGGAAAATCTATAGGTATGAAAAGTTTACTTATGGGAGGGCCAGCAGGTGGCGTGGTGGTTAAAGGTGCTGGATTCCCACATGGCCGACCACTGTTCAAGTCCCGGACCTAGTGGCTTTCTTTTTCCCTTTCCCTTTCTTTCTCTGTGTCTCTCTCTGGTCAAATTAAAAAAAAAATAATAATAACAAATGGGATTAAATAAATAAATAATTCTTTAAAAAATAAGAAAGAAAAAAAAGTTTACTTAGGGTCAGATCATGTCTAAGATATTTATGTGCTTTAATTTCAAGAGATTGTGAAGCAATGCTTTTTACTCTTTATTGTACATAGAAATCACCTTGGACTTTTATTAAAATGCAGATTTGGATTTAGTAGTATTTGATAGTGTCCCAAATTCTGCATTTCTGACAAGCTTCAGGTATGTTATACTATTGATCTTTGGACCACTGAGTGTGCTTATTGGTTATGAGAATTATTTCACTTGATTCAGAAAGACATTTCCCTCTATTAGTTGCTTAAGACAGTTTATGTACAATTCCAGCAGAATATACTTGTGACCTTTTGTTCTTACTTAATCTGTTATACTGTTAGTACTAGTATAATGGGTGTTTGAAGCTTATGTATCAAAATGTAATGGAAACTGAATGTAACATTTTAATATATATAAATACACTAGCATTTTTCAATGTTCTTTGTTTTTACTATAATTTTCCAGTTATTTTATCATCATATTTAAACCAACAATATTATGAATTTTTGAATTTTAAAAGACACAATCACATTTGACTTATTACAGTAAATGTGTGATTCAAGTTTTAAATAGAATTTTTAATATGGTCTATTCACTTTTCTTATCACCTTAAATTATGTAAAGAAATCTTTCAATCCGAAAATCCATATAAGCTTTTAAAACAGAATTACACCATAGAGCTAGAAAAGCAAAATTTAGGACCCATGACTTTCATTGCTAACTTGTTTCCCTTCTTATTTTCACTAAATAAAGATAAAAGAAAGGAGATTTAGTTAGAACTCTCTAACTGTTCTATTGTTGGAAAACGGGGCACACAAAGTAGAAAGCACAGAAACACTTGAAATATACTTTCCATGGATTTTTAATTTTTATTCCATTATTATTCTGCCAACTGTTTCTAATGACTTCCATGTGAAGACTTTGAGATCATGTTGGAATAAAACAAATAAATACAATAAATATAATATACAGCATGACAATTTTGGCAACATTTTATCTTGTGATTATGAAACATTCCTTAAAACCTTTGGGTTACCTGTGATCACCTCTGTGCCACCATAGATTACACAATGTCCATAAATAGCGCCAAGAACAGACTGCAAGGTGGCAGCTTGTGGCTACATTAAAAGCAGTGCTAAAAGGAGAGTTACCACCTCCGATTTTCCGTCTGGTGGAAGTGTGGGAATTTTAGTCCCACCACTTCCTGTGTGTAGTTAGCAGTATTTAAATAATTAAATAGTGCTTCTTTCAGAGCACGAACCCTATTCTTTTTTTTTTTTTTTCCAACTCATCCGCCCCGCAAAG
>NW_006205542.1:1847926-1864585 GCF_000334495.1 Tupaia belangeri chinensis
AAATAGTTCTTTTTTCAGAGCAAGCCCCCTATTTTTTTTTTTTTTTTCCAACTCATCCGCCCCGCAAAGTATTTTCATTTATGGCCTAGAATAGCAGTTTATCTATATGCGAGTATAATTTGCCAGTGATTCCAAAAAAAGAAGTGTTATTCCTGTAACTGGGATTAAAAATACAGAAAATGTTCCTCAATATGAAAAAATAATTATAGAATTCAGATTCTCTTGAATCGATGTAAATTAAAATCTCAGGGAAATAATTGGATAGGGAGAAGCGTCATGTGAGTAAACACTTAAGAAGCAACAGAAACAAAACTGTCGCCTTCTGTTCCAGCCTCTGAGGTATGTGGTGGTTAATCCCAGGCAAAAGCTGCTCTGAATGTCAGTATAATGCATTTATAGGGAAATCCTTAAACTTTGCCTTCTATTTATTTTGATTTAGTAGCTTATTTCTCAAATATTGATGACTTAAGCATGTATTAAGTACACAGTAAAATATTATTAAGAGGAACAAAAAGCAGAGTAGAAAGAAAAGCATTTGACTTTGAAGCTATAATACTATAGATGGAAGATCAAATAAATATATATAAAATAATTAGAATACGTAAGCAAATGTTTGATCAAATTTTAATAGTTTAAACTATTGACATTAAGAAAAAACAATGAGGTATATATTCAAGAAAATCTCCCAGCAAAGTTATATTGGACACCAGTGATGTGTGTGATTAGAGGAGACAGAAAAGCATGAAGGGCCTAAAATGCAACATTAGCAAAGGTGTATCAGGGATCTAGAGAGAACATCAACCACGGTGTATAGGTGTGTGTGAGAGAGAGCGAACGAGCGAGCACGTGGGGAGGAAAGGTAATCAGTGTGTGTAAGGGTGTGTGTAGGTTTGTATTCATGGAAATGTGTGTATGTGTGAGGGTATGTCTGTGTGGTCTTAGAAAAAACAAAGCACCTTGGATTAAACAGAAAGAATATATGGGGGGTTCTCTTTGTCCCGGTACGAACGGACTGTCATCTGGAAGTACTGTATGCCTTCTTCATGAACATCCTCAGCTGTTCCCTGGTGAATATTCAGACTCCTCGAGTAGACGCGAGCCTCCTGGAGCCCTTTGTGCAGTACTCTCGGTATACCCACATGCACAGGCTCAGAGGGTGTGTCCTAGAGTGCTGTGTTCTTTGATTTTAGCTGGAAATGGTATCCGAGAAGAGAAGACAGAATTCCCCAAGAATATTATGGGCTTATGTTTATTCATGAGGGTGTGTTTAAGAGGAATTCTATTTGTATAAATCCTCTGTAAATACAAGTGCTGTATTGCATTTCAATGAGATTTCACCCCAACCCCATAAGAAGAAATGGAGAATTTTTAAAACTAAAGTGTGTAAAATAAATTCATAAAGAGAAGCAGCAGAGTATAGAAGAATAGCATGTGAACACAGGAGCTTGTCTATCAGATTCTGGGATCTGTGTCTCTACTTCTATCCTCTCTCTCACATGACCACTTGCATTCTCGCACATCTGTTAGACGCTGTCTAGGGAAAGCTGACGAATGGCCCAGCTCCTATTCTCAAACTCTTTGCTTTGTAGGAGAAAACAGATAGCAGACCTCTAGCACAGACTAAGAAGACACTAGTTGTGCAGGAGCACTCTCTGGTTTATAAAAAGTGCTGTGGAGTGGGACCAGCAGATGGCAGACTCCCACATAGCAGACCGCAATTCGAGTCCCGGACCTGGAGGCTTAAAACTCCCACCAGGCATGTGTGCGTGCATGGCCAAAACCCCGAGAGGGAGCAGAGGAGAAAAGATTGTGGCATGGCCATCGCTCCCCCTGGGGGTGGGGGGTAATTTCTTGCTGTCTCTCTGTCTTTTTGGCAAGCACACGTGCCCTAACGCAAAAATCTCTCTCTCTTAAAAAAGAAAAAAGGTCCGTAGAAGAAACAGCTCCCTAGGCCTGGAGGGATTTCTGCAGATGAGATGGCAAAAGGCTAAGAAAGTTTTCAGAGGAGAAACACTGATAAGTGGGTATTTTCAAGAAAGTGAAGAAGAAAAGACAAACTCTAGGCTTTCCTGTTTCTTGGCAACTGGCTGCTGCTTTTTCTAGGATTCACCTTTTTATTTCCTTGTCCACCTTTGTTAAAATCACTGCTTCTGGGGCTGGCAGGTTGTGTGGTGGTTATGGTGCTGGACTCCCACTTTGCTGACTGTGGTTGGGTCCTGGACCTGGCAGCTTGCTTTTTCACTTTCCTTCTCTCTCTCTCTCAATCTCTGGTCACATTGAAAAAAGGGATAATAATAATAAAGAAAATTAAATAAATAATTCTTAGAAAAATAAATCACTGCTGCTTATCTTCTGTTCACTACCCATCCAGATCTGTATAGTCGCCTTGACAAGTGGTGTGGATGGTATGCCAACTTCCGGGGCAGTGCGGCTTTGCATGGACACTTGCTCATACTTCACCCAATATGCTCCTGCCTGTTGCTCTCCCTACACTTGGGCATGTGAAGTTTTTATGTGGGTTACTTAGTTATATGAGTGGGATTTCTAATGATTTTTGTCTATACTTGGATGCTTTGAATCTTATTACATCATGTGTCTCTTTTCAATAACAGCTTTCATTTATCACCCCTTATCTCCAGAATTGCCACATGCTCCTTTTTATTTTGTTTTGTGGGTACACTTCCTTTCTAATAGTATAATAGTCATTAAAGAATACTCTTGATGGGCTGGCAGGTGGTGTGGTGTTTAAGCCACTGGGCTCCCACATAGCTGACAGTGGTCAAATCTCGAATCTGGCGACTTTCTCTCTTTCTCCCCCATGTCTCTCTCTGGTCAAATGAAGATGAAGAGGAATAAGTAAAACTTAAAATGAATATTTTTTAAAACAGTTATTTATTATAATTATCTTTCCGTTTTGACCAGAGAGAGAAAGAGAGAGAGAGAACAAGCCGCCAGGTCTGACTCAAACTGCGGTTGGCCATGTAGCAGTAGTCCAGTGCCTTTAACCACCATGCCACATGCTGGCCCCAGATGAATAATTCTTTTTTTTTTTTGGAGAGGTTTTTGTTATAGGGCGCGTGCGCTCGCCAGACAGACAGAGAGAGACAGAGAGACAGAAAGCGAGAAATCACCGCCCCGGTGGATGGCCACGCCACTGTTCCCTTCTCCATTCTCCTCTCGGGATCTTGGGCACGCACATGCACCCGGTGTGAGTTTTAAGCCACCGGGTCCAGGACGCGAACTGCAGTCGAATACGTGGGAGTCCAGCAAAATAGCCATTATGCTAACTGCTGGTCCCAGATGAATAATTCTTAAAAAAAAAAAGAAAGAAAGAAAGAAAGAAAAGAAAACTCTCGAGTAAATGAAATCACAGCAATTCTGTGATGATTTTTTTTTTTAAAGGTTTTTAAAAAGATTTTATTGCCTGGCGGGGCCACCAGACAGCATAGTATAGTGGTTAAGGCATTGTGTTTCCACATGGTCAACTGCAGTTCGAGACTTTGACACAGTGGCTTGAGAATCACACCAGACATGAATACATGCATGCCCAAAATCCTGACAGGAGACTAGAGGAGAAGCAATTGCTGTGTTCTGTCCCCCCAGGGAGTAATTTCTCACTTTCCCTGTCTCTCCATTGAGTTCACATGCCCTATGGCCAAAACCTTAAAAAAAAAAAAAAAAAGATTTTACTGCCTATAGCCTATTTGAATATTAACTAGAAATACAATTTAGTTTTCCCTGCGTAAATGGTAATTTGGTGTTGGGGTAGGCACAAATATCAAGAAATGGTAAAATAAAATGATACCTTCGGCTAGCATTTCTGATGCACGCTCAGTGGTTCACAAGTTCTAGATCTAGTCTTCTGGTTCTTTGTTTTCACCTCAAACAGGTGATTCATTTATAGTAAGGTTGCCAGGTAAAATACAGGAGCCCATTTAAATTTCTTATAAACAATGAATAGTTATTTCACAGTCTCTCTAAACATTTCAATATAGGACATACCTGTGTTATGAGCATATGTTTCTCAATAGGACATACAGTATGTTAATCTTTGTTTAACTGAAATTCAGATTTAATTGGGTGCCCTTTATCTTTATTTGCTGAATCTAGCAATCTTATTTATAAGTAATAAAGACTAAAGTTTTCTTTCATAGGGATGATTCACAATTAAAAGACATTCTCATAGGACGAGACTTTAGTTTTTTTGTCAGTGTTTCTTATACTGGACAAACCATGGACATGTTTTTTGGTAAATTTCAGATTTTTTTTTTTTTGTTCTGGAATAGGGGTGTGCTTTTTGCCTGGGCTTTAAAAACACCAGTTTGGGGGCCAGCAGATGGCATAATGGTTATGTCACTGGACTTTCACTTGACTAACTGCAATTCAAGTCCCGGACCTGGAGACTTGAAACTCACGCCAGGTGCATGTATGTGTGTGTGTGTGTGTGTGTGTGTGTGTGTGTGTGTGCCCCCGAAATCTCAAGAGGAAACTGGAGGAGTAGGGAGTGTGGTGTGGCTATCCCCGCCACCCCCCCCAATGGGAGTGATTTCTTGCTTTCTGTCTGTCCGTGGTGAGCGCGTGCACTCTATAGCATCTCTCTTAAACAAACAAGAAAACTGTAATATTATGAAATTTTTTCTTCTTTATTTGATTCATTCTCAAGGAGACATAAAAGAATAGCAAAAGACTACTGACTTCTAGGAATTGGGAATTACAGAGAATATTAAAGATAATTTCAAGTGATTTTTATTATCATTAAGGAACTGAGCCACAGCTTTTGATGTTAAGTGGCTTATTAACAGGTTAATAAGCTGAGACGGATCTGAAGTCTTCCAACTCCTGGTCTGATGCTATATAGGTATATAAATATAAGGGTGTGTGCTTTCTCTTCTTCGCAGCAATTAAGATGCATAATTGTTAGGTAATTAAAAGGAAGAAATAAATTGAATGCAATAGCTTTTTAAAATGCATTCCCTTGGACATTATGGGCCATAACTAACAACCTCTAATAGCGTCAGTTGGTTCATTGGTTCATGTAGCCAACCAGTCATTCATTGCCGTTGATAAGAGCCAGAACCATACTGCTAAGTTTATATCCTTGCCCAAACTCTGTCTGTGTTACTTAGGCCACGTAACCTCTCTGTGCCTCAATGTCTTTATTTGTAAAAAGGATACACTAAATAAAAACTATGGTAAAAATTCATGAAGATCTGTGTCAAGACTTTCTAACAATACCTGACACTGCTAAGGGTGTAAGAAGAGTTATCTCTTATTATGTCATTATTTTACTTGGTACTGTTATTAATACATTAGATACCTGTGAATAGTGAGGGCTGATAATTTCCCAATCTCTGTGATTAAAAATGTGATAAAAAAGCTATGAGTTAATACAGATTTGTGTGTGTGTGTGTGTGTGATTTTATGGAAGATTCAAGGATATACACTTTTTTTCTCTAAGTTTATTTCTTTCTTTCATGAGTGAGATGGAGAAACAGGCTCCCCCAAGAGGGTCTTTGCATTGCAACCTATCCTCAGCCTTATCCAGCCTCTAATGATGGGCACATTGCACAGCCAGCATGTTCGAAGAGGCTTCTGGACATGAATCAGGACCTTTCCACATGGGTCAGCCCTGCAGAAAAAAGCATTGCATTACCACTGCACTATCTTCCATCTCCATTTTTATTCTTTTCTATGCTTTTGCTTTACTGATTGTTTAAAGGCAATGGATTGTCCCCCTCTTTGAGTTTTGTCAACCAAAGACAAATCCAAGTTTTTCCCTCCCCTGTCACCTTCAGTGACGCTACATCTGATATTCTGC
Organism: Tupaia belangeri chinensis; assembly: GCF_000334495.1. Lineage (NCBI taxonomy): Eukaryota > Metazoa > Chordata > Mammalia > Scandentia > Tupaiidae > Tupaia > Tupaia belangeri. The sequence continues at coordinate 1,853,745 of NW_006205542.1, forward strand.
ACAGGGTTTTCTCTCATCCCGTTAAGCTTAATCAGAAAAATAGGCCCAGAGTAGGAAATTCATATTTGAATTTGTGAATTATGTAATTTTTTTAGGGATTGAAACATGCCAGTCACTTTGAGTTTCAGTTTTCTTTAGAGACTTCCCAAGAGGCTGTTATTTACTCAAGGGAAGAAGAAAAAAAGGAACTTCCCACTTTGGTTCTGATAATTATAATTAGAGGTTTATAACCAATAAAGTTTGAAACAAGTTTCTAAATTTAGTGACTGCAGTGTGTTAAATTCCCAAAGAGCCACAGAGGAAACTGACTATATTTATCTCAGTAATACTTTTGAGTAGAAAAGATCAATTAATACTTTTGACTAGAAAAGGTCTTTTTGTTCTTAATAAAGACCTCACCTCCTTTAAATTTAACTGAACAAGTAGACAGCTTGTTACTCGGTGAATCTTAATACATTACAATACCAAGAAAGTCATAAAAGAGGTACTTTTGTTTGTAAAATACTTAAATTTGCAAAATTCTGCTAACAGTTTATGGCAACGTGTTCTAGACCAATTTGCTTCTTGTTGGTTTCTTAGCATAGCTATGGCAGACCGAGTGATTATGCTTCTGGTTCTCTGCGATACTCATAGTTCACGTCAGAACATCAGCAGTAGCTTCAGGACGTGAATTCCTAAGTTTACACATAGGAATGTCTATTGGTTATCCATTTAACGGCATAAGAGCAAGTTAGCATTTTCATATTAGCAGCAACCACATCTTCTCAAGTATATCCTCACTGTCCATGGCTTAAATCATTGTTTAAAGAATGAAATAACATCTAGATATGTTCTTCAAAAGACATTCTCTTTTTTAGGTTCAAAAAGCTGAAACCATCTAAAGTAAAGAATTGTTCATTTACCGCTTGTATCATAAATTAGTTCTAGAAATAGAAGAGGGCAATATGGGAACTTTTAATGCAGTAGAAGATATAACCTCCACGTTCGCTTTTAGATCAATAAATATATCTTAGCCTGAACTTTCTCCTAGCAACCAGTATCTCTGAGTAAGTATCACATTCATGCCAGAAACAACAGCTGTGATTTGCACATATTAAGATGATGAAGTTTTCCCCAGCTCTGTGGTCCAGAACCTTTTGCTATCATAAGCCCCTTTGTGATCTAAGTCATGTGTATTTGTATCCTTATTCCAAAGGCTGTTTGAAGGTTGGGGAGGTGGGGGTGGCAGGCAGCATCTCTGTTGGCATGTGGCTGAGGTGACAGTAGGATTTTAGCAGCTCGTGGGTGGGTGTTCAGGGAGCAGGTGGCATTGGGAGAAGGAAGTGACTGTCAGGATTTGGTGGCATTTGGGGGTGTGTATAGGCAGGCATAAAAAAAGGAACTGAGTATTCTAAAAACACTTTGGTATTCTCATAATGAGAAATGTAATCCAGGGCTTTTGATATTCTAAGGTGCAACATTTCAGTTTGTCACTCTGCAGTTTTAGGAAAAAAACCCAAAGGGTTAAAGATAAATAAGAGCAGTAGCCAATCTGCAGAATATATTAACAAAACTTGAATGATTCCTTGAGGGTTTCATTTTTGTTTTCTAACAGCTTTATTGAGGTATACTTGATACGCAGAAAGCTACGCATATTAAATATACACAATTTGATGAGTTGGACATGTACCTACACCATGAACCATCCCCATGTCAAGGCAATAAACGTACCCATTGCTCTAAGATCTCCCTTGTGTTCCTTTGGATTTGTTTGCCTGGTTTATCATATTTTTTGTTTTGTGTGTGTTTATTTTGAGGTAATGCTGTGGTTGATCAATAGAGGCCTTTTTATGTTCTTAATTCTCAGAGAGTAAATAATTTTTTATTTTAGGAAGATTTTTGCTACAGGACCCATGTGCTCGCTAGAGAAAAAAGAGAGACAGAGAGACAGAAAGCAAGAAATCACCCCCTCCCCACCCACCCAGGAGGGATTGCCATGCCGCAATCCCTTCTCCTCTATTCTCTTGTCATTTGGGGCATATATGCACACGTGCTGGCATGAGTTTTAAAACACCGGGTCTGGGATTCGAACTGTGATCAACTACGTACAAGTCCAGTGATGCAGCCATTATTTCATATGCTGGTTCTGAGAGTAAATAATTTTGACTTCACTGTGCTGTTGGTTGATTTGAGAACTGTTAATTTTCTCTAGTGAAATAAAGCTATTTAGGAATGCTGATTGGCCCTATATCTTCAACTGGTTACCTTTAGCTGCTGGTATCATGTGGAATACACACTGGGTCTTCAAAAAGTTCATGGAAAGTATGCATAATGAAAGAAGATGTGTAGATTTCTATTCTATTTTACATCATAATAAACTTGAACTCGAATCCCGTTTTCTAAGAACCTTTGAAATACCCTCATACATCCCTGAGTTGCACCTAGGTTTGCTCATCCCTTAAGAAATTTGGGCATTCTGTAATCCACAGCTTAAGGCCTTCGTCAGTTATTGTTTTTGGGGTGCGGATAGAATACACATTTTAATGCAGTTCTCTGTTAAACAAATAACCAAGCAAATATTAACTTTCCCTTGCTCACTTTCCAAAAGATACTATGGGAATGTTCGGAAAAGAAAGCAAAACAATAGAAATCTGAGAAACCTAGATCTGTTAACCACAATGAAGTAACAAAGATACTTCTAAAAAATGAACATTAAGTCTCTATTTCAAATAGGCTTTTGATAATCTGTGGTCATTTGTAAACACTGTCATATCAGAACTACACAGAAAGAGAGTATTGAAAACTGCTGGGGAAATGGTTTTTCAGGTTTTAGTATAATGGTTAAAGATAAGAATGTCTTTCAAGTGCTTATGTCACTTTAAAGACATGATAGGCCTTAACCAAGTTAAATTAGATCTTAAATACTCTATATTTATAAGCTCACAATGAATTAGGAACATGGGGAATTCAATCAAGTGTTATTTAAACAGTGATTAATTAGGACTATGAGAGGGGAAAAAAATTCAGGTCAATTTTGTGGCAAGTCGTCTGTGTGGTGAAAGCAGCGTTGGTAGCAGAGAACCCAACTGCCTATTTTGTTCCTCAAAGGAACAGTGTTCAGACTACAAGAGCCATCTGTTGCTGCTCTGGGCTTTGCAAGAACCTCTGGGGAATGAAGCATAGAGGGTTTTGACGTAGTTTCAGTTGGGATTTCTTCAACTTGTTGTAATGAAGTGTTGAGGTGTTTTCCTATTGCCAGGAGCTGGCTGGGCTAAAAGAGAATTCTTATGCAATGAAATTGTTTAAAAATATCTCTCGTAGGTGTCTCCTAATATATTCTCCCTGCCTTTTTTAAAAATTTTGTTAGAGGGTATGTACATTTGTTGGAGAGAGACAGAGAGAGAAGGAAGGTGAAAGGAACCTTCATGGGCAATGGTCATATCACCATTCCTTCTCTATTTTTCCTTTCAGGATTTTGGGCACGCACCCACATGCCTGGTGTGTTTTTCAAGCTGCTGGGTCTGGGACTCGAACCACACTGTCAGCCCTATGAGATCCAGCCACCTTAACCACCACCAGCAGGTTCTTTTTAAAGTTTATAACTTGAAATAGCTTTTTCTTTTTTCTGCAATATTTTGAAAAAAAATTTTAACAGCATTTCACTGAGAATTCAACATCAAAGTGATTTTGACTTGACTTTTCTTCCAGTTTTGAAATAGTTTTTGAATTCTCTTTTTGTTTGTAATCGTTTCTTCTCCTGAAACCACCACTTGTTAAATGCTTTACAAGAAATACTGATATTTTTCAGAGGTACCAGTGTGAGTTAGTAGCATGCCTATTTTGAATAATGCCTTTTGCTAAAGAATATACTGTTATCATTGATGTCTAATATTATTTAAACCAATTTACAGATTCTTACTTTTTTTTTTTTGCAATGAACAGAAAAACCATGAGGCACTTTTCTCTTAATCTCACAGAGAGAAAAATGTTAATTTTTTTTTCACCTGACATTCATTTTGACAGTGTGAAGAAACTAAATGTTGACATTTTAGCGGGTTTCAAGTAAACTTTGATATTCCAGCAGGGTTGATGGCTTCATCTGCAACCATATTGTTTAAATATTGACACACTTTCCTACTACTGAAAAAAAAAGAAAAAATCCCCTTCACTAATTGCCCCCAAAGTGCCTGTGCCTCTTAGGTACAAGAACCCTCTCTGTTCCAGCATCTAAGGGAGTTTAGGAAGTTATATTCTTTGTGTTAGAAACTTTGTCTAGTTCTATGATTTGAGTATGGTTATTAATTTGCATTTTCAATTTATATTTAGAAATATCAATAGGTTATGATTTAACCCAGTGTGTATTGAGTCAGATAGATTTATTTAATGTTAGTACTTGGTTCAAAACATTCAGAGTACTTTAAAAAACTGATATATCTACTAAGGCATTTTTGGTAGGCAGTTTTTAATGAACCCACTTATAAGGAAGGGGAAGATATATTAGGTTATACAAAATAACATCATATTTTTCCTAGCATTTTTTTTTACTTTCTTCTTCATAACTAAAGAACATAAGCCAGGACTGGTAACTCTATACTTGAAAAGATTGCAAATTTGTATTGCTTGCAGAACATTGCTTTTAAATACAAGGAAGATTTGAAAAATAGTAGGTCATTGAGGGAGTCATAACATATTTTTCTATGTAAAATTGTGTCATGACTTTCCTGACAACCCAATAGTAGTTGGATTTGCCACTGACAGTCTTTATTATAGTGGATAGAAGGTGTCTAGGATACTTAGGGAATTTAGTTGTTTTTATCTGTAAAATGAAGAATAGAACTAGATTATATCTACAGTTCTGTGTTTTGGATTCTTTTCTCACGCCCCATATTCCCTTTTGCATGGTTATGTCATTGGAAGTCCAGTGAAGATAGACCCTGGCATCCAGTAACAATATCCAACCTTCTGTTATTTGGAGCTAAGGAAGAACAATAACAGAACTTAATAAATAATGGTCATGGATTTCTTGGGCTACATGACAATAATATGATGTTTAGAAATGCCTGCCGAGATGTTGAATCCTATCATTTAGGCCAGTGCTTGTATTTTACAGATGAGAAACACGGATCTCTGAGAATTAAGGCTGGAGTCAAGTTAGAGAATTTCTTGAACTAGAATTTGGGGCTGTTGACTAGTATATTTGGGAGACATAGGTGATATTTTGAAAATAAGATCTGTATTTTTTCATATATTATTACTATTATACAATAATTTAATAGATTGTAGATTACTAGGTAAAAGGCATTTTATCATTTTGCCTTACTTTTCTTTAGTCATACTTTTGCCAATCAAATTGTTAATAAAAATTTTACTTTTAACTTTAGAGATTCCTTTTAGATGTTGAAATTCATTATATATATATATTTTTAAGTGCTTTTAAGTGCTTTACTGCTTATCCCCACCCCGGAAGCCTGTTTGTTATCCGATGATCATTTCAGGTATTTCGTTCATGTACTGCTCACCTTATAGGCAGCACAGATTGTCCTCTTACGTACTTTCCTAAAATACACCAACCTGATCTTAGGTGTTTTTGTGTATGTTTATATGTGTACACATGTGCGCATACGTGGGCGCATACTTTGAGTAACTCCATATGTGCCTTATGCACCTTATTTTTCAATGTGAAGAAATAACAAATTGCATATTCTCATTTCTGTCTGTCTGATTAGAATCACATATACTAGGAAGACAGAAGAATGCATTCTGGTCCTGGAGAGTATCGCAGTGCCTGGCTACACCTGTGTCAGTATGTCATTCTGTGCCATTTTAAAGTATTTGGTTGTCAGAAACGTCATGACGTGTTTTTCCAAATATATCCTGACTTTTCTGGCAATGCAGTAATTCCTGGTTTTACAAACAGATGCCAACAATTCTTCCTAGATTTTGATTCATTTTTGGATACTTCAGAAAGGTTTTGAAAAATTATCAGGCTTTATAAGAAAGTAACTTAATGAAAATTCTGAAGACTTATTTATATATACGTCTAAGAGATACTAAAAGTAATATATTTCAGGACCAGCAGATGGCATAACGGTTATATTGCTGGGCTCTCACATGGGAGCCTGCTGTTCAAGTCCCAGACCCAGCAGCTTGAAACACATTGGCACGTGTGCATGTGTGTATGAAATTCTGAGAGGAGAATAGAATAGATGGAATTGCTCTATGGCCATCACTCCTGGGGGAGTGATTTCTCACTTTCTGTCTCTCTATCTCTCTGGTGAGCACATGCACCTTATAGCAAAAATCTCTCTGAAAAAAAAAATTTATATTAACAAAGCGAAGAGAAAATAGTTCTCTATTAAAAGTCAGAGAAATCAGGGACCAGTAATTGGCATAATGGCTATGTTGCTGGACTCCCATGTAGTTGACTGCCGTTCGAGTCCTGGACCTGGTGGCTTAAACTCACACAGGGCGCGTGTGCATGCGTGTCTAAGATCCTGAGAGGAGAATGGAGGAGAAGGAATTTCAGCGTGGCCATCACCCCCTGGAGGGTGATTTTTCACTTTCTGTCTCTCTGTTTCTCTCTGTCTTTCTGGAGAGCGCACGTGCCCTATAGCAAAACTGGCGGGCGCCCCTTGCCCTATAGCAAAAACCCCTCAAAAAAAAAAAAAAATCAGAGAAATCAGATCTGACTCTTTTCTTTGTCAGGTGATACCAGTTTCATGGCTTGTCCAGAACTTTATATATGTGTGTCTAGATTAGCAACATTATAAATTATGATTTTGCTATTATTACTCCTTATTGTCTTATAGGATATGGCCATACCCCATACAAATTGATTCCCCTTCCGCTCACCTATGAACTCTCTGACCAAAACAATAACTAGAGCATATGCATGAGTTACTGAGTGTGGATCTCCATCGCTTATGTACATTTATTACTTAGCACACACTGATAACTGTGTAGGCACAAAATGTGTATCTTTATGTTTTCTCATTTAGGGCACATGACAGTCTTATAGGGCATGTATTTCCATCATTTTTATTTAACAGGGAAACTGCTGCTTAATAAGGTTGAGTAATTTGTCCAAATAAATGAAACTAACCATCAGAGCAAGAATTTGCATCGAGACTTATCTAACTCCAGGGTTCAACTCTTAAACCACTGTGTTATGCTATTTGTCTCCATGATAAGAAATTGCATTTTACTTACTGCTGGGAAACTTGAATCTGTTACAATATATTTGTCTTTCCAAGTTAAATATTTCTGAGCATTATAAAGTCATCTTTTGTAAATCAGCATATTTAAAATAATAACATATAATATAGTTATTAGTTTCATCAAAACTTTACTTAACTCTCATTCTATCAACCTAGATTAGATACTCTATAAAGCTTAAGAGTCTAAACATAGAAAGAGGTCTTTATTGTACATTTTCTATGTTCTATGCAAGAAATCTTGCTTGTCAGGAGCTGCCCCCTTATGGAGAAAAACTATGGCAACACATTTTTATTGAAGTCTCACTCCAGTAGTTGTACCTTAAAATTCTCAGGAGTTTCTGCTTATATTATGTGCAAATATGTTTTTAAAACTCTAGATAGTAAAAGAAAATTATAACAAATTACTCTTAATTAACCATCCACGTATAATTGTCTTTAATTACATAGCATGAATTTTATATCAGCATTCTTCTATATTATATTTACTATATGGATAACATTTTTCTATATCAATGTGCTGTCATTTAATTATTCTTTATCAATGGACATTTAGGTGAGTTTCCATTTTTTTTTTCAAATTTTTAGCAATTCTAAATAAAACATGCTTATGCTTCCTCTTCCTGCTGCCATTTCTTTTTGACCTTTTTCCTTGGTCGAGGTTAAGATACCCTGCGTATGGATTACAATTAAATACAAGTTTAATCTAGTTTATTATGAATAATATTTCTAATGGACTTGTCTTTCCCTTTCAAATTAGAAAGTCTCTTAACATGTAGAATATAGTAAAATATTTTGAAATGTATACCTAGGATTTCTCCAAGAAGTACTTAAGTATAAATCGACCATTCAAAAATATATGGTCAAAAAATATTCTGTGGTGTTAGTGAGTGGAGAAGCAATATCCTTTTCATATTCAAAATGCTCAAAAGAAAAACAATTTTAACAATCAGCAATCACTGAGCACTAGCTTCAGACAACATCTGAATTAGATATGAAAATGAAGTTTGACTTCTACTTTGCTTTTTTAGCTCTTACACTACACCCACTTTGTACTAATTATAATTTTTGCCATGTTTCAATTTATATTTGAATCTGTCATGTGTAATGGCATAGTCATCGAACACACACACATACTTGCAAGGTCACTTACATCACTGATGCTGGAAATGCAAATAAGAAATTCCTGAAAAGGCAAGTTCCGCTCCGCCAAAACTATCACTCTTATAAAAGGATAAAGAGAAAAGGAAATGCTAAAGAAACAAAAGTGTTAATAGTTGCCATTTTCTTCTTCCTTCTTTAATATCTAAAAAAAGAGATCTTTTACATAAAATTAGATTATGATCTTTTGATATTTTTCATGCCCTATGTCTGTTACTAGCAGAAAGCCCCTAATGACCTGTGAGTATGAAGGGAGGAGATCAAAACTAGGTGAACATTAAAATTTTATGTTATTGGGACTAGCAGTTGGTGTAATGGCTATGTCACTGGATTCCCATGTAGTCGACTGTGGTTTGAGTCCCAGACCTGGTGTCTTAAACTCAGGATGGATGTGTGTGCACGTGCCCAAGATCCTAAGAGGAGAATGGAGGAGAAGAGATTGTGGTGTGGCCATCCTCCCAGGGGGTGATTTCTCACTTTCTGTCTTTCTGTCTTTTTGGCAAACGCACACACCCTATAGCAAAAAAAAAAACTCTTAAATTTTTTTAATGTTATTACACGACGGAAGTTTATGCATAAATCATTTACTGAGTTTTATTTTTCTTTTAGAGGATATTTTCTATGGAAAACATTTGGTTTAATCCTAAAATTCTGAGTCTGTTTCTTTGAGAATATCTGATTTTTTTAAAAGAATTATGCATTCAATTTTATTTATTACTATTATTTTTTAAATTTGCTATAGGGCATGCATGCTCACCAGCAAGAGACAGAGAGAGAAAGAGAAAATGAGAAAGCAAGCTTCCAGTTCTGGGACTTGAACCAGTCAGCCATGTAGGAGTAGCACCTTTACCAATACCACCTGTGGACCCTGAGAATACCCAGTTTAACAATAAAATTGTCAACTAAGATCAGGCATTATTTTTAGCAAATGGTAAGGTACTATTAACTGCAACTTTTTTCCCCTTCTGTCTGATCTACTACATTCCAATTTTACTTACTGATATAATTATTTCTTCTACTTATAGCTTAAATAAAGATGGGATTCTGAGAAGGCATTGTAAACATTTTAATGACTAAAATTTGAAAAATCTTGTTATAATTTACATGTATATTAATAAAAGATATTTGATTTTAACAGATAAAAACAATTAAAATCTTCTATAAATTATTACTCTAATAACTTTCATAAATATATGTTGATACATTTACTCTAGATAATGTCCATATTCTTCTGCTTCTCCAGCTTTTTTCACTTACTAGTATGCCATTGACATTATAATATGTTATTAAATTGCTTTATAAAACATTAATAATATAAAGATTAATGTGATATAGTATTTAACACTTAACATTATTAATTAATTAATTAATTAATTAATTTTTAAAAAGATTTTTGCTAGAGGGCGCATGTGCTCATCAGAGAGACAGAAAGTGAATAATCACCCCCTGGGAGGGATGTCCACACCTAAATCCCTTCTCCTCCATTTTTCTCTTAGAATTTTGAACTGTGCTCATGCACACATGGCTGGCGTGAGTTTTAAGTGACCGGGTCCAGCACTTGAACCACGGTCAACTCTGTGGGAGGCCAGTGACATAACTATTACTCCATCTGCTGGTTCCTAACATTAATGTTTAAAGTTTATTTCTCCCATGAGATAGTAAATTAATGTTTATTTCTTCTGAGAGAGAGAGAGAGAGAGAAAGAGATAGGAATCCACAACAGGATTTGCACTCCATAATCCAGTTCCAGTCTCAGCCAGCCTGAATAGTGGAAATGCACACACATGCATGTGGCATATAAAGAGAGGTCTAGGGATAGGAATCCAGGTCCTTTCCATGTATCCAGTTGTGTTATCACTGTACCCTGGCCCTTAAATTTTATTATACTGTTACAAAGTGGTATTTCTGTGAGATACTAGCAAATTCTCAAGGATAATTAATAAATATTCAAAGATAAGTAGATTTTATTGTTAAATAAATGTGGGGAACTCTTCAAAGTTTCCAGAGTAATTCAGTAAATCATGCTGAGACAACTAATTGTATATTCACATGCAAAGGAAACAAAAACTATTTAGACCCTTACCTTACACCATACACAAATATTAACTCAAAATGGATCATTCACCTAAATGCTAGAGTGGAAGTTAAGAAACTGTTAAAAGAAAACATGAAAACATGAGAGAATTTTTTTTAACTTTTAATTGGGCAAAGATTTCTTAGGATGGACACAAAAATATAAAACATAAAAAAACTTTTAAAAAGTGATAAGTTAGATTTTATTAAAATAAAAACTTCTCTTTCAAAGACACTTCAGAAATGACTAAAAACCACAGACATGGACAAAAATTTTGAAAAGTACATTTTCATTTTTTTTAAGTATATCAAAAGCAGCTAAATAATAAGATGGCAAACAATGTTCTAATAATGGGCAAAATATTTGAACAAACACTTAACCAAAGAAGAGAATGGCAAATCAGTATATGAAAG
>NW_006205542.1:1864616-1867065 GCF_000334495.1 Tupaia belangeri chinensis
AGAGTGTGAAGCATTTTTAGCCATCAGGAAAATGCAAATCAAGATATAAAAAGACAGCAAAGACTCGATACAATTGCAGCTAGTATATGAATGTTGGGAATGTAAAATGAAAAGCCACTTTGGAAAACAGTTTGGCAATTTCTTATTAAGTTATATATACACTTCGTACATTATTCAGCAATCAAACTCTCAGATATTTATTCAAGAGACATAAAAACCCATGTCCATAGAAAGACTCTTCACAGAAGTTTTGTTCATAATAGCTAAAATCTGAAGAGAACTCAAATGTTCATCAGCTGGTGAATGAATAAAGACATTATGGTATGCCTATACAACGGGCTTCTACTCAGCAACAAAAAGGAACAAACTATTGATACAACATGAATCTCAAAAACATAACGCTAAGTAAAAGAAGTCAGCCTTAAAAGGCTACATTCTGTTTGATTCCAATTATATGAAATTTTATAAAAAGCCCGAAATCCTAGGGTCAGAAAATAGAAGTAGTAGCTGTAAAGTCTGGGAAAGGAAGGAGATTGACTGCAAAGGGACTCCAACACTGGTCGGGTCATGTAGAGTCTACTACCTTAACTACCACACCTCCTGCTGGCCCCAGTAATCATTGTCTTACAAACTCTAAAATTCGAGGAGAATATTTTTTTATTTAACATCCTGGGAAAGCCATAACATTTTATCTCATGAACAAAATATGTTGTAGTTACTTAAAATAGTTTAGTATTTCTTAATTATGAAAAAAGCTGCAGTGCTACTTTATCAAAATAAGTTAAAATAAATTAAAGTTTGAAGACTTTTACTATATATTGACAAATATCCTTCTGAAAAGTTGTTCCAATGATCATGTATGTAAAAATGACTATTGCCACTGATGCACAGGATGTTGTATGTTGTTTAAATCTTGGTTAGCTTTATAGGTTCTTATTTCTTTTTTATTTTCATTTGAACGTCTTTTACTACTAGTAAATATGAGTATTTCCCAGATACTTCTTGCACATTTACAGTGTTTTTATTTTGAATTTGGCCTTTGCATTACTTATGATGCTTATTTTTTGAAATAAAAACTCTTTAATATATTTTTCAGTTTAATTTTTGTATTTTTTGAAATACATGTATGTTTAATGTTCAGATAATAAACATCTTGCTTTATAGTGTCTTTGTCTTTGGAGTAATTTCAAGGACAAAATTTTCTTTTAAAAAATATCCCAGAACCAGCAGTTAGTGTAATGGTTATGTTGCTGGATTCCCACGTGGTCGACCGCGGTTCACGTCCCGGACCGGGTGGCTTAGAACTCACGCCGGGCGCGTGTGCGTGCGTGCCCAAGATCCCGAGAGGAGAATGGAGGAGAAGGGACTGCGGCGTGACCATTCCCTCTGGAGGGTGATTTCTCGCTTTCTGTCTCTATGTCTCTCTCTGTCTGTCTGGCGAGTGCACATGCCCTATAGCGAAAACCTCTCAAAAAAAATAAAAATAAAAAATACCCCTACTAATATAGGAATGAAATAAAATATTTTGGTTCATAAATAAGAGATTTAATCACTTGATCAATAGTGACTGATTCAGTGCTCATGTGTCTCTTCTGAACTTTCACGAAGTTGTTGAATTCCTAGGACTGGCCTGGGTGGATATATATACCTTACCTTAATTTCAGATTCTGCATTTCTTTACTATTGGGTTTGCATGGAAAATGCTTCTTGATGCTGTTCTCATATCCATTTTTATGTATATGAAATAGGGAATGGGTGGAAGAATAAAATAGGAGTAGGGTTTTATTGTTGGGAGATGATGTGGACATAAAAGAACTTTGACTATCTTTAGCGTCAATGGTTCTAAAAAGTTGGAAAACACAGGAGAATAGCTGGTGAACTACGATTCCTGAGTATAATGCAGGGGCCCACATCCATGAACATTTAGAAGAATTAGCCTTAACTAGAAGGAAATTACTACCTACTGAGGCTGTAGAGAAGGATGGAAAGAGACAGACACATTCACGAACAAAATAGAAGGACTTTGAGGGGAATCTTACCCAATGACCTTTATTATTTTTATAGAACAGGAAAAAGTTATGTACTATAAATTGGGGTTCCAGAAGGGTGGCAAATGATTCATTTGAACATTTGTACTGAGAATTGAAATTTTAGATTCATTTTGCAAACATGGAATATGGTGAACGTGCATATTTTATTTTTGTAGACTATTTACTTTAAATATTTGTTTCAGGCCAGGAGACCACATTAGATGTTTTAGGTCATGTTATTCATTTTTGCTGCCATATTTATATTTCTCAGTTCTTTCACTGTAAATAGCAGTATTCTTTTTTTTTTTTTTTTTTTTTAAAAAAAGCACTTGTTAGCATTTAATGAAACTCTCTCCACATGTGGCTTCAAACCACCAGGACAAAAGCACCCCCCACACCCTTAATCCTCTCCTTAGCTC
>NW_006205542.1:1867096-1876108 GCF_000334495.1 Tupaia belangeri chinensis
CTGCTGAAGGATTTGACCTTCACGATGACAGGCTGCTTCAGGAGCTTTCCTTTCCCCAGGACTTTGTAGTAGCCCTAGAAGAGCAGAGCAAAGGGTTGATTACACACCACAGCATGCACCATCTTGGGTATAAGGAAAGGAACCTGCCAACTCACATTCCCAAGATGCATGTAGGACATGTTTCTGATCTGGGCACTAGCAGGAACACTGACCACCCCCACCAGTGAATCAAGACCAAGAGATTCTCTCTGAGAACTCTAGCACACCGGGACAATAGCTGTGTCAGAATGTGACTCTAGTCTTGGTCATAAACAGCAGTCTACTATTCTCCTAGGACTTAAGTCTTTCATAAAATATATATAAAAAAACCCCCAAAAACCTGGGATAAGGGACCAGCAGTTAGCATAATGGCTATGTTGCTGGACTCCTGTGTAGTCAATCACAGTTCAAGTCCCGGACCCTGTGGCTTAAACTCATGCTGGATGCATGTGCATGCATGCCCAAGATCCTGAGGGGAGAATGGAGGAGAAAGGATTGCGGCATGGCCATGCCCCCTGGCGGGTGATTTCTCACTTTCTATCTCTCTGTCTCTCTCTGTCTTTCTGGCAAGCGAACGCGCCCTATAATAAAAACAAACAAACAAAAAAACAAAAAGAAAACACCTCTCCAAAAAAAAGAAAAGAAAAGAAAAAAAAACTTGGGATAATACAAAACAAATAAATTATTCAAGACATTTTAGCTTCATATTTTGGAAATAAGTTTTGAAGTCATCTGACTTGAGAGTAAATATTATTTATTAAATCAGTTACTCAAACATCTCTGCTTATTATAGGAAGAACTGTTGAAACCCTTGCGTACCTATCTATTTGGTTTACCCTTCGAGTCCTTCTCAAATGTTACCTTTTCATAAGGCTTCCCCATTACCCTATTGGAATATCCTCCCTTGTGGTATTTCTGATCACATATTCTTAGTTCTTTCCTGTCGCCTAAAATATCTGCTTATATATAATACTAAAATGAAATATTCTGTAATTTACAGTGACCTGTGTGAAAAAATAGTAGACATTTTTTAAAGCCACTTCAGGTTTCTAGCTTTAGCTGCATGATTTTTTTTTTTTTTTGAGAGGTTTTCGCTATAGGGTGCGTGCACTCGCCAGACAGAAAGACAGAAAGTGAGAAATCACTCCCACAGGGGGGATGGCCACGCCACAATCCCTTCTCCTCCATTCTCCTTTCAAGGAGAGACAGAAAGAGAGAAATCAACCCCCCTGGGTGATTTGCCATGCTGCAATCTCTTCTCCTCCATTCTCCTTTCAAGGAGAGACAGAAAGAGAGAAATCAACCCCCCTGGGTGATTTGCCATGCTGCAATCTCTTCTCCTCCATTCTCCTTTCAAGGAGAGACAGAAAGAGAGAAATCAACCCCCCTGGGTGATTTGCCATGCTGCAATCTCTTCTCCTCCATTCTCCTTTCAAGGAGAGACAGAAAGAGAGAAATCAACCCCCCTGGGTGATTTGCCATGCTGCAATCTCTTCTCCTCCATTCTCCTTTCAAGGAGAGACAGAAAGAGAGAAATCAACCCCCCTGGGTGATTTGCCATGCTGCAATCTCTTCTCCTCCATTCTCCTTTCAAGGAGAGACAGAAAGAGAGAAATCAACCCCCCTGGGTGATTTGCCATGCTGCAATCTCTTCTCCTCCATTCTCCTCTCGGGATCTTGGGCGTGTACACATATGCACCCTGCATGAGTTTAACCCACTGAGTCCGGAACTCGAACTGCAGTTGACTACATGGGAGTCCAGCGACATAGCCATTACACTAACTGCTGGTCCCTATTTTACTTATTTTTTTGAGAGATTTTTGCTATAGGGTACCTGTGCTCGCCAAGAAGCAGAGAGAGACAAAGAGACAGAAAATGAGAAATCAGCCCCCAGGGAGCATGACCACCTGCCGTCCCTTCTGTTTCATTCTCCTCTCAGGATTTTGGGCACACATGCACATGTGCCCCATGTGAGTTTGAAGCCACTGTGTCTGGGGCTCAAACCATGGCGGACTACATGGGAGTCCAGCAATGTAACATTATGCCATCTGCTGTTCCCTGAACTAAACATTTTATAATCCCAAATTTAAAGATACAAGCATAATATATGAAAGAAAGGAATCTGATGGAACAACAGCAAGATGACTTTCAAAAAGTATTCCTCTAAGTCTTCCAGTTCTAGGGGCTAGTTTCCAGTTATTTTGGCTTGTGGAAAGAAATAAATTTGGAAAGAAATAAATAACCCAATTCCTTGACTGCAGAAAATTTGCTAGTTTTTTTCTTATACCGTAAGGAGCCAAATGTTAGTATTAATCACTGTTAGGTTATTTGACTTTTAATATAATTTTTGCAGTCAGAAAGTCTATGTTATTTTTGTGGTCTGTTAGTGAATTCATCAGTTTATACTGTTCAGGAGAGTTAGCCACAATCTTTGGATATACCGGGCAGTTAGTTTTGACTTACTTCTCATTTCCATTATCCCAGATTGTAAGTAGTAGTAGTGAACTCAAATCCATTACTACTACCAGGAAGACAACTTATTCATTCAACAATTATTTGAAGAATGCTTGGCACTCTTGTAGGTTTAAAACAGGGATAAAACAAAAACAAACAAAAATTATTTCCTCCTGGAGCTTGCATCCTATTTGGGAGAGACAGAAAACAAACAAGTAAGTAAACAAATTGTTTATTATAGTAGAAATCAGAAAAAGAGAGGGGATGTATGATCAGAAGTCCTACAGTGGAAGATGTATCTGTATATATCAATAGAGAAGTTAGAGCAAGCCTCAAGGAGAAGGTGGCATTTTGAATAAGGACTTGAAGAAGATAAGAGAGAAAGTCAAGTAAATATGTAGGTGATGGTTTCAGGCAGCTGAAGCAGCAACTGCATAGTCCTGAGGCCAGGATATTCCAAATGAGTAATAGGAATAGCAAGGGGTTCAGCATGGTTGGAGAGGAGGGAGTGAAGAGTAAAGTGGGGGGGATGAGGAAAGAATAATAAATGGGTTTTGTAGTCATACTTCTGTCAGTGAGTATGAAAGACTAAACTTTTCATGCTTAACAAATGGTTACCAAACCATGCATATACACACTTGAATGTCTATTATTATTATTATTTTATATATTTGACTGCTATACGTCATTTAGCTTGTAAAGAAAATTTGATCAACATGAACTACACCTCAGATCAGTCCAGCTTAGAATACTATATGTAGTAAAGGTAATGAACTTTTTCTGTGTCCCACAAATGTCTTACCTGTCTATTTTTTCTCCATAATTTCCTTCTCTACACTCTTCTTCTCTTCCATCCTCCTTCCATACTGTCTCCAGTATTCATAACTGTTTTCAATGCTTTTATGTCCTCAGTCTTTCAGTCTCTACCATAGAGTGTGGACTGTCAGTATATGTTAAGTAGAGACATACAGTGTCCCTCTTTCATAGCCTGACTTGCTTCACTCAGCAATAAATCTTCCATATTCATCCACTTTCTTTTTTTTTTTTTCATTTTTAGTTTAATTTTATTTTTAAATGAGAGGCTACAGTTGCCTATATTTATGGAGCACAAAGCAATATCTGGATACACCTGGAAGGACCAGGCCGGAGTAATCAGCACACCTACCTCTTCAAACACTGGGTGTTGGCAAGTCATGACACACATTTGTATAGAAAAGCATAACAAAATACATCGTGGCTTTTCAGACAACTCACTAGTGATCATTTCTTTCTGTTGAGAACATTTAAGTCCTTTCTTCTAATTATGTTGAAATATACATCACTATTAGTGATAGTCACCTTGCCCAGTAATTATGTTTTTGTTTTTAATTTTGCTATAGGGTGTGTATGCTCACCAGAGACAGAGAAAAAAATGTGCGAAAGCACCCTGGTGGGATGGCCACATCACAACCCCTTCTCCTCCATTCTCCTTTCAAGACTTTGGGCACACATGCACATGTGCCCCGGTATGTTTTATAAGCTATTGGGTCTGGGATGCAAGCAATTGGCCATGTGAGATCCAGCCGCCTTAACCGGCAGCCCACCTACTGGCCCAAGGCAGCACCATTTTACATTCTGCCAACAGTGTGCGAAAGCACCAGTTTCTCCACTGCCTCCCAGCACATGTCACACCCTCTCTGTGCACACGTGTGTGATAATGGCCACACCAGTGGGCAGGTGTCTTTGCCGTGCTTCACACCTTCCCGATAAGTGGCATCCAGCATCTCTGCGTGTGTTCTTGGCTCTTTTGTGCACTTTCTTGGAGGAAGGCGTATTCAAGGCCTTTCCCACTTCCCACCTGTGTTGACGTGTGAGGGTTCTCAAGTCTGACACAAGGCCATGTCCAATCTATGACTCACAGGTCATTTCTCCACACGGAGGGCTGGCTCTCCACTCTGTGGCTTGTCCCTTTGATGTATCCAAGGTCTAACTTTCGGGACATCCAGCTTGTATATTTTTGTCTTCTGTTGTCCATACTTTTGATGTCACATCCAAGAAATGATTGTCAGTCCAATGTCATGAAGCTTCCCCATTGTTTCCTTTTTATTTTTTGAGAGATTTTTGCTATAGGGCGCGTGGGCGCACCAGACAGACAGAGAGAGACATAGAGACAGAAAGAGAGCAACCACCCCCCAGGGGGGATGGTCACGCTGCAATCCCTTCTCCTCCATTCTCCTCTCGGGATCCTGGGCATGCACGCATACGTGCCCGGTGTGAGTTTTACGCCACCAGTTCCGGGATGCGAACGACGGTCGACTATGTGGGAGTCCAGCAACATAGCCATTTTGCTAACTGCTGGTTCTCCCCATCGTTTCCTTTTAGGGTGCGCAGTTTCCGTCCTTATTAGGGCTCCAGTGTATTGAGTCCATTTTGCTCATGCTGTCTGATAAAGACCTGCTTCCTCTCTTTGCATGTGGACACCTGGCTTGGGATAGATGAACTTTCATACCAAAGAACCCAACTCATGCCTCACAGACAGTCCTTCCTGGGAGCCGAGGGTGCCTGCCAGGTGCCGTCCAGCTGAGGCCTGATGCCTGCATCCCACAGACAGCCCGCGAAGCGTCTTTATATTTGTCCACTTTCTTTCAAATTCCAGTGTCTTGTTTTTTAATGACTGAATAGTATTCCATGGAGTGTATATGTCATACTTTTTCTGTTCATTCATCTGTTTGTGAACATTTGGTTTTGTTCCATGTCTTGGCAATCTTGAATAATGCCGCAATTAACAGATGTGCAAGTACTTTTCTGACTGAGAATTCTCCTGTCCTTTGGATAGATACCCATGAGTGGAATTGCTGGGTCATATGTTAGTACTATTTGTAAGTCTTTGAGGATACTCCATATTGTTTTTTACAATGGCTGGACCAATCTACTTTCCTGCTAACAGTGTAGGAGAGTTCCCCTTTCACCACAGCCCTGCCAGCACTTACCATTTTTTGTATTTTTAATCTTTGCCATTCTGACAGGGGTTAGATGGTATCTCATTGTGATTTCAATCTGCATCTCCCTTATGATGAGTGATGTTGAACATTTTTTCATATGCTTTTTTATGTTTATATGTCTTTCTTAGAGAGTTTTTTGTTGAGTTCATTTTCCCACCTTCTAACTGAGTTAGTAATTTTTTTTGTGGGGGAATGGTAAACCGCTTAAGTTTCCTGTGTATTCTGGTTATCAGTACCTTATCTGAAGCATAGTTTACAAAAATATTCTCTCATTCTGAGGGTTGTCAATTCACATTAATTACTATGCCTTTTGCTGTGCAGAAATGTCTTAACCTGATATAATCCAACTTGTCTAATTTTGGGATTATAGCCTGTGCTTTTGGGGTCTTATTTAAGAAGGCTTTGCATAGCCTAATGTCTCCAGTGTTTTCCACCAATAGTTTAACAGTTCGAGGTCTTAGGTTTAGAGCTTTGATCCATTTTGAGTTGATTTTTATTAATGGTGAAAGATAGAGATCCAGTTTCATCTTTCTCCAGGTGGATACCCAGTTTTTACAGCACCATTTGCTATAGAGGTTTTTCTTTTACCACTGAATTGACTGATACCCTTTGTTTTAAAATCATTTGACTGTATGTTTTCAGGTTTTATTTCTGGGATTTCTATTCTTTTCCATTGACTATCATTTGTAAAATTAGAATTCTGCTTGCCTTAATGTAAAGTATTACCTACTTTTCAGCAGTAAAATTAGAATGTTTGGGCCAACCGGTGGCATGGTGATTAAGGCACTGGACATTCCCACATGGCTGACCATGGTTTGAGTCCCGGACCTGGTGGCTTGCTTTCTCACCTTCCCTTTTTTTCTCTCTCTCTCTCTCTGGTCAAATTAAAATAAATGAATTAATAAAATTAAAATAAATATTTAAAAGAGAATGTTAGAGATATAGGCATATATTTTAGAAAATAATAGAGAAGGTACCACGTAGTATTGTGAAATTAGGTAGGAAACACAAAGTACCTTAATATGAAATTTTGTCATTTATATTTAATACAGCAGCTTTAATTTACTGTAGACGTATTCTCATCCTGGTCAATTTGAGTTCATCCAATCCCTTGCCCCATGCCTCAGTGTCAAATTCAGTACTTGAAAGCAGAAGTAAAACATATATGTTTTAATGGAAGTTAAATATTTGATACACCGTGGAGACTAAACTGGTAGTTGCCTATAAAGGGAGGTAGTTGTAAGTAAAGGATAAGCATATTTTGATTCTTGGTTGCAGTTACCAGATAATGTCCAGAAGATCCATGGCAGTATATCTTCCTGAAAGAGAACTACTAGAGTTTACTTCAGTTATGCCTCCTTTTACAAAAGGAATGATATTTCATGATTGTTAGTGATACCTTTGCCACTTTGAAGACAACAGGCTACCTGTTACAACCATGATTCATAGGCTCTGTGAGGGCCTTTGAGGCGTTATTCAGAGCATTGTGGGTAGACAACACCCTCTTACTTTCTAAGCTGCTAATTATCTCAGCCTTCTGCTTGGTTGAAAGGGTCCACAGGGAACATTATAGTGCTGCCTCAAGTATTAACATAGGAACTTCATTAAATTTTCTGTTTCAGAATATTTTCAAATACTAGTTTTAAGAGTCATTTTTTGAAACCTTAGGAAATAAGGAGAAAAATGTAAAAAGACAGGCTGAGTAAAAAAAGAATTTGTATTATACCAGTGATACAAATCCTACTTTCAGAAACCAGGAAGGAAGGGAGGAGAAATAGCCTTTCAGATAATGAACAGAAAAGAATAGAAATCCCAGAAATAATAAATAGCCTTTCAGATATTCTTTTAATTAAAAAAATTCTTTTACAAAAAGAAAAAAAAATTGCCTTATTCCTGAACTCTTTTAAGATTTTATTGTAATTTGTTAACAGTCAGACTTAAGCTTATAAGGAATTCCTAGCTTAAAGGGAAAAGTTATGCGAAATGTTTAGTCCCAAAATGTCATATATTACATTACTTAATTGAAACTAGTCTTTTTTTTGGATATTGTTGGATCAAAAGGATTCCCAATATGTAAGTAAATAATTTCTCATTTCAAAGTTTATTTCTTTCTTTTCATAGAGAGAAAGAAAGAGAGAAAGACAAGCACCTTCAACATTATGTCATGCTTCAATTCTCCCCCCATCCCAGCCTTTCCCAGCAACCCAAAATCACAAGAATGCATGCATGAGCTCAGCAAGTACAAAGTGACTGGAGAACCAAACCCTGATCTTCCATATGGTTTCCAGCATTGCAGAGAATTACACTAGCACTGTACCACTGCAGCTGGGTCTTAATTTATTTTTAAGTTTATTTGATTTATTTTCTTTTGAGGGGAATCCTTGGCAGGGTCTTCATGCCACGAACTTCCTTCATCCCACAAACCCTAGAGCCAACCAGGATCACAGATATGTGTATCACACAGCAGTACCCCTACAAAGCCACTGTGGCTGGGTCCAAATTACATCTCTTTATGTTGGCCTTGAATGTAACCTGAATTGCTCTCTTAGGACCTCTCATAGGATATTCTTGAAGTAAGGGAAGGTTTGACAGGACACGTAAGATCTGTGATAATCTATCCACAGTGATGAAAATATATGCATGATCTTAAGTAAGATAATGTTCTCAAGTAGGAGTGGTGGTCAGAAAAGCACCAAATTAATGTTAAAGATGCCATCATTTGCCATATTACATCCAGAGCTATTTGGAATCACAGTGTAAGAATTCAGCCTTGAGCCTGTGGTTTAGTGGCTCTTGCATTTAAAAGTGAAAGAATTTCCTAAGGAAACATTATAAAATAACCAACTCTGTTGTCTGCATTTTTTTTTTCCTCCAGGAATCTCCCTTAGCTGGGATTTAGGGTTTAGAACAAAGCTTCTGCCCCTTTCCGTCTAAGGTTGTAGAATTCTCTTGAGTCCTGAGCCTATAGCATGTTGTCCTTTAAAATCAGGAGTAATGCTTTTCCATTCATTAGGAATTACCAGCAATATGTATCCTAAATGTAGGCTTTCTCAAGAGCTACATGATATATTTTATTTAACTGTGTCTATAGAATATAGAAAACAAAATAAAATTTAATGAAAGTTTGAGAAAGAACAAACTCGCACTTATAGCACTGGATAATAGTACTATATTAAAGGAATGGGCCAGGTAGATTGCAATGTTTTTCAAAGCCTGCTGGGTAATAAGATTAAATGTAAAAATGTTAATAAGAAAGGTTATTATCATATCAAAGTTGTTTTCCTACCTTTAAAATTTTAATAATGAGAAATAGGTTGAGAATAAAGAGTAAATTCATTACTCATGCCTGAGATTAAGCTACTTGAATTCTCCATGGATTTAAAATATTTGAGAAAAGGGCTGATTGCAGTCTAGATAAAATAAACTCAGTCATGCATTGGTTTTTAGCCCTAACCATCACCATCCTGTCTTCATAGTAGGTATGATCCAGGGTGTTGGCAAGCAGAACAAGGAAGAAAAGATAAGGCTGCAGGGAAAG
>NW_006205542.1:1876139-1883554 GCF_000334495.1 Tupaia belangeri chinensis
GATGCAAGACTGGATATCGGAGACTAGATGGACCACTGCTACCAGAGGGTTCAGGGTGTGGCTGATAGCGAGCTCCCATGGGTGGACTTCTGATTAGATAAGGCCTGCTCTGAAGAATCAGGTGAACACGGTGCTAGGGAGGAGTTGCCAAGTAAAGGGATCCAGAATCAAGTTAATGGATCAAGGAAGTAAGAGTATGTGAATCCACTTGGGTGTATTCGCAAAGGTCAGGAAATCATTCAGTTGGAGAGAGATTTGCACATCCATATTTATTGCAGCATTATGCACAATGGCAAAGGCATAAGATCCACCTAAGTGTCCGACAAATGATGGCTTGATTAAGAAAATATGACACATATACACAATATGATACTACTCAGTTATAAAG
Source organism: Tupaia belangeri chinensis (assembly GCF_000334495.1). Classification (NCBI taxonomy): domain Eukaryota; kingdom Metazoa; phylum Chordata; class Mammalia; order Scandentia; family Tupaiidae; genus Tupaia; species Tupaia belangeri. The sequence goes on from NW_006205542.1 coordinate 1,876,528, forward strand.
AATAACAGATTCCTGTCATTTGAGACAAAGTAGATGAACCTAGAAGACATAATGCTAAGTGAAATAAGTCAAACTATGAAAAGCTAATGCTGTATGTCTCTTAACAAACACTGAGTGTCCTCACTCATCTGTGGATGGTAAAGGCTGGTAAAGTATGCTATTAAGTATTTTAATAACATTAAGTGTAGTGTGAGGAAGTAATAATGTGGGGAAAGCATCAATGTATAACGTCAACAGCAAAGTAAGGAGTATCCGCTAAATTGTTTAGATGGTTTGTGTAATGCTGAGGTTTGGTTTCTTTGCAGGTAAAAATAATACAAAATCTACTAGGTTATTGAGAACTAAGATGCTATGTGTTATTTACAAAAAGCAAATAGTTTTACGTATGTGTTATTCTCTTCCTTAGTGGGGAAAGCATCAATGTATAACGTCAACAGCAAAGTAAGGAGTATCCGCTAAATTGTTTAGATGGTTTGTGTAATGCTGAGGTTTGGTTTCTTTGCAGGTAAAAATAATACAAAATCTACTAGGTTATTGAGAACTAAGATGCTATGTGTTATTTACAAAATGCAACTAGTTTTACGTATGTGTTATTCTCTTCCTTATTGATTAAATGACTTTACTCCTAAAATGTAGAACCAACACAATCTTAGCATGCAAAGCACCATTCACTCAAGTGTTTGCGCATTTACACTCCTATTATAAAATGGTAATCACATAAGTTGTAACAAGTTGGTGGGTAATTTGCTTCTGACAGAATTTGCTTTTGATTGAGAATGCTTTGCAGTTACACTAGGTCTACCTTCTCAAACCAGTGTCAATCTTACTTAGTCTATTTATGATGGCTCGCTGGCTGGACAGACAGGAAGAGCTGATCTTATGCTTTTCCTGAAGAGAATGCTCCAAGTTTAATTAGGTTCAGAAACCAGGTCTCTTTCTGCAGTTTTCTTTCAGAATCTAGCCTGAAGCCTAACCAGTCTTAGCGCAGGTCTCTTCAGTCTGAATTGCTTCCGATATCTTTGTTCCTCAACATGAACAGAGACTTTTTTAGACTGTTTTCCTTTCCTCCCCATAGCTCACAAGTACATATTTGTAACTGGCTCACATAGAAATCTTTGCATCACAGTCTCCTTCTGCATCTGATATTCTTAGGTGGTGTATCTATGTTGCCTATATAATGAATTTCTGTGTTTCTGAAATTTCTAAGGATGGAAAGAAGAAAAGTAGATCTTTGGCTTTTGTAGAGAAATGCCTGTTTGCTTTTAGTCACTTGGCTAGCCCTGTTGCAGTAATGATTTGTCATTTTGTAGGCAAAGGTTTGCTCATTGCCTTTACAATGGGTTGAGATGGGCAGGAGTAAGTAAGGACTGGGCAGAGTGAGGAAGACTTGCCATATACCCAGAGTATTTGTGACATCTCACTGAAAATTCATGGACTTCACTCATAAGGACATATGCAGTTACTCTCCCCAAATGAGGTACATTTCATTCCTCTGAAGAACAGTTGTGGAAATCAAAGAAATTTTAAACAGCTCGTATTGCAAGGGAAAAGAACACAGAAGTCTAAGGAAATAATACTTTTGCACTAGAAAATAAATTTTGGTTTATAGAACTTAGAATAGAACATCAGATTTGACAGTGGTTAATATATGTGACAAAAGAGTTTAACATATTTGGTAATGTAGTCAAACAGTGGTGATTCATGAAATGATTTCCGTGAGGATTAATGGCAGTCACCAAATTTTATCTTCTTCACAAAGTGATAAAGATATTCCATATAATAAGTATTGAAAATACTTGCATTATTAAAACTAATTGTGGGGCAAAAACAGTCTTCTGCTTAAAGTATTAAAATAGACCTACCCATTTAGTTCATCATTTTAATATAGTAATAGTATAGTAAAAGCAATCTCCATTTGCAACTACATACCTACTATCTATACTGTTTTCTTAACTCATTATTTCCAATTTTAAATTTAAGATTATCATTTGTGGGGCCAGCAGATGGCATGCTGGTTAAAGCGCTGGATTCCCACATGGCTGACCATGGTTCAAGTCCAGAACCCAGTGGATTGAAAATAATGCTGGGCATGTGTCTGTGCATGCCTAAAAAATCCTGAGAGGAGAATGGAGGAAAAGGAATTGTGGTGTGGCCATCATGCCTGGAGGGTGATTTTTCACTTTGCCTTTCACTGTCTCTCTCCAAGAAGCACACGTGCCCTGTGGCAAATACTTTTAAAAAAATTTAAAAAACTGATTGATTGATTGATTGATTGATTAAGCTAAATGAATGATTAAGCATATTAATAATGTCATGATTCCATTCGAGGCCATATTCATTTGTGCTGAAATCATTCTAAGGAACTTAGTGGTGGTCTTATTGAAAATTCATGGCCCATGGATTGATTTTTTTTCCTTTCAAATATCAATTAATAAATGAACTAATCAATAAAATGCTCCTTTTGTTTTAGATGGCACTTATGAATTAGAAAAGTTTACATCAAAATCTGGATGCATAGTTTTTCTGAATTAACTGTGTTATCTGTCATAGCTGGGCCTGCCAATATTCATATGGTCTAGAACTGAGTAAGTCCTCAGCAGGGCTGCTAGTACTGCCTCTCCCTGGCTTGGTCAGCACTTGCAACCCTGATCTGGACACCATTCCAGTGCCTTCACATTAAATTCCTAACTGCATCACAGTAAATGCCCCTCCCTCCACTCTATGAACCTCCCTCAGTTCCTCTTTGACTTTGACTTGGCCTTTACGACCTCATTCTGGCTGCTGCATGTTTTTTTCTACCTTACTTTCTGCTATCCACCACCAGATACCATTGCTCTGGTCAAGTGGGACAAGTTACCGGAGCATATTTTGTGCACTTAAATCTCTTCACTCTCTGGTGCTTTTTCTTCTTAGTCAAATTCTTTCCCATCCATACTCATAAATGAATAGTAAAGCCATTTTTTTGGTCCAAATAAGAGGTAGGATCTCAATTGTATCTTCCCCGAACAGCCAAGATGGTAGTGATTCTTTGCTCCTCTAGATTCACAACATTGATTTGTTTGGCCTTCAAATTTCTCAGTATATACCACTTTATGTGGAAATTTTGTGTGACCAAGGCTTACCGCAGCTACTGAATATGGTTCTAATCTTGTTCAGTTCGAATCTCAGGTATACTCGGCACAATTCCTCATACCTACTTGCCACTCAATAGTTATTTGTTGACTGAGAAAATTTTCTTCCTTGTTCCAATACACTTTATGTAATTAACATCTTCTGAGACACACACGTTTATATTTGCATTTTCATTAGGCAGATGATAGATATGTAAATTTAAAATATTGATTTTTGTGAGATATGTGATGATTTGGAACACTAGAACTTTTTGTATAACCAAATATTTGACTGCCCCCTTTAATTATTTTTTCCCCTACAATTACCATGGTATAGCTTGGTTCTTCATAGATCTCACCTGCTAAAATAATTCAGAAGGAATTATAGAATACCTGTTTTATATCTTTATTGACATAATAATATGTTGTACAAACTGTAAGAAAAACTGTTACTTCAAAACTATAATGTGAAGTTAAATTTTAGGTTAACAGAATTAAATATCGAGCTCAAAGAAGTCTTTTAAAATATTCAGGACCAGCAGTTGGCATAATGACTATGTTGCTGGACTCCCATGTAGATGACCGCGGTTCGAGTTTTGAACCCGGTGGCTTAAACTCATGCCAGGCATGTGTGTGTGCGTGCCCAAGATCCGGAGAGGAGAATGGAGGAGAAGGGATTGTGGCGTGGCCATCCCCCCTGGGGGGTGATTTCTCGCTTCCTGTCTCTGTCTTTCTCTGTCTCTCTGGCAAGCACATGCACCCTATAGCAAAAACCTCTCAAAAATATTATTAATACAAAGATTTTGATATTCCTTTAGTTATACAGTTTATGATGTTGTTCACTACCCATTGTCACTAACTGAAAAGCATATACGTACATATAGAATATGTTCCTGATAAAATATGGCTTGACAGCCTCTTTTCTATCCACTGATAGATGGGTCTGTTTCTTTTCACGTGGGAGGCATTCATTTAGCTGCCCTGCCTCCTAACTTCTGCTTCTCTTTCTTCTCAAAGCCTGTGTCTGGGCATAAGCAAGGTCGTGGGATACAGAGAGGCATGCTGGCTTACCCTTTGTTCTTGGCCTTCCTTAAGTGTTCTTGGTTCAACATCTCAGAGAGAATGATGATCATCAAAGAAAGAGAGTCATCATGATTAGTTGATGTATATATTCATAAGTTTAAGTGAAAATACTTTTCCTTTAGTATTTTAAATCTAGTAATTCTTTTTTTTTTTTTTTTAGAGGTTTTCACTATAGGGCACGTGCACTAGCCAGACAGACAGAGAGACATAGAGACAGAAAGCGAGAAATCACCACCCAGGGAGGATGGTCATGCCACAATCCCTTCTCCTCCATTCTCCTCTCGGGATCATGGCCACGCCTACACATGCACCGGGTCCGGGACGCAAACAGCGGTCGACTACGTGGTAGTCCAGCGACATAGCCATTAAGCTAACTGCTGGTTCCCAATCTAGTAATTCTTGAAAAGATTTATAACACAATAACATTTCTGTTTTCCCCTTAGAGGCAATGTTTAATTGTTCTTAAAGACAGAAAGAATTCCATTGTCATAAATATATTCATTGCACTGTGCCTAAATAAAATTATTCTGTGCAGCTATGTCAGCAAGAGCTATAGGGATGACTTGTGTTTGACCTTTACTCAATGTAAAAAAAAAAAATTGTGTTAGCACTTTAAATATCTCAGCAGATTATTGCAATGGAGGAGTAGCCTAGAACAAGTGTTGTAGCATTTAAACTTATGCTGTGTCTACTAAGGCACTTTAAGATGTCCAGATATTTTTATCACACTTCATTTCTGTCTCTTTCCTAATATTTCCACTTTTATTCAAAGGTCTCAAGATATACCGAGGCAATCGAATATGACAATTCTGTCCTTGTGACACAGCCATGAGTTGGCTTTCTCATTTGTTCAGTCTAATTTATTTCTTCATTGAGTCCCAACAGCCTTTCACTCCTTCTTCTTCCTTCCTTTTCCTCCCTCCCTTTACTCCCTTTCCCAACCTTTAATAAGCACTGACTAGATGGAGAATATGTTGCTGTTTATCAGAAGGATTGGAAATAACAAAATGTTCACTTTTTTTAAAAGGGTCTCAAATTCTCATTGGAAAATTTTTTTCAGCAGCCCCTGAAATAAAAGTCCAAGTATAAAGCAGTATATTTAGGAGGTAAAAAGAGCTGCCGGTAGGGGAATGCTAAAGTAAGAAGACAGGTATATTGATTTCATAGGGCTACCTTAACAAAGAACTAAAAACTGGGTGGCTTAAAGCAACAGAAACTTATTGTTTTTCAGTGTTGGAGGCCAGAAGGCAGAAATCCAGGTGTTGGCTAGTCCATGCTGTCTTCGAAGGCATTACGGAAAGAACTGTTGCATATTGCTTTCCTTGCTTCCAGAAACCTCACATTGTCCCTGGCTTGTTGATGATTCACTTGGAATCTCTATCTTTACAAGGTGTTCTCTTGTGAGTTTTCGTGTCACTCTGCACAAGTCTGTCTCTAAGGCCATATCTCTCCTTGTTATAAGTCGTAAGGAACTAGTGTCCACTCTACTGAGTTCATTTTAAATTGAGTACTTGATAAAAGTTCTAGTTCCATATAAGTTCACATTCTGTGATATTAGGGGTTAGGACTTCAATATATCTTTTTTGAGAGGAAAAAATTCAACTCATAAGACTGGTGTGTCAAACAAGGTAGAATTATTGTCTCACAGTTCTGGACACTGGAAATCCAGGATCAAGGTACAGCAGGGTTCATTGGTCCTGAAATTTCTTCTCTTGACTTATAGATCACTGTATTTTTCTTGGATCCTCAATCATTCTGTATCATTTTATGTACCCGAGGCTTAATCTCCTCTGCTAAAGACTCCAGTTGTATTGGATTAGAGCTCATGCTAATAATCTCATATTAGATTACCTCTATAAAGACTATCTCAAGCTGACCCCTTGGCCTAGTGGTTAAGGGAGCCAGATCCCACATGGCCAACAGCAATAGGATGCAGAAATGGAGGAGAAGAGATTGTGGTGTGACCACACACCATGAGATGAGGGATACTTTCTCTCTCTCCTTCTCCCTCTCTAGTCTATCTGTCTCTTGGGCAAGTGCACATGCACTCTGACAATTAAAAGCAAAAGAAAGAAGACCCTGTCTCCAAATATGGTCACAGTCTGCAGTACTTTCATATGAGTTTTTGAGGGGACACAATTCAGCCTGTGAAACTCTGCCCTCTGCCTCTACCCACAATTCATCTTCTTCTCACATGCAAAATACGTCCACTCCATCACAAAAGCTCCAAATGTTTTAACTCATTTCCAGCATCAGCTCTATGCTCCAAGTCTCACTTACATATTATCTTAATTGAATTTTGGTGAGACTCAAGGTATAATTTATCCCGAGACAAAATTTCTATCCTACTCTTTTTGCCCTTCTTGACTCCAGTTTGGCCATCCTGAATTTCTTTCCATTCTCTGAACTTTCTCACATTTTTGTCCTTGCACAGTTTTGAACGATCTGTTCTTCTCAGCTCTTCCTCATTTTCTTCTTTTAGTTTTCTTTTCCTTTTCACCCATCAAACAGATGTCCACATACTCTTTCTTTCCCTGTGACTTCCCTACATTTTTCATGATTTTTCTTTCTTGCTTGCCCTTCTGGCAAAGCCATATTTCTCTGGGGATGGCACATCCACACTTCATGTCTAGTAGCTTGTTCAGTGTTCTTGCCACTGTCTCCATAGGAAATGTAAGGAAGCCGAGACTCCCAGGGTTTGTGACTTGTCATCACTATCACCTTGGAATATCCCTAGGCATGTAAGAAGAGGTTGGTAAATTAGTTGGGCGGAAAAAAAGAGAGGAGACAGAGGGTGAGATGGAAGGGCAGGGAGGGACAGAAGAAGAAAGGGA
>NW_006205542.1:1883565-1908219 GCF_000334495.1 Tupaia belangeri chinensis
GAAGGGGAGAGGAAGGAAAGGAGGAAGACAGGCTTCTACAAAAGGAAGGAGATAAGCCCACTTGTTAGGACACTGTGACTCCAAGTCTGTGACAGTATGGTTCTCATCACAGGTAGACATATTAACTTGATCAAGTGATTTACCTTTACTGAGCTTTAGCTGGCAAATAAAACAACTAGACTTTGTTTTACATGCTTTTCACCTTTTTTTTCATCTTTGCCTTTCATGATGATGACGTTTTTATTATTTTTTTTTAATAGCAGGTGCACATGAGTTTAAGATTTGATTAAGGCAAACTAGGTTTTGAAGGACCTCCTAGGAGTTTCTTGTATAAATACAGGTGTGCGGTTCTGTTTGAAAGAAAGTTAAAATGATGAGTTTGGTTTGGGGATGTGGTTTGGACATGTAGCGTCTGCATTATGTTCCTGCTTCTGTTATGCGTGCCTTTCGTAGACGTGTGTTTGCTAGAACACGGGCATGGTGTACGTCACCTTTTTAGAAAACACTGATCCTCATTTTCAGTATATAGAAGGAAAGTTATAGTATGAAGGTATTAATTTTTAGAATATGTTTATAATGTTCGCTTGAATTGTGGTGATAGGATCAGTGATTAATTATCTGTGATTAGAGAACATACCCTGGTGAAAGGTCCGGGGAATTCTTCTGTGTATTAAAAATGCAGTGCATCTTGCATTTATATTATAATGTGAATCAAGACAAATGAGAAAGGGTGCCATTTGGGGCTGACCAGTTCTTATACCAATCCCAGACTTGTGAGAGATAATGTGGTGTCTAATGGGTACCATTTGAGGCTTATCTCTGACTTGTACCCAAAACTATCAGTAAATTAACTAGAAAAGATACTCTTCTATGGAATGTTGACTCCTCACATCCCACTGAGATCCACTGATGACATGTATGAAAGAATGACTAACAGAAATAGCAAAAAATTTGTCAAAATTATTTTAAATGTTAAAAAGTTTAAAGTGACTATTGTTGGTGATTGACTTTCTAGAATTCTTAATCTTTTCGTCAGTTTAGTTCTTCTTCTAAGTAAAAGAAGAAAAGGTACACGTGCAACTCTTATGTACATGTAAAAATAATAGAAATAGTAATAACAAAAATGCCAAACGTTTAGTGGTCTCTGGCCTTATGCCGGGTACTTTGCCAATGATTTTACATGTCTGATCTCAATTAATGCTCATAGTTAATTCTATGAGTAAGATACTGTTATTAGCTCCATTTTGCAAGTGAGAGTTTCTGTAAGGCACAGAGAGATTCTAAGACTTATCTTTGATTACATAGCAGTGTAGTTGGTAGAACTCAGGTTCAAATTCAGAGTGAGTCTAGAAATTGCTTCTAACCAGATATTCTATATTTATAGTAGTTGATAAACACTCAGTTGGTGAATAGGAATCAGAAATGATGTTGAGAGAGAGACCGTAGAATGAGAAGCCTAGAAAGGGAATGCTAAATACAAATAATCCAGTTGAATTTATGTTGTATTAAGAATACTCCAGGATTAAGGACCAGCAGTTGGCATAATGGCTATGTTGCTGGACCCCCACGGAGTCCACTGCAGTTCGAGTCCCGACCTGGTGGCTTAAACTCACGCTGGGTGCGTATGCATGTGTGCCCAAGATCCTGAGAGGAGAATAGAGGAGAAGGGATTGCAACTTGGCTAATGCCCCCATGGGCGGTGATTTCTTGCTTTCTGTCTCTTTGTCTCTCTCTCTCTCTCTTTCTGGTGAGCGCTCACACCCTGTAGCAAAAACCTCTAAAAAAAAAAATCAGGGAATATTTCAGGATTATATACAAGCAGCTTTTTTCATTACATTCAGCTCATATATAGTTTTTTGTTTATATATATGTGGGTGAAAACCATGGAGAAACTCAGATTACATTGAGGATTTAAGCAGCCTTCTTTCTTGAGATATTTAGGTATGGTTGACAGAGTCACATGTATGATTAAAGATTCATTTATATCTCTGTATATTTATAAAGTTCAGAGTTCCCTTTAAATCTGTAGTCAGCCAAGATAAAAATATTTAGCTTTTTACATTTTTTTCATTGTTTTCCAGGTATATCCTTGGTAGTAGGACCTATTATATATTTTTGACTTGGTGAAATATCTCCTTATATTTCACAAGCTGTTAAAAAAAAAAGGCATTGAAATCTTTTGAATATGATTCTTTATTATAATTAATGCTATACTTGAATCTGTAAATTTGCAGGGTTTTTTTTGACATCATGCATTTTCAGATTTTTTTTTTTTTAGAAGTTTTTGCTATAGGGCATGTGCACATGCTAGAAAGACAGAGAGGCAGAAAGTGAGAAACCAACCCCCACAGGGGGGATAGACATGCCACAATCCCTTCTTCTCCATTCTTCTCTCGGGATCTTGAACATTCACACACGCACCCGGCGTGAGTTTAAGCTGCCAAATCTGGGACTCAAACCACTATTGACTACATGAAAGTCCAGTGACATAGCCATTAGGCCAACTGCTGGTCCCCAGATTTTTCTTTATGGACAGTACTTAGATTTATGCCCTCAGTCAACCCAGATTTGAATCAAACTGTTTATAAAGAAATTATTTACATCTTCCTCCTCTTTTGTTTTCATTATTATCTTTCTCTCTTCTCAGAAGCAAATTACTTAGCTACTCCAAGCCTGTTTTATTTTTGGTAAAATGGAGATAATAATAGTGCTTATATCTTAGAACAATATGAGCCTTTAACATGACTTACATATACAGCTCTCCCTGGCCCATTTCTTAAAAGAATGATTTTATTTAACTTCCTTTCTTTATTTTAATTTGACCTGAGAGGGACAGAGCAAGAGTGAGAGAGAGAAAGACAGAGACAGAGACAGAGAGAGAGAGAGAGAGAGAATGTGAAAGCAAGCCACCAGGTCCAGGACTTGCACTGCAGTTGGCTATGTGGGAGTCCAGCGCCCTTTATCACCATGCCACCTGCCGACCCCTGTTCTGTCTCTACTCTTGATCACATACAGGATTTTTTCATCCCAACAGCAGTTAGAATGATCCTGTACATCTCTTTTCCTTTCCTTTCCTCTTTCTTTTCTATCTCTTTTCTCTTCTCTCTTGTTTTTCTTTCCTTTTCTTTCTTTTCTTGTGCCAGAGAGCATGTGTATACATGAAAGAGAAGGAGGAAAGAGAAAGAGACATAGAAAGCATTCCCCACTTCCATGGGGCCTAGTTATGCCCCAATCCTCTTCTTCAAATTCTCCATCTCTTTAGGATCCTGGGCATGCATATGGGTGCCGTGTATGTAATCCATCAGGACTGGGACTCAAACCCTGGTTGTCCATGTGGTATTCAGCTTTCTCTGCACAACACTTAACCATTACACTACAGGGCTGGCCCTACATCTTTTTATCATGGCTATTCTTTGTTTAAGATACTCTGGTCAAGTTCCATCCCTCTAAGAATACAATTCATACAATTTCTTGTTGATTATACAACATCTACAAGCATCTGGCCCTTGGCCATGTATTCAGTTTCATCCTCCTTGTTCATGATGATGGTGCTCCAGTGGTCTTCATACTATTACTCAGTCACATCAAGCTCTTTCCTCCACAGTGTCTTTTTACTTGCTACTTGCTCTACCTGGAATATTCTTCCTTTGTTATTTGCATGACTTGCTGCCTCACCCTGTTCACATCTCTGTTCAAGTCTGCCTGCTCCTAGAGGAGTTACATCAGGCCTTTTTTAGGATAACTTATCTAAAATAGCTGTCTCACATCTCTAGTCACAGGCCAGGCTCTTAGCATCAATTATTGGTTATGTGAAGTGTTTATTTGTTAACGAGTTCTTTCCTCATCTAGAATAGATATCCCTTGAGTTCTGGGACTTCTCCTTATTCTGTATGATAACTCCAGTGCCCGCAGTAGTACCTGGCATGTGGTAGATTTGCCAGCCATCATCATCATTGTCATCATCATGACGAGAAAGCACTTAACAAACCACCTGGAGCAAACTGAGTTCTCATAAATGTTAGCTGTTAGCGCTATTTCCTTTAATAATGATACGCACTGGAGAATCAGAGCTTGTTATCATCTCCATTAATGTAGGTCAAGCACTTTTTAAAATGTATTTGTATATTCCGCATAAAATCAATGTTTCCATTCCACAGAGGGATTAGCTGAGAGCTTAGAAAGATGGAAAACCTGTCCACAATGAGATCATTATTGGAGGATCAGAGTGGGCTCAAACCCGTTTCAATTCCAGGAATTATGCCACAGAAGGCAATTTAAATGAAAGGATGTACATCTTTTGAAATCAAGAGTTAATTTTGAGCTTATATCACTGTTGGGCAAGTATCTCTTTGTTTATTACTACGTGATGTTCATGGCTAGAAGAATATAAAACATCCCAAAGGCCAAAAGACCTCACCCTACCTCCCAGTGAATGTGGAAAAGAAAGGGTGTGAGAGAAGGAAAAAGACAGAAAGCTCTTTTTATTTCCAGTCTTCCCCCCCCCCCGCCACACACACACAGGTTACTCATGCTCATCAGAAAGAGAGACGAAGAGAAACAGAGAAGAAAATCATCTGCCCTAGGCAAGGAGGATGACCACACTGCAATCCCTTCTCTTCCAATCTCCTCTTGAGATTCTAGGCACACGTCCATACACATCCAGACTTTTAAGCCACCAGGTCTAGGACTTGAACCATGTCAGCCATGTGGGAGTCCAGCACCTTAACCACTACACTACTTGCTGATTATGAGGTAAACATTTTTAACAGAGTTTCACTGTGTCACCATCCTCCTGCCTCTGTTTCCTAATTAGGTAGGATCGTATGTGCACATAACTACATGCTACATGCTCAGATTGACCAGGAAATAAACTCAGGCCTCCCAGGCGGCTTCCAGCCTCCCAAGAAGTGTCACTGCCTTGTACCACCACAACTGGGCTCTGGGAAGCATACTTTGATCTATGGTATCTAGCACACTATAGAACAAGACATGTTCTAACATCCCACTTGATTCTACTATGTTCCATCTGCCTTCCATATTACTGCCAAGAAACAAACCTCAATTATTTTTTTATTTTGACCAAGATAGCTTTTTAATTAATTTTTAGTTTACATGGTATGGTTGGTTGTTATGTGAGTTAACACCACTCTGCTCACAAAAATTCACCATGTTTAATAAGCAGTGATAGATAAAATCCTTTATTCTTAGCCAATAATTGTAGGTCTGCTCAGTTTTCCTCAAAGGCAAAAATCAGGTGTGGGAGAGAAGGCAGATAGCAGTAAAGCTGGGAGAAGTGGAGGGGCAGGGAATGTAAAGGAGAGAAACAGTTCAAAGAACTGAGAAGGCCAAAGGAAGAAGGCTGAGATTGCTACAGTGTCAACAATGATGAACAAGAGGCAATGCCTGCACCAAATTTATGAGGTCCCAGGAGCCCATGGGAGTGCTGAAAGGAACTGAACTGAAGTGAGCAGAGAAAGCAGGAAGGTCCAGATTCCTGGAAGATAGAGTAGTCGAGGAGACAGAGGTAGTGCAGTGTTGGGGAGTAATGCAATGAATGAAGTACGGTGGAGCCTAGCTACCATAGTTATACAGCTAAGGAAGTGAACATAATATTGTCATGCTGTGGGAACAGGAATTTAATACTCACTGAGCTGGGGGAGAAATGGGAAGCTGGACCTAATTTCCCCCCTGTTGATTTTGCTGCTGGAGGAGATGCCTGGGCACCTCGGTGCCTTGTGGCTAACACTGCTGCAGTGCAAAGGGTGAGAACAGCTGAAAGCCACCCCAACAGTCAGGGTATTCAAACTGGAGCTCGCTGGCCAGCATCTCTGACAGCAATCTCTGGTGGTTTGTTGAGCCTGTAAAGGCAAAGTAAAGATTGCTTGTGATAAAAATCCAATGAAATTACTCAAGAAATCTTTAACCCTGCAGGTTAGTGTTGTGGCAAAGGTACAATAAAAATATATATATGTCTCAGGATTTCTCAAAATGACGTTGTTTTTAATTCATTTGAATCTGAAACCAGAGCTTTGTAACCTGAGCAATATAGTTCATCCTATCATCTGCATGTTCTGCTCAAAACCTTCCTCCTCCTTGATGCTCGGAGAGGTGAAACCATCTCTTATTCTTAGTGTCTTGGAGCATGGAGTAAATTACATGCTTTTCATTTTTCCCTTGTAAACTAAAGTTGAAAAGTTTATCTAAGATCGAAGCGCCCTTAAGACCCACCTTCACCATCCAGGTGGTGGTGGTCGCCCCACTTTTGTTTTTTGATCCTGATTAATTCACTTTGTTTTCATTTGTGTGAGTTGGGATGAGGTAGAAGTGCAGATGTAGTACTCTAAATAACTACAAAAATTATTTTGCCCTGGAAAATAGGTACTGTACTTAAACCATGTTATCAAAAATTTCAGTGCAAATTTTTATTTGACACAGTCCTTTTGCTTCTCAGTTTTCCCATTTTTCTCCTTTAGTGCCTTGGATATCATTCTCTTACATCAATTTATTTATTTAATTAACATTTTGTTTAGAGAGATCTTTGCTATAGGGCACATGCTTTTGCTAGAGAGATAGAGAGAGACAGAGAGACAGAAAGGGAAAAACCATTCCCCTAGGGGAGATAATCATGCCTCAGTCCTTTCTGCTCCATTCTCCTCTTGGGATTTTGAGCATGCATGCACACACACCCAGCGTAAGTTTTAAGTGACTGGGCCCAGGACTTGAACCATGGTTGACTCCATAGGAGTTGAGTAACGTAGACATTATGCCACATGCTGGCCTCCAGTTAACATATTTGAATAAGTAGTAGGTGCTGGACAAGATTCTAGGTATGAGGATATACTGATGAGCAATATAGTGTGTAAAAATTCACATATACAGACAATTCTTCGGTCATTTTACAAAATAAGTAGGTTGAAAGCTGTCATTTAGAAATACGTAAAATGGAAAAGAATATGAATTATTTTTAATACTATTAGATTCATTCGCACTTATTAATTTCTTATGAATGATGCAATGGTATTAGCCCTAAGGAGTTGATGGTCAATTGGAGGAAAAGCATAATAAATTATTTTGACCAAATATAACTCAATGACAAGGTCTGTTGGGCAAGTACTGTGCCTTTCCAGCTCACCATGAAATCCTCAGTACTCAGTCAAAAAGCAATAAAGATGTTCTTTACAATATCTTATTAACAACAACAAAATCCAGTTTTGGAAACTGTGCCGTGTGTAGAAAACATCGAGGAAGTGTTTACAAGATATACTTTCCTTTGCATCTCTCCTGGGCTACTGGATCAGACTTTTTAATCGCACCTTTTTTATTTTAAATGCTGCTCAATCCATTTTCTTGCTAAGCCCTAGTTATGACAGACCAATGTGGAGGATGTTTTCTTGGTGCATGCCAATGTGCTTTGACAAAGGCCCTGGTGTTCATTTCATTTTTGAGACTGGGAATTAGCAAACTAAGATCCATGGACCAAATTTACCCTATCACCTATTTTTATATAGCTCGTGAGATATGAATTGCTTTTATATTTTGCAATGTTTGAAGAGGATAATATAAAAATAATACTTTATTACGTGAAATTTAAATTTCAGTTGTGTACAGTTTTACTGGAATACGCCCACCTTCGTTTGTTTTGCATTGTCTGTAGCTGCTTTCCCACCATAATGGCCAAGGTGAAGAGTCAAGGCAGAGACTCTATGACCTACAAAATCTAAAACATTTACTGTTTTGCTATTTACAGGAAAAGTTTGCCAACCTCTGTGATGAGATTGTAATTATTACTTTTTTGCAAAATACGAATCTGTGAGAAATAGTAAGTTAGATGAGATATTCATAATCCAAAAGAGTCTAGCCATATGGAGAAGTGGGCCAAATAGAGCAACATGAAATGCAACTAGTTAAATAGTAAGGTCCTATATGTTGGCCTAAATAAAACATGGATATGATTATGAGCAATTTACCTTTCAAAAAGGTAAAAATGACATAGAAGTTTTAGCTGACAGCAATTTCAAATTGGCATCAAGTGTTTGATTATGACCAAGACAAAACTAATGGGATATGAACCTGTAAATGCAAGTGTAGTATATAAACTAAGGAGTGGTGAAACTATGCCTAAATACTTGATTCTAGTTTGAAATGTCCTGCTTTTATTTGAAAAAAAAAAATAGGTATTAGGGGCCTGCAGGTGGCATGGTAGTTGAGGTACTGGACTCCCACATGGCTGACTGCAGTTCCAGTCCTGGACCCAGCAGCTTGATTTCTCACTTTCCTTCTCTCTCTGTCTCTCTGGTCAAATTAAAAAAAAAATACTAATAATAAATAAAATAAAAGAACTAATTAAAAAATAGATATTAGAAGCATTTTCAGGAGCAGTTATTAGGATGTTGAAGGGATGTAAGATCATGCCAGATGATAAAGAAGACTTAGAGGGGATACGATCAGATAGCAGTCTTCAAATGAATGTCATATGGAAAAAGTGAGCTTTATTCTGAGTGAGCCAGTAGGGTAAAGCCAGTTACAAAAATGGAGAGCACAGGCATATTAGGCTCAACATAAAAAAGTACTCATTACTAATTATTAAAAATGTGGAATTGTATGCCTCACAAAGTTAATCCTTTATCTTCCTGAGTGGTGTGAGTAGGGCGTTGAAGAAGTCTGGGTCAGATATCATTGATGATATTTAGGAAATAAAAAGGAATTTAAGTAATTTACAGCTAAGATCCCCATCAACATTAAGTGTCTCAGAGAGAAATTCTGGTGTGTTATGCACACATTTTACAGTGAACAGTGACTATTCATAGAAGATTTTTAAATTGTATTCATTTTAATTTTTTTCATTTTTATTTTTTAAGAGAGATTTTTGCTATAGGGTGTGTGTGTGCTCACTGGAGACCCAGAAAGAGACAGAGACATAGAAAGCAAGAAACCACCCCCGGGGGGATGGCCATGCCACAATCCATTCTCCTCCATTCTCCCCTCAGAATTTTTTTTTTATTATTATTATTTTTTTAATTTTTTATTAACTTTTTTTTTTTTGAGAGGTTTTTGCTATAGGGCGTGTGCGCTCGCCAGACAGAGAGAGAGAGACAGACAGAAAGTGAGAAATCACCCCCCAGGGAGGATGGTCACGCCGCAATCCCTTCTCCTCCATTCTCCTCTCAGGATCTTGGGCACGCACGCACACGCGCCCAGCGTGAGTTCTAAGCCACCGGGTCTGGGACACAAACCGCGGTCGACTACGTGGGAATCCAGCGACATAGCCATTATGCTAACTGCTGGTTCCCTCCCGTCAGAATTTTGAACATGCACACACATGTGCCTGGCATGAGTTTTAAGCTGCCAGATTCAAGACTTGAACTGTGGTCAACTACATGGGAGTCCAGCAGCGTAACAATTACACTATCTGCTGGTCCTCATAGAGGATTTTTATAATTGTAAGAATACAGAGGGAATTCATGATATGGCTTGAGGAAGACAAAAGAATTTTTTTATTTTTAAGAGAGATTTTTGCTACAGAACACGTGCACTTGCTGGAGAGACAGAGAAAGACAGAGAGACAGAAAGTGAGAAATCATCCCCCGAGGGGGATGGCCACACCACAATCCCTTCTCCTCCATTCTCCTCTCCAGACTTTTTTTTCTCTTTAAATTTATTTATTTTTTACATTAATTCACTATACATCATTGCAGTATACAAATGATCCAGTTAGCATAATGGCTATGTCACTGACTGCCATGTAGTCAACCGCGGTTCGAATCCTGAACCCAGTGGCTTAAACTCACGCAGGGTGCGTGTGCGTGCATGCCCAAGATTCCGAGAGGAGAATGGAGGAGAAGGGATTGTGGTGTGGCCATCCCCCTCGGGGGATGATTTCTCACTTTCTGTCTCTCTGTCTTTCTCTGTCTCTCTGGCGAGTGCACACAACCTATAGCAAAAACCTCTCAAAAAAAAAAATCAAAAAGATTTTGAGCACACATGCATGCACACGTGCCTGGTGTGAGTTTTAAGCCACCAGGTCTGGGACACGAATCACAGTTGACAACATCGGAGGCAACCGAGATAACTATTCCACCATCTGCTGGTCCCAGGGGACAAAGAATTTTGCAAAGAAGACACAAACATATAAAATGTCAGGACAAATGACACAGAGACTGAAATCCTATTGTCCTTCAAAAAGGTGGATGGATGAAGACCTTAAGAAGGAGTTAGGCTCTGAAAGAAGCTTTAAATATCCTTTGAATTTGGATAGGCAATGATAAGACACATTCTTCTACGTAATGAAGCAGCATTAATAGATATCAGTCAGGGAGAGTAGATATGAATGATCAGGAGAAAAACTGCTTGCTAGAACAACATCCATTATTCATTCAACACTTAAGGGGAACCTACTGTGGGATACTGCAGTGCAAAGCAGGATGGAAAAGGGGTTTCAAAGGTTTTGCCTGCAAGGTTTTCCCAGCCAAATAACATTAAAATCAGTGTCAATACCTCTTTATAGAAGCTGAATTCTCGAGTGATTCAGCAAAAAGGTGAATTATTGGAAATTCCTTGACTGTCTTCCTCCAGCATAGAAAGTTCACCAACATTAATTCAACAAATATTTATTGAACTTCTACAGTGTTCTAGAAGCTTTGAATATGTCAGAGAGCAGGACAGGCAGGGCCTCACGGTGACCAGAATGTAAAGCCCAGTTTTTTTTTTTTTTTAGTCTCTTGGTCTTCTAAGAAATGTACAATAGTATTTACTGTTTCATAGACTTTGAGAGGGTAAAATCGATAGAGAGATATCTTGGGGCACTTTCAGAAGCATATTTAGAGACCTGTCTGTGAAGACAATGGCCAGAAAGCACAGCAGTTTGTCCCTTTAAACTTAAGCTCCTTTCCTCTGCAGCATTTGTATTTTCATCATCCATTTCTTTCTTTCTTTTTTTTTTTTGATTTGTTTTCTTTTTGTTTTTTAGCACCTGCAGAATTTCAGCTGGAAATTTTATCCTTTGTGTCTTGGTTCTTGTCACTCTAAGCGTCTCTTGTTGTACGAATCAGTATTGGCTCTTCATACAAATAAAATGCAAATCATATCCTTGCCAGAACTGAGCACTTATCGCAATGAAATCAGAACAAATACATGAAGGTTAAAACTGAGATTCATTGCCTAGCAGTAGAAAGGGAAGAACACTGAATGCCACATGAATTTTCCACTGTGATGCATTCAAAATACAAGCCAAAAACTCAGTAGCGATAAAAATACTTCTCGTGCCAAATGATGGATTTTGATCTGTATAGCCAGAT
Source organism: Tupaia belangeri chinensis (assembly GCF_000334495.1). Taxonomy (NCBI): domain Eukaryota; kingdom Metazoa; phylum Chordata; class Mammalia; order Scandentia; family Tupaiidae; genus Tupaia; species Tupaia belangeri. The sequence continues at coordinate 1,894,860 of NW_006205542.1, forward strand.
ACCAGACTTTTTTCTCAACCATTTTTATTTGACTTGAAATTTAATACTGAGCATCTGATTGCTGCTCACTGTTGAAAAATGCCATGTTAAATTTCAGAAAGGAAAGCATTTAATTCTGGTGCCCAGGTCAAATGACTATCTGAAAGAAGTGGCTTTCTTTGTCAATCAAATAGAACCCAGTATTCTTCCAAGAATTGGCCTGGGTTTGTTGTTCAGCCCCACGTTTATCTGTGTCACTGACTTCTCTGGGCCACAGTTTCTTCATATTTTAACTCTATGAGTCTATGAAAACCTCTGTATTCAGACAGTTACTTTGACTCATAAACACCACCTTAGTATGTTCCATAGTTTTAAAGAAATGCATCCTCCTTTATGTGTCCAAATACTTAAAGTGAACGTGCATATTACTACGTAACACATTTGTTTTAAGATATTTAGATAACGTTTTTGGCATAATTGGTTATAATCCTATGCATTTTATGATTGTACTTTAAAACATTGATCTGAGAAGAAATCCATAGATGGTTAGAGGAATTCCATGACACAAAAATGGTGCAGAACCCACCAGTCCCATATTGGCTGAAGGAGTGGAGCACATCCTCTGACCAACTCTCCCTTTGCTGCTTATGTTATCCCTGTAAGAGAGAGGCAGCATACTAACCAGATACCCTGAAGAGATTCATGGAATGAATTAACCACAAGCACAGTCATTCACATAGGGGATTGTGTTATGTAGCCAGCATTTATAGTTATTTTTGTTTCATTGGTATGTAATAGAGGTTAAGTTTTTTGTTTGTTTGGTTTTGTTTTTTAAATCTATACAGAAAAGGTATAAAAATCATACTGGGGGCCATCTGGAGGCGTGGTGGTTAAGACAGCTCGATCCTCCATGGCCAAATGTATAGTTTGGATCCCAGACCTGGTGTTTTGAAAAACATGCAGGGCAAAAGTGCATGCATGTCCAGAATCCTGAGAGAAGAGAGAAATGGAGAAGGAATTGCGTCATGACCGTCCTCCATGAGGGTGGTCCTTTCTCACTTTTTCTTTTTCTCTCTCTGTGGCCAGCACAGGTTTCCTCTAGCAAATTAAAAACAACAAAAAAAATCATATTAGAGTGAAACATTGTGTCTGTTGTCTGGCCAACATCTTGATAATCCAGGTAGGGTAATGAAGTATGCATATTATTTCTGTAGTTTAGGTGATTATTGTTTGTAAGCAATTTGCACTTTCCAAGGTTGTAAGCTGATTTGGGGGTGTTATTAATATAAGCAGATGTCCATCCATCACTGATATCGTGGATCTGAGATCTGAAAATTAATGGATGTTGTACAATTATAGTCTTTGGGTAGTTTCAAAAGGAAAAGGGGAAGGAAATCCTTGCTAGGTAAGGTTTACTTACTCAGACATAATCTTAAGAGGATATAATATGAGGGGGTGTCAAGAAGTTCATGGAAGAAAATGAGTTAAAAATAAAAGTTTATTTTGGCAAGACTTTTGAAATCCATGCGTAGTGTTTTCATAATATGCATTCCCATGGTATTTCTAAAGACACTCTCCACCCCTTCTCACCCACCCCATTCCCTTTGGAACAGGTCAGATTACTTTATATCATGTTCTGGTCATGGCAAATTTCATTTTTCACTTCTGCATGGACTGATATGAAGAGAGATCATCAGGTTAAAGAAGTCTGATGAAGTTTTAAAATTATTTTTCTTAACTAAGAATAGAAAAATAAAAACAGTATGTTCGCTAACCCTACATCTACAATTCTTATCGGTTCTCTATAAGTTCTTTCTGCGGGTGTCTAAATAGCACAAAAGTCCTAACAAATTATGGGTCTATTTTTGTCTAATAGTTCCTAATATTTTTTTAATTACTAAGGATTCTTTTTTTTACAAAATTTACCATGAAGTATATTCTTTTTAGACTAGACTTTTAAAATATCCATTTAATAAGAAAAAAGAGAAGTAAAACATTACTCTCAGAAGAAATAAGCAACCAATGATTGGAAACCTTGGAAGTGACTTTGCTTACTCTTTAATGTTGTTAAGTCACTGAGAATACATTTTCACAACCACTCATCTAAGTTTCTGGTGAATATATGACCTATTTATGCATGTGTAATTATATGTGACCTATATTTCTTGGAATATTAAAGACTTACTAGCAAAGCTTTAAAGGTTTTTAAAATCATTATTCTAGGAATTGACCCATATATTACTCATTATAACTTGAGAAAATTTTAAATTACATTTGTTGTTGCTTCTACTTATGAAGCACTTTAATTTGTGCCAGATCCTCTTGCAAGCCCTTTAGTTAGCTTACAGCAAAATACTATGGAGTAGATAGTATTAGCTTCCCATATTACAGGTAAGAAACCTAAATATATTAGCTCAGGTTCCATAACAATATGTAGCATAACAGCAGACTTTGTGAACTAAACAATAGGAATCTATTTCTCACAGATCTAGAAGCTGGGAAGATCAAGGTGCCCACCAATTTACTTCCCTGGCAAGGAGTCTTCTCCTGGCTCTCAGATGGCAGCCTTCTCACTGTGCCCTCCATGGTAGAAAGAGAGAGAGATTTGGTGTTTCTTCATCATTTTGTAGGGACACTCATCCTATCTAGGGGGTCACCTGTATGTCTTCACCTAAACTTACTTCCCTCCCAAAGACCTCATCTCCAAATTCCATCATAGTGGAGGTTAGCACTTCAGTACGTAAATGTGGTGGTGGTGGGCAGGGAAACGGAAACATTCAATTCATAACACTCAGGCTTTAAGGAGACAGAATGATTTACGTAATGTTTTGGTGCTAGTAAGAGGCTAAAGATATGTACTCCAGAGATTTGCTAAAATAATACTTTACGTTGCTTTAATGGCTTTAAAAAATCCTCAATTTGGCTTCTTCATTTTTTTTCCATCCTTAGGATAAGCACTCTTTAAAAATCATTTTATTTAATGTTATTCATCATTATTTTTATTTTAAAAATTTAATCAGAGAAAGAGAGAAAGTGAGAAAGCAAGTCACTAGGTCCAGGACTTGAACTGCTGTCAACCACATGGGAGTCCAGTGCTCCTACCACTATGCCACCTACCACCCCTGAGTACCTGCACTCTTAAAGAATCAGGGAGCTTGTCTCTATCCTGGGCTGTCTGTGTATGGTCTGTTGTTCACACAGCAAACAAGGAGATCCTTTCACTTCTTGGCCTCATCACATCAGTTTGTCATTCAAAATGCTGTAATGACTCCTCACCTACTTAGAAGAAAATGGAGGAAAATTATTGGTTCTTAAGGCCTTCCTGACACTGTCTGACTATGACCTTGTCTCCGCTCCCCGCCCCCCGCCCTATCTACCCTGACCCTCACTCTCTCCCATTCGCTCGTCCTCTTTCTGCCTGTTCTCCTCTTCCCCAGATAGGCAGAAGGCATGTTTCTCCATGGATTCGGGATTCCATTCCTTACTCACGCTTCCCTGAACATCCTGTCTATATAGCTATACCCCCGCCTCCTGCTGCCTGTGACTGTCCTTTTAACCTCTTGTCTTCATAGCCCTTAGAGCTACTTGATATTTCACTCTTATGTGTTCTTTTTTAGAAAGAATTATTTAATTTTAGTCATCATCATCCTTTTTTTTTTTTTTTAACTTTGAACTAGAGCAACAGAGAGCGAGAGGGAAAGCAGGAAGGCAAACCACCAAGTTCAGGACTCAAACTGTGGTCAGCCATATGAGAGTGTCCCAGTGCCTTAATGACTATGCCACATGCTGGCCCCTATGTGTTCTTCTGTTGAGGTATTTTAGCATCCACCTGTCTTTTTTTTTTTTTGAGAGGTTTTTGCCATAGGGCGCATGCACTCGCCAGACAGAGACAGACAGAAAGCGAGAAATCACCCCCCCGGGGGGATGGTCACGCTGCAATCCCTTCTCCTCCATTCTCCTTTCGGGATCTTGGGCACGCATGCACACATGCCCGGCGTGAGTTCTAAGCCACCGGGTCTGGGACGCGAACCGCGGTCAACTACGTGGGAGTCCAGCAACATAGCCATTACGCTAACTGCTGGTTCCCGCACCCACCTGTCTTAAATACAAGGTTCTTGTGAACAAAGACTTAATTTTTTTTCAATATATGAGCAGTGCTTCAAACATCTGATGTATAGGAACAGTTCATTGATTATTTGTTGAGTTTATGAATTAATAAGTGATGACAGCAGGTTGTCAGATTTTTTTACCCTTATAGAGATAAGGAAGCCTCGTTCAGAGGTGCTAAAGGGCTATGTCTGAGTTTCCTCATGTGAGTGGCAAAAACCACGGTTCAAAACCAGGTCTTTTTACATGGGAGGTCTATCCATCAGATAGACGCTTACCGTTTGCTTTAGGAATTCAAAGAGCAAACCACACTTTTCTGATAGGGCATGGCATTAAGGAGAACCGAGATTCACTGAGATATTGCACCAACATTTTCTACCATCCTAAGAGGTAACGGTTATTCTCCTCTATTTACAGAGAAGGGAAATAAAGCTCAGACAGACTCTTATCACTTGGTCACGATCACTAAGCAAGTTGCGGGTGGAGTCTTTGTTAAAACTTTAGCTTTTATCTGGTGGCAGTGTCCTTGCTCAGAGGATGGCCAAGATCCATGGCCCTTGGATGGAACCCTTCTTCTCTAGGCCTTTATTAAGTCAGGAGTGACGGGAAGAGGATGAGTTCACCTTGTAGCAGTTTTCTAGAATTTACAAAACAATGCCTCATTGCTTTATACCTTGGCAATTCTGTTTGCTATGGTGGTATTCAAAGCTTAAAATAAACCCCAGAAACCTCTGGGTTTTGAATGTAATCTTTTAAAATCTGTAATAATCCATGTATTTTTGGAGCTAAGGGCATTTCTAAAAGAAGTCTGCAGTCTGATCACTTGGTGATGCTTGGATGATGTGGTTAAAGTAGCCTTTAAAATGACATTTCACACATATACTATAGAAAGGTGAGCCGCAGGATGCACAGTGACAAATTAGCAGTGCTTTTAGCCAGGCTGTTTAAATTATTTTTAGGCAGGAAGCATACTGTACACCCCAGGTTTTAGATGTGAGTAATTAATATGAAATGCTACCTCTCTTTGCCTGTAGTTACACTGAGCCCTCTTTATTTCTCTTTCTTCCCAGTCCTACTCCCCAGTATAAATGTATCATCTGCCTTGCAGATTGTCCTTTTATATGAACAGTTATCTTGTTATATTGGCAAGGATGTCTGTCCTTAGCCAGGTGGTAGTGGCTGCAGCAGCCATGCAAAGAACTCACTCTATGCAGAGGTCCTGTCACTTCCCTGGTGCTTCTGTCTAAGACCTGAGTCCCTTAATATGACAGGCCAAAAGCATTTGTTCAGATTCAGTGGTGCCTATATAGGGAATTGAGACAGGTTGCTATAATGGGCCTTTCTTTACTCCATTACCTGTTCGCTCCATTAGGTAGAAGCTTTCTCCTGAAAAAGAAAAAAAAAAAAAAAAAAAAAAGAAAGAAAAAGAAAAGGAAAAAGTTGTTTTATTCAGAGGGACATTTTCTTGGCATCTGAACCAATTTCCCACTCCTCCCTCCCATATCTATATTTATGGCATTCCACAATGAGAATATATTAAAATGAAGACCTTGTGCCAAAAGGTGGCATGGAGGTTAAGGTCAATGGTTCCCACTTGGCCTACTATGGGATTTGAGTCTCAGACCTGGTGGCTTGAAATTCCCTCCTGGCACATGTGTGTGTGTGCCCAAAATCCCCAGAGGAGGATGGAGAAGAAGGAATTACTGTGTGACTATTGCCCTGGGAGATGATTTCTCACCTTCCTTCTCTCTCTCTTTCTCTCTGGCAAATGCATGTATCCTATAGCAAAAGCTACCCCCCCCACCCCCCCGCCACACACACACACTGTTCATAGAAAGGCATTTAATATATTTGAAGAAATTAGCTTAATCTGAATATTACAAATTTAGAGATTTGTGTAACCACACAAGGAAGACAACTCTTATCATAAAACAAGCAGAAGAAGAATTTATTAAAAAGGAAGTTTAATAATTAGAGCTGATTGGGACCAGCAGATGATGTAATGGTTATGTCACTGGACTCCCACATAGTATACTGTGGTTTGAGTCCTCATGCTGGTCCTGTGTGCATGTGTACCCAAGATCCCAAGAGGAGAATGAAGGAGAAGGGATTGTGGTATGACCTTCCCCCTGGAGGGTGATTTCTCGCTTTCTGTTTTTCCATATCTCTGGTGAGTGTATGCACCCTAAAGCAAAAATCTCTCTTGAAAAAAAAAAAAAGAATTAGAATCATAAAGTCCCCTTATAGAACCTGCACTGCATTCTTATAACTACTAATTAATCTCTATTTTCATTTCCACCATGGACTGAAAAGTTGTGACCCTGGGGTTTAGCAGTGGAACTAGAGGAAGCAAACAGGAGCTGAAGGAATGTTGTTAACAAAGGACAACTGTGTGCTCCCACTGCCTTTCCAATAGTAATAGAACATGAGAAACACATAAAATTACTAGTCATTTTAAAGTGACTCATTGTATCATTCCAGGTCCACTTTCATGTAGTAACTTAGGATTTTAACAGTTGGTTGGTCCAGGCCAGTACTTCATCTTTGATGCCAACAGAGCATCAAATAAATTTAAATTTTGAAACTACGAGATAATATATCATCATACTTCCCATCCCCTTGTGATTATGAAACACAGTTTTCTTTGGTGTTACTTAGCCTGAGAAAGTTGGATATTCTTCACTTGGTGTGGTCTAGCATTAATTGGTTTTGATGGTAAGAAAAGATGTGCAGCATAATATAAAAGATAGAACTTGAGAATCAGTTAAAAAATGTTATCATGAGCATAAAACTAAACCTATTTGCACAGGCTTTGGGAAGTTTTAAAACCGGGTAAAAAGAAGAAGATCTGAACACCTTTCTCCACCTCCACCATCAACATTCTGGTCTCAACTTCCATCATGTCTAACCTAGATTATTGACTGATCTCCTGGCTGGTGTCTTTGCTTTCATCCTTGCCTTCTTCCTATCAATGGCATAGACGCCCCAGGGATCCCATAAAAGTGTAAGTTCAGTCATCTGACTCCTCTACTCAGACTCTTCCAGGAGCTTCCCAGTCATCCACAGTAAAAGCTAAATCCTATGATGGCCCATAGACTGGCCTTGCCTGCCTCCTCTTACGCCCCTGCCCTGGCTCAATCCTCAGCACCCACACTGGTCTGCTTGCTGAGTCTCTGGCTTGCCAGATGGCCCTTCTCAAGTGCTGCTTCTCTGCCATGTCATGCTTTCCATGACTTGCTCCCTCACCTCCTCTGGTCTTCTTTCAGATTTACTATTCAGTAAAACCTCTGACTATCCTATTTTTAGTGACAAAATAGAAATAGTAATATTAACATTCATTCTCCTCAGATGATGGTAAAACATGAATTTACTCTGCATAGCAACAATATTTTCTTTTTTCTTTTTCTTTCTTTTCTTTTCTCTCTCTCTCTCTTTAAATTTGTCAGAAGGCCTGGCTATTCACTGGAAAGAGACAGAGAGACAGAAAGTCATTTCACAGTGTGTTTTTCTGTATTTCTCCATCCTGTTGGGATTTGGGGCATGCTTGTATGTGTGCTCGGCATATTTTTCAAGCATGTAGTTTCAGGGCTTTAAACATGCTTTTTTCCTTATGGAATCTGCCTCTCTTAACCACTAGGCCATGGAGCTGGCCCATGATAATATTTTCAACATGCTACTAAGCTTAATTCCAAGAAAGGCAAGAGCAATAAAATTTAAAGAGTCAAGAAAAGTAGATTTCTTCTTAGAACTGACAAGGTGTCTTTACTGGCCACTCCCCCGAATAGTTTCCATTTCAATTAAACTCTAGTTACTGATTACATATTCTTGGGACTTCATGCGGGGGTGACTGAGTTGGGTAAGACCCAAATTTTACTATTAAAATGATCTGTTAGATGGAATTAATCAAACACTTAAGAAATAACTAGAACATATATAAAATAGGTTCTTCTTTATAAATGAAATATAGCAGTGTTTTCTTTTGCCCAATTACTACAAAATTGATTAGATTTTTGAACTGGAATTAGAACATCCTCCAATTAATTGGCTCATTATGGTGACCAAAACTGTAAGACCTTCTGTCCAGGGATCTGACATAAACCCCTGAATTACATACAGTTTGTATTTAAGGTACCTTAATATTATTAATGCTTTTTTTAAAAAAATAGATAATGCAATGTTATAAAAATGGAATATTCCTAGCTTTGTGTTCACTATGATTAGTGAAAGCTGATTATGACACATTTTTAGTATCTAAATATAAGATGGCAAGTTTTAAAAATAGACTTGGTTATTCCCAGGCAGTGGCTGGTAAAGGTGGAAGAGATTTTCTGGAGCTGATCAAATAGTGGTGTGGGTTCTGGGTTACTTGGGACTGATATAGAGTACATGCACATTTATATAAATTAGACATTACTCTAATATTCTCTGAAATTTTAGCTTCCACATTAGCAGCAATGTTTTCATGATTTGCTTTATGATCTCGCTTTCATGGTTATAAAAGAACTTAAGTTATTTACAACACCTGCTATATTATTTAGAAGATAGTTAGGTCTTATATGCACATTAACAATGCATTTTAATTAAAAGATGAAAACGAATGTCACCATTAGCACAGATAATGGCAAGAAAATTACATCTTGTCACTTGTCTTGAAATGTACTCCAGGATGACTTAGAAAATACCGTACCTAATGATGGCTGACTAATTCAGTATGCTGTGCAAGTCACATTTAGGAAGCTTGTATTTCTCTGCTTTTCAAAATGAAAAAGAGTAAGTGTTTTGGAGTACATTTTTTTATCCTGTAGATATTCAATTTAGGCTTTAACACTAGAATATTTGATGGAGCTGTTTATAAAATTTTGAAATCAATCTAGACATTTGATTTCATAGTTGTAGATATGTTAATTTATTGAATATTGTTGTATATCATAGGACAAAAATTATCTGGTTTTTGCTCACTGTTTCTTCCATACACTATACAAATAGCTAATCTTTTACTGAGAATATACTAATTGTCTAACACCTCCCTAAATGCTTTGCATATAGTAGCTATATTAATTCTCGTAAAACCCCCATAAGTAGGTAGGAAGTACTATTCCTATTTTTCTGATAAAGAAGTGACATCTTACAGTGTTAAATAACTTGTCATGCCAGAAGGATAATGGGAGGAGAAGCGCAGGTGTATTTTGAACCTATGAAACTCGAGCCCAGAACACTGAACTCTGCTGTCTTCTCAAGGATTATCACACCTGGATTACATATAAAACCAAAAAAATGGTTCTTCTCTGGGGGAAAGAAGCAAGAAATGCATTCTACACTTAGAGTAGTGTGTATTATTTTGTCAATAGGGATAGGTGGGCGATGCAGAACCTCTAACCAGAGAAGACAGGAATGGTACAAATGCTAGATAGAGAACCTGGTAATCAGAATGGGAATAAACATAGTTGACCAATAAAATAACTTATCCAGGGATACAGAATTATTAGGCATTCTGAAAACTAGGAAACATTGCACTTCTCATTTACCTCCTATGGCTCTGTGACTCCTGAGAAACAAAGCAGTTTAAAGAGCTTTATGGCACCATTGACTTTTTAAAAGGAATTATTCTAATCAAATATTAAAAATGCAAGATAGTGATCTTTGTCCAAATGAACATCAAAAGGTTCTTTTTAGCTACCACATTCCAGATCACAGTCTGTCATTAAAAAGAAGAGGCAAGGGACTGCTAACTTACTACTACTAAGGATACATTCATTGTGCATACATTCAGTCATTAAAGGTGAGCAGGGAGACAAGTCTTCAACCTGTAGACCTTTTCTGCATATCCTTTTTTTTTTGAGAAAGAGAGAGAGAGAGAGAGAGAAACTTTATTGTATTCAGTCACCACAGCATAACCTAACCCATACTGAACATCCACATATCCTTCTTTCACCCACCATTGCAGAACTTCGAGAATGCCTGTAATTCAGGCAATTGACATTTCTCATTTCAAAATAGCTTAACAATAACCCTCTTTTTCAATATCAGATTTTAGTATTTCCTTTCTTTTTCTTCTGCTTGTGAATCATCAATAATGATAAAAATAGTACTTTTTTTTTTTTAAGATAAAACTTTGTGTATTCCTCCAATAGTTTTATCTTTCTGGACTTCGCACAAAACAAATTATACTTGTAATTTTGTCTTTCACTCTTTTATCTTACAAGATGGGCCTGTCTGCCCCTTACCCATGGTCTATTGATAAATCATCTATGTTAATCATACTGATACCCATAAGCCAGAAAATCTTGCCAATCATTGCTGCTGCCCGAAGTTATCAGCTAAGTGTACTCAGAAACTTAAAAGCAAAGTACTTTCTTCCCTCATGTATTATCTATGCCTCCATATAATAAGAGCTAATATTTATTGAGCTTTTACCATGTACTAGACACTGTGCTAAGCACTTTACATTGATTATCTCAATTAACCCTACCAAGAACTCTATGAAGTTGCTATTATTATCACCAGTTCATAACTGAGGAAATTGAGGAATCATTTCTTTATGGTCATGAACCTAAGAAGTAGGAGTAAGTTTGATCCTGAACAGACCAATCTCGGGGTTATGCCTAAACTACTCTAATCCCTTCCAGAAAATGCCCAATTATATAGTGAAGTTGGTTTAATTTTTTCCTCCCTGTAGTAATATAACACAGCAAGTCGAGAATACAACAAAGTTTACAGAGTATTGTGCATTCCAGAAGGTGCAGGTATGAATTAATCACTTCACATTTTGGTTTGATCTTATGTGTAGACACTTTTATCTTGTAAATTGCCACCATAAAGATTTACCATTTATACATTAGGTAGGTTAGCATGACCAAATGATATATTCTGGAACAGTTCATATAGAAGGTTATTAGGCCTATTTAATATTGAATAATTGCATATCCATTGCATAGATGGCCCCAACATTACTTGTTAAGATTATTTTCTTAAACATTAACTTCATTCCTTTTTAAGACTCCATTCCTATTTAATTGCCTGCTTCATGTTTTCTCATAACTTGACTTGATTGTCTTCTCTTGAATTGTACTAAGATAATCTGTATGTCAAAATATTTAAATGACCCCCTCTCGTGCCAGGTTATCAGTTTTAGATCTCTGACAATCACCAGTATTAGAAACAAGTGATACTGGCCCACAATCTAGAAAGAATGTTTCTGGAACCCAACACACAAAGCTTCTACACATGCAAGGTGCCTCAAAGTATTTAGGAGCAAGGAGTAGATGTTTCTTTGTAGATGGAGTGGAGCAAAATTTTAACTAGATGCGAGTGGGACTCCATGTCCTGAGATGTCTTTTTTTAATGCTTACTCAGGAGTGGCCTCCTATGGTAAATTGAAAACAGAATTAAAAATAAATGCTTGACTGAAGTAACAGGCTATAAAACACTAATAGCTAATCATCAGTTATGCTCTTATTTTTCCTAAGTGTCAGCTCTCGGTGCTTTCAGAACACCGTGGGATGCTGATTGGATGAACTACATTTATAACAGTGTTAAAAGAGGACAAAAACCCTACCAAAAATAGAAAAATACAGAACAAAACTCTAATATATAATTTTTTGAAAGATGTGTAAAATCAGAGTTTTCCACAAAAGAGCAGAACTGCAATATTTTATAAATTTCTCTTTCGTTCTTTTTCAGGCACCTTGGAAAGCACATTTTTCTAATAAGCTACACCCCCTGTTGATTGGACTAATTTTCTTTAACACATTACATGTTTTTAAAGAACAATCATTTAAATAACTATGAAAGAATAACATGCAAAAATAAAAATCTTTAGTGCCACCTGCTGGACATTTGTAATAAGTAAGAAAAGTAACTCACTTTAAAAATCAAACTGAAAAATAACTTTTGAACTGTAGTAATTTTTTGAAAGTATTCAGTAACATCTGAAGCAAGTATTTGATAAACTGAAATGTTTAGAATAATATCTCTGAACCAATGTATGTTTAAGCAGAATACAAAACACTATGACTGGAACAGAAACCAAAACCAAAAAACAACAAAAACACTATGACCAGTTTTAAAACTTGCATATACTACATGGTTATCATTCTGGAAAAAGAAATGTAATATACTGTAAAGATACATGTGATTAAATGTAACATAAAATTATGTTAGTTAAATAAAATTAAAAACTTACATATACTAATATTTACATATCTGTGATTTATGACATTTAAAATTTTATGCAATGATGAATATCAAATTAAAAAATACATAAAAGAATATTAAAATTTTCAGCACACTTTCATATTTAAGCATATATGCTTAAAATTTAGTTCTGTGATAAAATTTAATTTTATGAAGTGAAATGAAAGTTATATGGATAAAAATATATATGTTTTTAGTTTGTTCTATTGGAGTTTCTCCCACATGGTGGTTTCTGGATAATCTGCCCTCGAATCACCTGGGTAGACTGCTAAGCAAGTATTTGATAAACTGAAATGTTTAGAATAATATCTCTGAACCAATGTATGTTTAAGCAGAATACAAAACACTATGACTGGAACAGAAACCAAAACCAAAAAACAACAAAAACACTATGACCAGTTTTAAAACTTGCATATACTACATGGTTATCATTCTGGAAAAAGAAATGTAATATACTGTAAAGATACATGTGATTAAATGTAACATAAAATTATGTTAGTTAAATAAAATTAAAAACTTACATATACTAATATTTACATATCTGTGATTTATGACATTTAAAATTTTATGCAATGATGAATATCAAATTAAAAAATACATAAAAGAATATTAAAATTTTCAGCACACTTTCATATTTAAGCATATATGCTTAAAATTTAGTTCTGTGATAAAATTTAATTTTATGAAGTGAAATGAAAGTTATATGGATAAAAATATATATGTTTTTAGTTTGTTCTATTGGAGTTTCTCCCACATGGTGGTTTCTGGATAATCTGCCCTCGAATCACCTGGGTAGACTGCTAAGAAGGCAGGTTCTGGAATTCATCTAGAAATTTTGTAGATTTGCCCAAGAATTTGTATTTTTAACAAAAATATAATTTTGATGTATGCCAAGTGTAAAAATACCTGGAAATACCTCTCACAAAGCAATTGCTTTCATTCTTAATTATAATTAAAATGAGTACTCTAGGGGCAGCAGGTGGCATGGTGGCTGAGGGCGCTGGACTCCCACATGGGCAGCTGCAGTTCGAGTCCCAGACCTGGTGGCTTGCTTTCTCTCTCTCTCTCTCTCTCTCTCCTT
>NW_006205542.1:1911015-1920257 GCF_000334495.1 Tupaia belangeri chinensis
GAAATTAAATAAAATAAATAAATAAATAAATAAATAAATAAATAAATAATGTTAAATTAAATAATTCTTTTAAAAATGAATACTCTGAAGAAAGGATGGTAGATTAGAAAGCTGGAACTAAAGAACAAAGTTATCATAGACCATTTTTCTGAACTTTTGTAAGTTAGTTAAAGCATGGCCTTCAGTTTTCATTTATAAAATGAGGAAATTGTATCCACTGATTTTCAGCTTTCCTCTTATATCTGTCTCTCTTTAAATAGTCTCATTTAGTTCTGAATTTTGGAATCCCTCCTTTAGCTTGTCTCATTCTGAGAATGGTGTTTAAATGATGCCAACGTCCTGGCAAAGAAATGAGAGGCCGTATTTTCAAGCATGTATAAGTAGATTTCTTTTCAGAATGACTCACGAAGGCCAAACAGACAGCAGAGGTGAAGAGTAGAATAATTCAAACTTCTTTCAAAACAAAGCTAACATGCTTATGTGTAGAAAAGCATATTATATTTCTGTACTTGGTATTCAGTAAAAAAAATTATGCTAATAAGCAGTTTATAGGTAAGTGTTGGTAAGTGAAAGTGTAAATAATACTTGGTAAGGGGTGAAGCTGTAAGATAAAGTTCTAGGCTGAAGGAAAAGTACCGTGTCGTAAAAGTGATTTCACCTGAATTACATGTGTTTGCCATTACAGTCAGCTCCTTTTGAAGGATACCATATGCCAGCACCTGTAAAAAACTTGTATTTAAAATAAGAATATATGTAGAATACAGTATGAATATCTTGCAAAAGTACAATTAGCATATTTAAACCAAGACTAATTGTTGCTGTAAGCACCAAAATAAAACTATAATAAGCCTGTTTTCATTTTGCACATAGGGCCTAGAAGTTTACATTTTGGTAAATAAAACAAGTTAATTTTTCATGATCAAATTACAGTAGCTTTAAAAAAAAAACGTCTCTAGAGTAGGGGAATAAACTATGCTACAGACTGAACCCTTCTTCCCAAAATTAATGCGTTCCAATTTAGTGAGCCATTGTGAAGGTATTAAGTGGGCAGGAACTTAATCCAATTATGGGATTAAGAAGTGGAGTCTTTGGGATTAGAACTGGATAAAGTTACCCATGATTGAGTCCTAAGAAGAGGGGATAGGACAGAAACACACCCAGTTCCACATACAATCTGCACTTCACATGTTGTGAACAGCCTGAGGACCCTCGGCAGATGCTGGCATCCTGCTTTTGGATTTCTCAGCCTCTAAAACCATGAGCAAAAAAAAATAATAATAATAAATAATAATAAAAAAAAAGTCAAGGAACCAGCAGTTAGCATAATGGCTATGTCACTGGACTCCCACGTAGTCGACCGCGGTTTGCGTCCCGGACCCAGTGGCTTAAAACTCACACCAGGCGCGTGTGAGTGCGTGCCCAAGATCCCGAGAGGAGAATAGAGGAGAAAGGATTGCAGCGTGGCCATCCCCCCTTGGGGGTGATTTCTCGCTTTCTGTCTCTCTGTTTCTCTCTTGTCTGTCTGGCGAGCACACGCGCCCTATAGCAAAAAATAACCTCTAAAAAAAATAATAAAACCCATGAGTCAAATAATCCATTAGTCCCCTAAATTACCCAAACTCAGGTATCTCTGTTATTAGCAACAGAATAGACTAGAATGCCCCATGTACCAAGGAAATAGACCATTTCTAATCCTTATCAAAAAGACTTAAGGAATAACTTAACTGAAACAGTATCTCTTCATGCTATTTCTTCTGTATCCTCAGAGCCTCAAGCAATGCACATTATACATTGGAGCTCTGTATATGCTTGCTGAATTAATATTTGGAAGATTTTACTGTGTTTGATAACTAGTAAGAAAATTAATGTGACTGGCAGTATAAATTGTTTAAGAAGACATATGTGAGAGATGATGCTTATAGATAAGTGAGTGAGAACTTGGACCCTAGGATGAGGAATTGGAGTACTCTAGAGAAGATAATTAGCTGGATGTTGACACAAGTTGAAGTTATTATGAAGATCCTTAGGACTGTATGAAGGATGAACTAGTAAGAGAACCCATTGGCAGGTAGCTAATAAAATAATCCCAGCTAAGAGCAATGAAGGTCTTCATCTCGGGTAGTATATTTGTGTTCTATATCAATTGTGTTCAATAATAGATTTTTTGGGGAACCAGCAGTTAGCGTAATGGCTATGTCGCTGGACTCCCATGTAGTCGACCGCGGTTCGCGTCTCGGACCCAGTGGCTTAAATCTCACGCCGGGCGCGTGTGCGTGCGTACCCAAGATCCCGAGAGGAGAATGGAGGAGAAGGGATTGCGGCGTGACCATCCCCCCTGGGGGGTGATTTCTCGCTTTCTGTCTCTATGGTCTGTCTGGCGAGCGCACATGCCCTATAGTGAAAACCTCTCCAAAAAAAAAAAATAGATTTTTTGTTTGATTGCTTGTATGTATGTCTTATGTCTGAGTTTTACCTTGATTTGCTGTCTTTGCAGCTTCCACCTCCTCCCCTTATTTTCTTTCTTTTTTTAGAGAGAGGTTTTTTTTTTTTTTTCCATAGGGCATGTGTGCTCTCCAGAGAGAAAGAAAGCCAGAAATCACACCCCAGAGGGGATGGCCATACTGTAGCACCTCCTCCTCCAATCTCCTCTCAAGATTTTGGGCACGTACACACCCTAGAAGTTTACATTTTGGTAAATAAAACAAGTTAATTTTTCATGATCAAATTACAGTAGCTTTAAAAAAAAAATGTCTCTAGAGTAGGGGAATAAACTATGCTACAGACTGAACCCTTCTTCCCAAAATTAATGCGTTCCAATTTAGTGAGCCATTGTGAAGGTATTAAGTGGGCAGGAACTTAATCCAATTATGGGATTAAGAAGTGGAGTCTTTGGGATTAGAACTGGATAAAGTTACCCATGACTGAGTCCTAAGAAGAGGGGATAGGACAGAAACACACCCAGTTCCACATACAATCTGCACTTCACATGTTGTGAACAGCCTGAGGACCCTCGGCAGATGCTGGCATCCTGCTTTTGGATTTTTCAGCCTCTAAAACCATGAGCAAAAAAAAATAATAATAATAAATAATAATAAAAAAAAAGTCAAGGAACCAGCAGTTAGCATAATGGCTATGTCACTGGACTCCCACGTAGTCGACCGCGGTTTGCGTCCCGGACCCAGTGGCTTAAAACTCACACCAGGCGCGTGTGAGTGCGTGCCCAAGATCCCGAGAGGAGAATAGAGGAGAAAGGATTGCAGCGTGGCCATCCCCCCTTGGGGGTGATTTCTCGCTTTCTGTCTCTCTGTTTCTCTCTTGTCTGTCTGGCGAGCACACGCGCCCTATAGCAAAAAATAACCTCTAAAAAAAATAATAAAACCCATGAGTCAAATAATCCATTAGTCCCCTAAATTACCCAAACTCAGGTATCTCTGTTATTAGCAACAGAATAGACTAGAATGCCCCATGTACCAAGGAAATAGACCATTTCTAATCCTTATCAAAAAGACTTAAGGAATAACTTAACTGAAACAGTATCTCTTCATGCTATTTCTTCTGTATCCTCAGAGCCTCAAGCAATGCACATTATACATTGGAGCTCTGTATATGCTTGCTGAATTAATATTTGGAAGATTTTACTGTGTTTGATAACTAGTAAGAAAATTAATGTGACTGGCAGTATAAATTGTTTAAGAAGACATATGTGAGAGATGATGCTTATAGATAAGTGAGTGAGAACTTGGACCCTAGGATGAGGAATTGGAGTACTCTAGAGAAGATAATTAGCTGGATGTTGACACAAGTTGAAGTTATTATGAAGATCCTTAGGACTGTATGAAGGATGAACTAGTAAGAGAACCCATTGGCAGGTAGCTAATAAAATAATCCCAGCTAAGAGCAATGAAGGTCTTCATCTCGGGTAGTATATTTGTGTTCTATATCAATTGTGTTCAATAATAGATTTTTTGGGGAACCAGCAGTTAGCGTAATGGCTATGTCGCTGGACTCCCATGTAGTCGACCGCGGTTCGCGTCTCGGACCCAGTGGCTTAAATCTCACGCCGGGCGCGTGTGCGTGCGTACCCAAGATCCCGAGAGGAGAATGGAGGAGAAGGGATTGCGGCGTGACCATCCCCCCTGGGGGGTGATTTCTCGCTTTCTGTCTCTATGGTCTGTCTGGCGAGCGCACATGCCCTATAGTGAAAACCTCTCCAAAAAAAAAAAATAGATTTTTTGTTTGATTGCTTGTATGTATGTCTTATGTCTGAGTTTTACCTTGATTTGCTGTCTTTGCAGCTTCCACCTCCTCCCCTTATTTTCTTTCTTTTTTTAGAGAGAGGTTTTTTTTTTTTTTCCATAGGGCATGTGTGCTCTCCAGAGAGAAAGAAAGCCAGAAATCACACCCCAGAGGGGATGGCCATACTGTAGCACCTCCTCCTCCAATCTCCTCTCAAGATTTTGGGCACGTACACACATGTAGCCAGTGCGAGTTTTAAACCACTTGGTCCAGGACTCGAACCACAGTCTACTATGTGGGAGTCCAGTGACGTAACCATTATGCCATCTGCTGGGCCCTCCACCCCTTATTTTCTTTTTTAAGTTTGCTAGAGGGCATGTGGATTTGCCAGAAAAAGACAGAGAATGATGGAAAATGAGGAAGAATTCCCTAAAGAGCATGGTCATGCCACAATCTCTTCTCTTTCTCCTCTCCTTCCTTTTGGCATGTTGGACATGCCTGCACATGTTGGGCAGGCTTTTGAAAGCTGCCAAGTCCAGGACTCGAGCTGTGCGTTTGGCCATGTAGGAGCAAGCTGCATTAACCACTACACCATGGGCTGACCATGCAGGTTTTTTTACCTGTTGAAATGAACTGGATAGACACAAGTTAATATATATGTATGTAAGTTTCTTAGGGAACTAAATCAGTCAGAACATTTCCTAGTGGAGGCAAAATGCTGCCCATAATATTGTGTGCATAGTGTATGAAGAATAAAAAGTGAGGGAGAGAAAGGGAGTGAGCAGGAGGGGGACTTGAATAGGAAATACTAGACTCAGATATTGTTCACCCAGAATATAGTGGAAGGGATTCAACAATTTGACATACATCAGAGAATTTGTTATGAAACAAAAGATTGACTCTAACAACATCTGTTCCCAAATCCTTTTAGGGAGCCCTGTGAAGAAGTCAGAAATCTAGAAACTACATTTTATGGAATTTCTCGTAGCTAGAAATCCTGACATGTAAGTTTCTATCAGTCAAATGTCCTGGTACAACACTTGAATGTAAACGGAGTTACATGGATGTCTGCAGCAACACACCGGCCATGATTGTCCTGGCATCGCTTTCCCAGGCTCATTGTGGCTCTGGTAGTGGTTTCCAGATCAGGACATCTCAGCTAAAGTGGTCAGGTCCTACTCCCAGCTATTGGGACTGTGGCCTTCTGAATCTGCAGCTTCCTGATTGAGGAGCTTTGAGTACTACTTCGTGGTCTTCTTTTGGTAGTCATTCTTAGGGGACTGAGCCAAGTCCCACCTCTAATTCACCTTCCAATAATTTTATAACAACAAATTCCATTATTTAATATTTTGCTAAAAATAACAGAGATGTGCATTATCTTCAGTACAATTCTGATACAAGGAACCATTCGTTTCAACCATTAAAAAAAAATAGTCACCACGGAAATTTTCCCACCCCTTTATCACAGGGTAAAATCGAAGAGACACTCCATAATAAAGAAGGAGACAATTGCGCTCTAGGGACAAGAAACAGTTTTTATAGCAGCACAATTACATGAATTCTGCTCTCGGTATGTGTTGCCATAAACTGTTCATTTAACATTACATGTAACTTACTTCCTAAATAGACTGTATGTTGCTTGAAGTGAAGAGCCTTGCTTTAGAGCTGAGATTAACTTGAATTTAAGTTCAGTGACAGAGTGTGAATTCAAAGTTTTTAAAAGCAGGACTCCAAAGTATTAGACTAGCAAAACATTTCATTTCAATCATTTCAGGGCTTCTTCTTGGGTATTTCCCCATGGCTTTTGCTGGCTCTTAATTAGTTCACATTTTCAGAAGAACTCTCAAGTTTTGGGATTCCATGGCACCAACTCCATGAGCCCTTGACAGTGCCCATGTGCCAAGGTTGATGAAAGGAACACGTGACCGTGCCCATCTATGTGTCTCATCCCTACGGTGAGAAGTGAAACGGGCCATTGTGTATACATCCCAAAGTCGTCCTCCATTTTTGGTTGCAACATGCAAACTGTCCTGGTCTCTGTTCCTGTCTCCATCTTGGGAAAAGCCCTCACTTTCTTCAGGACCTCCCACTTGGGCTTTTGAAATGGCAACACTGGCTCCCATCTCTTTTTTCCCTTGGAAAATACAACTGTATAGGTCTACGCTTCACAAAGAAAAGCCAGGGCAAAACGGTGGAATTTTCTTGTTTTGTAGCTTCCAATCACTTTAGGAAGGCAAGAACAAAAAACACAAGTAGAAATTAGTGAGGTACTGTGTTAATTACAGAAATTTCTCTGTATTCACCATTACCAGTCACTTGACATCTTAACTTGTGCCTTATTTGTAATAAGTGTTCAACAAATACTATTTGGAATGAATGTCATTAATTTCTTGTTAAAATGATCTATTTTGCATTTATAGGATATTTAGCTCTCCTACCATTTACAGAGTGATGTTTAGTTTTTTAGGTATTCATCTTTATTTCTTCCAAAGTATGTACCATTATTCACCTAAACAACTTACTTACAAATGGAATTTTGCAGTTTCTTGAATTGAGTGTACAATTATTAAAATAATGCAATGATTATTATATAGAAAGATAATAAAAAACATGCTGTCTGGAGAGAAAACTCAAGTTTCAGTGTCAGTACTTTTGATGACATTGCATATTTTATAACATTCCATTTTCTATGTGGGTAATATAAATTCATGATTCATAATCATATATTTTGTCAACATCACTAATCAATAAGAATATATTGTTAATTCTAAAATTGAAAGGTACAAATAAATTTCACAAACATATTTTATGTTTGTAGTTTCACATTTACTGTAATACCATATAATAAAATATACATTTTCATTTATTATTCATCATAATTTATAATAGAATACTGTCACATATTTGATATGGATTAAAGCATTAAAAAATAAAATACAAAAAATACAAATATGATGTTTCACTAACAGTGCTTTGATTCCAAAGGTATATTTTATTATGAAGACAACATCTTGATATTGTGAGATAGCAGAGTAACGTAAAGGTAATAAGAATTGAGAAAAGAGCATTAAGATGGATTTTTAAGAGAGAAATTTAGTATAGCACTGTAGGTTATGGAGTACATAAAATTTGAGGAAATAGAAATAATGAATGCTCTTTCTCAGTCCCTTCCTCCTTTTCATCCTTTTTCCTTCATTTCTTCTTTCCTTCCTCCCTTTTTTTTTCTTTTATAATATCTTCTGGTTATTAATAAACTAGCTAAGTTAGTGAGGCGGAGAGGCCAACAGGACCTGAGTTAGACTTTTTTATTCAGAGAAGAATGAAGGAATCCTATCTGTACATAAAGGAAGGAATGAACTGAAGAAATCTTGTCTGTAAATAAAGGAAGGAATGCAGAAAGAAAATGATTTGAAGATGTGAGAGTTCTAGACTGAGAAACAGTATTATCTTCTCTCCGCTTTCGGAGGAGCCCAACCCAGTGGGATAAACATGGCTATCTAGGGAGCCAGGGTGTCATTTCTGAGAGGAGGGCACGGAGGAGTGTGTGCCACTACGGGCCTGCATGCAGGAGGACGTGAGTCCTGGTAGAGCTTGGAGTGATGCCTGTGTGAATGGTCTCATGAGCTTCGGGGTGAAGTATTGATATTTGGCAAAGAGCTACCCAAAACCATTTAGGTCCATTCCTCTGGGAAAACACTGCTCCATTATGACTGTCTATCTTAGGAACTTCTCTAAGATCTCCTTTCGAGAAAGTGAGAAACTAGAGACCTCGCCTTTATACCTCAGTCAAGAAGCTTCATCTTGCCAGCTTCCTTGATGTTGTCTACTGGATAAGGAAATATTGCTATGTGCCCACCTTTCATAGCTACGAGACCCTGTAGTCTAAGATGCATGAACCCTTAGGAAACCAACATGGAAATAAAAGTCATTAAAATAGTTTTCTGAATCTTCCAAAGGGACATAGCTTGACGTATGTTTGAGAAAAGAGTTTGGGAATTAATTTATGTGGGGAAGGTTGAAAAATGAATGGAAGTGTTACTGAGCAGGAATAAAGAATCCATGGAAAGTTTCATAGCATGCATTCATCAGCATAGCTTTTGCTTTTCCATAGTCATCTTTTGTTTGTGTACCATCGGTTAGCCATGATCAGAACTTGACAATGTTAACTAATAGTTAACTCTCAAGACTCCAGAATCATTTCAGATTGCAGGTCAAATTCTTGTTTATTGTTGCCCTTTATGCGAGCTCAATATAATATGTGAAGAATGTGAATTTAGAATGCTATATTTAGGTAGAAAGTAAAAACAAAGCCTCAGAACAGTTTCTTTACTGATAAAATGGAAAGACTAATAATGCTATCTACTTCATAAAGTTATTATGTAGTTATGTATGAGCATGTCTTCTTAAAATTGACTGGCATGGATGGTCAATTATTTTATAAATTTCAGCATTCTTAAATATGTTAATCTCTTCAATTCTGCATATTTCTTATTTGTTATTCAATGATGTTTGGTGAGATAGAACTTAATTTTCCCTTCTTTTTATATGAGATATTTCACACATATAAGAATATCACATAACAATAAGAAATCATGTTTTTCCCTACCCAGCTTAAGAATTAAAATATTTGTAGTGGTGTAGTGGGCCAGAGTTTTGCAAAAGTTTATAGAAGATTCATCTCTATGTGAAAAAATTTATTAGAGAGAGAGAGAGAACTCAACAAGGTTAGCAAATTAGATTAATCTGCTCGACAGATAATGGATCTGTCTATTACAGATAGAGGTATGTAATTTACCTTACAAGAAAGGTAAATTTATCCATTTATTCTTATATTTTTATCAGTATTTGCTTTATGTATTATTGTATATGCAGTGAAGTTTAGAATTGTTATGTTCAACATGAACACTTTTATTAGCAGTGTATTCTCTTCATCTTTAGTAAAGCTTTCTGACTTACATACTGTATCAGGTTTTGTTTGCTTGCTTGTTTATTTTATTACTCTTTCC
>NW_006205542.1:1920500-1925275 GCF_000334495.1 Tupaia belangeri chinensis
CTGGAATATCTATTTACTATTCTTTTACGTAACACACTCTGTGCCTTGGTATTTTGGGGATGCCTTTTCCAAACCTCATTTAGCTAGAATTAAACATTTTAACCCAGTGATCTTTGCCTTTCAGTAATGCTATAACTCATTACAGTTGTGACTCCTGGTGCATTAGATTCGTCTATCATCTCATGCTGCCATTCTAAGTATTCATCTTTGTCTCTATTCATGTGTTTATTTATTTTAATTCTTATCTTCTTTTGGATTGACTTTATTCTCGTTTTATATTTTCCCACTATTGGTTTGGCTGTCTACACTTTATTTCCAATTAGTTTTGTGGCTACTTAACTTTTTATTTTCCAACACCTGTGCAAGAACTTGTTCACTACAGATCCTCAGCCCATATATGTCTCTAGCACAGGTGTCTGGTTAAAAGCTACGTTACTTTTCTGAATTACTGCTCCTGTTTTATTTATGTTCTTGGAGGATTTTGTGTATATTTTCTCCAGTGCAAACATACTTTAAAAGTTATTGTTTTAAATATTTTATTCAGAATTTTATTGTTTTATGGAAATAGGAATTTTCAGGATATTTTGTCCACCATATAAGCTTGTTTGTAAATGGTTTCTTTTCTTTTTTTTTTTTTTTTTTGGAGAGATTTTCACTGTAGGGCGCGTGCGCTCGCCAGACAGACAGAGAGAGACATAGAGACAGAAAGCGAGAAATCACCCCCCAGGGGGGATGGTCACGCCGCAATCCCTTCTCCTCCATTCTCCTCTTGGGATCTTGGGCACGCATGCACACGCGCCCGGCGTGAGTTTTAAGCCACCGGGTCCGAGACACGAACCGCGGTCGACTACGTGGGAGTCCAGCGACATAGCCATTACGCTAACTGCTGGTTCCCAATGGTTTCTTTTCTTAAAATGGACTATGAAAAAATGTATGTGTGTGTGTGTGTGTGTGTGTATACATATATATTATCCATTTAGCAAATACTTACTGGCTAATACTTTTGAGGCATATGCCTTAGCTCTATGTAGAAGATAGGTGTCATGTACAGAAATAGAAATAATACATGGTTAAAAAAACATATTAAGTAGTCCATGAGTAACCAAATGAAATGCTATGAGATTGCATTACAATAAGGTTTCATCTCAATGGTCAGTGCCTGGCATGTAATTCTATACAAAAGTTTCCTAAAATGCATTCCCTTTTGATTGGACCCTATAATATGTATGAAAACAATTGTTTGAATTAAAAACTGCAGAGACTTTGGTTAAAGACTAATATATCTTAGCATAAAACCTACATAATCAGAAGTTGATCCACTGGTCTACAGGTCAAATCTGGCTTACCATCTAGTTCCGTTAATGAAGTTTTGTTGGGACATATCCACTCTCATTCATTTACACATCATCTGTGGCTGCTTTCCAGATGTAACAGTAGAGTAGTTGCAACAAAAGCTATATGGCCCCTAAAGTTTAGAATCTCTTTTACTGAAAAATTCTCCAGTATCCATACTAAGTCATGCATATATTATGGAAAAGATCTACAGGGAGACATTCTCCTTAGCATAACTTTCTTTTTCTCATTTATCTAACATAGCTTTGATTTGGTGGGTTTTGCAATAAATAGTTATCCACACACTCTCTCTATGCTTAGCATTTACCTCTGTTGTTTTGATGGAGGTATTCCCTTGTTCTCATTCTTTTTTACTTTTTTTGGAGAGGTTTTTGCTATGGGGCGTGTGTGCTCGCCAGACAGACACAGAGAGACAGAGAGACAAAAAGTGAGAAATCACCCCCCGGGGGGGATGGTCATGCTACAATCCCTTCTCCTCCATTCTCCTCTCGGGATTTTGGACATGCACGCACACGCGCCTGGCGTGAGTTCAAGCCACCAGGTCTGGGACTCGAACCGCTGTCAACTATGTGGGAGTCCAGCGACATAGCCATTACGCCAATTGCTGGTCCCCCTTGTTCTCATTCTTGATAATTCATTTTTAATAGCAGCCATAATATTTTCAGTGCTATTTTATATGGTAACTTTTGAAATAATAGCTATCCATGGTTGATTTCCACCAACTTGATCCAAGATTATTGGTACTTAAACTGTAAAAAAATTAACGTGGGGACCAGTGGACAGCATAATGGTTATGTCACTGGACTCCCATGTAGTTGACTGTGGTTTGAGTCCCAGACCTGGTGGAGAAAAACAGACTGGGCCTGTTTGCATGTGTGCTCAAAATCCTGAGAGGAGAATGGAAAATAAGGAATCGCTGCATGGCCATCCCCCCGGGGGATGATTTTTCACTCTCCGTCTCTCTGTTTCTCTCTGTCTCTCCAGTGAGAGCATGCACCCTACAGAAAAATCTCTCTTAAAACAAAAAATACTCTCTTAAAAAAATGTTTAACGTGTCAAATAACTATTCTGTAAATTGGCTAGATACTCCTGTATACATTAAGTAAAATATTACACACATTCTTTTCTGAGTTAAAATTAGCTAGCCTTTTAACTGGGAAGCTTTTCAAATCCTAAACTACATTATGTGCAAGTATGGGTGTTTTAATTTGGGGAATTAAAGAGAAGAACTTCCGGTTGGCAAAGAGAAAGGGGAATTGAGAATTTTAAAAGTAATTACTTAAGTTCTTCTCAAGAGCTATTAGATGTTAAAAAGAAAATATAATGAAGTCCCAATACCTCAAAGACTAAAGTGCTTTGCTCTTCTTATTTGATTCTATTTCCAGGGAGTACTAGTTCCCCATAGTTATCTTAGATGGATAGTATCAAGCTAACTGCCTGAATTCACAACAGCATCTGTGTACTCTGTGTCCCAGGGAATACTCACATCCAGCAAACTAGCTTAGATACACAGTTGAATTTGATCAGCCATTTCCCAAGGGTTTCTCTTTTGGAAAAAATAGCACTGACTATTGGTTAGAATTAGAACAACTATCTCAGTTCTCATTTACAAAACCAAGACATCCTTTCACTGGGGGATTCATGGGATGTCATAGTTCTGTATACAGAACAGCAAACAGTTCTATTTGTAGCAATTTAAGCTTGAGAGATTTGAGCTGATGGAGAAGGGAGGAGGCTTGAATCATATTGAATGTGAACATTCTTAAGGAAAATGATTGCATTGACATTGGTTATCCCATCATCAATAGTTAATATTGAGTTGTAGTAACTCTTATGTATATAACTTCACTGAGATCAAGAAAAACTGGGATATGTAAAAATCTGAATACTTACAAGGCATGGTTTAGAACTTTTAATGTGTCATGGAGATTTGCGAGCTCGAATGTAATATATAAGCTAACATTCTGTACCCCGAATTAATCAGGTATGTTGCCAAATAGGTAAGTACTAATAGTCTTTAGGAATGGGAGTAAACAAAGATAGTGAGTAGAAAGCAGATTATCTAGCAATGTAGTTTAAAATGTTATTGTTCCAAGTATACATCATGGTCAAATAGAAGGCCATAAAATCAATTTATAATGACAAACATTTTCGAATTCTGTTTAATCTTAAACTTGGAATAAAATAGAAAATATCAGAGCAAATTCTATATAGTTACATGGTTTATGTCATTTTTACTTCAGTTAGATAAGCTTACATGGGTATAGTGGTAAAGTGTCGAGCTCCTAGTTGATAAAATTTGAAAGGCAGTGGTCTAGAAGGAGAGTGAATACAAAATTTCAGTGCGGGAAACAAATGGTGCTTGTATATATTCTATTTATATATGGGCCTGTGGTAATAAACAAAATGGACTAGTGGGATACATACTAATACTTTTCTTACCTGTGGAGGTAAGACTGGGGGGAACATAGCATTGTATGTTTTGATTTAATTCGAACAGCTGCATTTCCATTTCATTTGGAAAAAGTGTTTGTATTTGTGCTTGTCTTCCATTGTTTATTTAGTTTGCTATTGTTTTCTCTTTTACCCAGGAGATTGCATCAGCAGTTTGAAAGCTATAAGGAACAAGTGAGAAAAATCGGGGAAGAAGCACGGCGTTACCAGGGTGAGCACAAAGACGATGCTCCAACTTGCGGAATATGCCACAAAACGAAGTTTGCCGATGGGTGTGGCCATCTCTGCTCCTACTGTCGCACCAAGTTCTGTGCCCGCTGTGGAGGCCGCGTGTCTCTGCGATCCAACAACGTGAGTATTCCATTGGCTTTAGAGGCTCTGTGAATGCAGTAAGTACCAGAACATCTCAGGCATGAAAACTCGGTGTACATTAGAAAGCAGACACGGTCCTAAGACATACACGAATATACCCCTCCCTATATTTTTTCTGTTTTTCTTAAGTTTCGTAGTAGTGAAATAGTGATGAAAATAATTTATACAAGGATGCTTTCCATATAGGAATATAGGAGTATCTTTTTTTTGGAGAGGTTTTTGCTATAGGGCACGCATGCTCACCAGAAAGAGAGAGACAGAGAGACAGAAAGCGAGAAATCACCCCCTGGGGGGGATGGCCACGCCGCAATCCCTTCTCCTCCATTATCCTCCTCTTGGGATCTTGGGCACGCATGCACATGCTCCCTGCATGAGTTTAAGCCACTGAGTCCAGTACTTGAATCATGGTTGACTACATGGGAGTCCAGCGTCACAGCCATTACACAAACTGCTGGTCCCACTTTTTTGTTAATTTTAAAATCTGAGCTTTTGGTTATCTTCTCAATGAGATATATTTCACCTCATGCAATTTCTTTTTTTAATCATTAATTTATTATTATTATTATTATTATTATTATTATTATTATTATTATTAT
>NW_006205542.1:1926305-1956335 GCF_000334495.1 Tupaia belangeri chinensis
ATGCTCACCAGAAAGAGAGAGACAGAGAGACAGAAAGCGAGAAATCACCCCCTGGGGGGGATGGCCACGCCGCAATCCCTTCTCCTCCATTATCCTCCTCTTGGGATCTTGGGCACGCATGCACATGCTCCCTGCATGAGTTTAAGCCACTGAGTCCAGTACTTGAATCATGGTTGACTACATGGGAGTCCAGCGTCACAGCCATTACACAAACTGCTGGTCCCACTTTTTTGTTAATTTTAAAATCTGAGCTTTTGGTTATCTTCTCAATGAGATACCTTTCACCTCATGCAATTTCTTTTTTTAATCATTAATTTATTATTATTATTATTATTATTATTATTATTAAGTTTGACCAGAGAGAGAAAGAGGGAGAGAAAGAATTAGAAGGAAAGTGAGAAAGAAAGTAAGCCTCCAGGTCCAGGACTTGAACCATGGTAAGCTATGTGGGAGTCCAGTGCCTTACCCACCATGCCACCTACCAGCCCCCACCTGATGCAATTTCATTCTTTGGCTTAAAGAAGAACTGCTCCTCTGTCATGGCAGTGCTTTAAATATATACAATTTTTTTGATGCTCTCTATACTAATGTAGTAGGAACCAATATTCTCACTTGTGAAATGCTAACCAAATTCTATTTAGTTCAGAATACCTATTAATGTTGTACTAAATTACAGTCCCTTTATCAGTACAGAATTATTTATAAAGAAAATCTAGCTGAGTTTTCTTTGACACAGATCTGCAGTATGATACAGCACAGTTATGATTATCATATACCTACAAAATTCTTTGTATTTATTTATTTGTTTTTAAAATTTTGCAATAGGGTGTGTGCGCTTGCTGGAGAGAGACAGAGAGAGAGGGAAAGTGAGAAATCATCCCAAGGGGAGATGGTCACACTTTAGTCTCCTGTCTTCCATTTTCCTCTTGTGATTTTGGGCATACACGCACATTGCCTTGTGCGATTTTCAGGCCACCAGACTCGGGACTGTGCAGTGGAATGTTCAGGACCTAGCTGCCATAACCACCATGTCATTGGCTGGCTTTCAGTATTTCTTTAAACAATTTGTGTTACCTAATAATGGATAGAGTTTAATATAATTAAGATGTATATATTAAGATAACATCGAGCTGGCAGGTGGCATGCTGGTTAAGGGTGCTGGACTCTCACGTGGCTGACAGCGGTTCAAGTCCCAGACCTCGTGGCTTGCTTTCTCACTTTCCCTCACTCTCTCTCTCTCACTCTGTCCCTCACTGGGCAAATTTAAATAAACAAACAAATAAAGTTCAACAAATTAAAAAAGATAACATTAAAGCTTTAAGCTTCCCTGATATTTTCCCAATTTGGGAAATCTCAGTCACAATGAAAGTGAACCACTTCAGCTACAGTGGCACACCTCTTGGTTGATGCTACTACTGAGGCTGAGACTATCCGGGAGGCGCAGGTCGATTCCTAGGGCACTCTGAAAATCTAGGCACCTGTATTTCCACCTACTAGGGAGGCTGAAGCAGGAGGATTGCAACAGATGAGACTCTGTCTGAATAAAGTCATTTATTAATATAAGCCTTCCAATTAACTTTCGATTTTTTGACAATCTGTGCATTAAGTAAGGTATTCTAAAATCTCTTCCAATGGAATTAAGACACTAAGTATAATAGATGTAGCATATACTTTAAGATAGGACTGTAATCTGTGTAGCTTTGAGAAGATAACTTCTCTGAAAAAAGTTTCTTCATCTGTGAAAAATTATAGTAAAAATTAGCTTTGTATGGTTAGTTTGAGATTAAGTAAAAATGACCAAAGTCTGGGGTGCTTTTTTAAAAAATAATTATTTTATTTAAGTTTATTCATTTATTTATTTTAATTTGACCAGAGAGAGACAGAGTGAGTTAGGGGAGTGAAAAGGCAAGCCTCCAGGTCCGGGACTCTAACTGCAGTTGACCATGTGGGAGTTCATCACCCTTTACCATGCCACCCGTTGGCCCAGTCTGGGTTTTTATAATATACATGTTTCATTTTTTTAAGTTCCATTCTTAGGTCTACATAAGTCTTATTTTTTTCTTGCCAAAAGTGATATTATGATCTATTTGTTAATTTCCTCTTCTTTCATGTTTTTATATATACTATTTTGAAATGAATTCTCATAGGTGACACCTGGAGGTGGAATGTTTACTATGAATAACCCATGTAGTAAAGGTACTGAAATAGGAAAAGATGCCGGCAGTGAACATGAGTTGCCGGGCATCTGAGTGTTCAAGCTAACTGAGCACTCATAGCTCTTGGGTGAGTACGTTAACCTCCCCTTAAAAGTTTGAGGCAAGCCCATAGCAATGTAGTTAACTATTCATGCATTAAAATCATTAGGGTCAAACTCAGGTTTTAGAAAGAAGAGAGTGTTTAAAGAAGATTGAGTTAGTAGTTATTTCAGCTTGTAATCCATGTTTCTCTACTAAAACCATCTCATCTTGGAAAAAAAATTGAAAGGAAAAAAAAATAAAAGAAACTATGACTCAAAATAATTCACGAGAATGCAAGAAAATAAGTAAAGTTTTTTCCATATGTCATGAAGGTTGAAATATATATCACAAATAAATAATGTGTAATATTTTATAACTAAAATAATGAACATATTTCCTTTCCCATTTTTATTTATTATATTTTACACTCTTAGATTTTTCTTAAATATAGGCACAAATATTTTAATTGCAATTTTATAAAATTAGTCATACAATTTTATGCATTTAAATAAAATATTTTCAATAATAGACTGCATGTGCTAGTGAATTAACCTTTCTGAGGAATATTTTAAATGTAGATTACTAATTCAAGTTCTAACAGTTTCAAATATTATCGTCAACTCTTGCACCTAATATATAGCATGACCCGTACGTATGTGTTTTCAGTGAAGGATTTAACTATGACTTGTTTTGGGGAAGAGAAATCGTTTATTTTTCAAAATATCTATGTTTTAAGCCTTTGAAGAGATACAGACTTGTTTTCTTAAAGTCAGGTTGTTACTGTATCACTCATGTTTGTTTTTCTCTTCTTTTCCTTCTCTTTCTGCTTCCTTGGATGCTTTCCCGAAGGAGGACAAAGTGGTTAGATCCATGCTTTCTTTTCTATCATTTATTATGTTGTGAACTTAATTAAGTAAATGTTGCACCTAGTGTTTTTAATCACTATGCTTAACAAAGAAGTTATATGCTGAGAAGAGTGCATTCCTGGTTCTCATGGAAAAAAAAATAAGATGAACATGCAGGGGCATTGCAAACTTTTTTATTAATAAGTAAAACATGGCTGATTTGAGTTTATGATGACAGTGAGATCTTAACATACTCTAGGTAGTTATGAGCTAATTTGTCTTCTTGGTTCTTCAGGCTTTGACAATTATTCAACCTGTCTTCAGGAACAATAAACTCTAATGCGTTTTACCTTTCTCAACACTCAGTAGATGTATAGGTGGTTGATTTGAAACTTTATTGCAGAAAGAATGGGATGTGGTAACAACAGAGAGAATGGATCAAATTCAAATGTGGAGCTTGAAATGGAATTATTTTTCTGTGAACACAAGTAGCAGAGTTGTTATATTGAAACACATTTTGCTCTTCTCTTCTCCCTCTTTCCAGAAATCACTCTTTTGGGGAGTGAAAGGTCACTATTTAATTTAATTAATTAATTTTTAATTAATTAATTAATTAATTTTTTGAGAGAGATTTTTGCTTGCTGGAGAAACAGAGAGAGAGAGAGAGAGAGACCAGAAACATTAAGCAAGAGATCACCCCCAGGGGTGATGGCCATACTGCACTTCCTTCTCCTCCATTCTCCTCTTGGGATTTTGCACACTCAGGCACGCACACCCGGCCTGAGTTTTAAGCTGCTGGCTCTGGAACGCAAACCATGGTCGACTATGTGAGACCATTACAGCATCCTCTATTTCCCAAAGATGAATTTCAGCTCTTACCAACTGCAGAAACCACAGAGGCTGTTTGTACTTGGGAAGATAGGATCCAAGTGGAACCTTCACAGCCTCTCGTTTGTATCCACACTGTACACCTTGATTTGGTGTAAATTTCTCACAGCTCATTAGTATCCTAGTAGGAGACTGAAGCAATGAATATTTTAGATTCGATATTTCAACCCTACTGCTTTTGTTCAAAATTTTTAAAGCTTAAATAATATAATGCAGTGCATAAGTAGCCAGTGTGACATTAAACTGAATATTAATTTGTGTTTTTAAACTTGATGCTATATGCACATTGATATTTTCTATGAAAAAAATCAGGTTGAAAAATTATGAAAGGTACGCTTTTTTCACTAAATATTTTCCTCTACCATTGGTGGTATGCGGGCTCATTTTAGGGGATGTTATTTTAATGTACCATGTACTGTATTAGAAAAATATATGACTAGAATATTCCACCTGTGGCTTCATCAGTACTTCTTTTGATGAATCTACATTTAAAATGTAGATAATCTTAAATTTCTTTAAAGAACAAAAGCGTAAGTAAATAATAATGATGGCATCATGTAGATTGGTGGTAAGATTTCAGCTACCTCTGTAGGGCTGGCCTTTGACAACACTTCTGCTTATTATAATTACTGTGTAACGAGAACCAGGTGAGTTTTGTGTTTCAGACTGAAAGTAGGGTCGGAAGGCCTGTGAAAAATGCAGTCACTCTCAGTTATTTTCTACGCTTTGATTAGAATGCAAAAGACTGCCACATAAATTTTTCAATACATGATCAAACATTTTTAAGACTCTTTTTAACCTATTAAAGTAGCTCATTCAATTACCTTTTGGTCCCAGGAAATTGAAACCATATTTTTGTCTTGTTTATACTAAAGAGAATAACTGAGTATTAAAGAAAAAAACTTGATTTCTAGTACTTTCCCTATTCCTTTGAATTCTTAGTTTTTGTAGACAAATTATAGTTTGTGTGTGTGTGTGTGTGTGTGTGTGTGTGTTGGTGTGCATGAAAAATGCAGTGAGATAAAGGTGAATAAAACTTTTCTGAAAGAAATTTTCATCTTGATAAATGTAATAATGAATTCTACTTGGTTTGTAAACTAGTGAAAGACATGTGATTTCTATACTAGAGTATCTAATATGAATACCTAACGATGGCTAGTGTATACATATTTCCTTTATTAAGTCCAACTAAAAATATTATCATTTTTTTCAGCCCAGCAATATTTTATTTTAAGATTTCACTCTTAGTTTCAATCATATAAGAATTTGGACAATTGTGTACTTGCTCATAAGAAATGTCCTAACAAATGTAGTGATAGTTTATAACTGGAAATTATTTTGTACAAATGCATACTGTCCTTGGTAAAATTAGAATTTTTTTTTTAACTTCATTGAAAGCCTTTTCTAAGCCTAAATATATAGGAATACTGTCAAATTCCCCATAGCCTGTTTAAATTGCTTTTATCTGTTTTACTCGCTATTTGGCAGCAGAGGATTGAATTTAGATAACTCCCTAGATAACTTTAACACTTCGCTAGTTCTAAGCCCACTGAATTGAATCCTTCAAATTAAATTTCTTCAGAATTTCCTGTAAATTTTCATCAGTTTTGTTGTTGTTGTTGTTGTTTTTGGTTTTGGTGGTGAAAATAGTTTTATGAATATAACAACTAAAAATGAACTTGAGTCCTAGTTTATCTATGTTTTCACAATAAAGTGTCAAGTTTGTAAGTTAAGAATATTTTATAATAAATGCTAGAACTCTAACATTTTCTTATTCTTTCAAAATATGAAAACCTCATATATATACCTTTAAATAGCACATAAAAATACTTTTTATAGCAAAATAATAATTAATGAGACACTATGTTTACAGAGTCACAACTTTTTAAACTGATTTTTCATAATTTTTTTTGATGTTTGCTTTTTGGAAATCATACTAAATGATATGTTGATGAAATAAATGTATTTTTGTAGGAAAAATCTTTTAAAAGGTTAGGGTTGGGTGAGTTGGGACAGTGCTAACTAATTTAAGATTGGCCTTATCATAAAGTATTATCGATGGGGTGATTGATTTAAAAAAAAAAAACAGCTTGTACAGTTTTATTTACCTTATTTCTAATAATAGAGGGAAGAAAAATAGCAGGAATATTGTCCATAATGTTAACAATGATAGGATAAAAACAAAACTCCTAACTCATTGGTTAGACAGGGGATGGATAAAACTTTGCTTTGTTTTGTTTTGTTTTGTTTCTTCCTTTTTTTGGTGTGTTTCTTATATATTTTACTTCTTTTTTTTTTTTTTCTCCTCTTGATTTCCTTCTTGAAAATAGCATATGAAGCTTCTCCTCAAAGATTGCTCTTAAATACCAAAGTAATGGTTTGGGTTTTTTTCTCTCACTAGGATTATAGATAAGCAAATCAGCAGAATCATAATAATTTAAAACATGATTTACATGATTGTATTAAATACTTGTTCTTATTATGAAAAATCTCACAGTTATTCACATTTAGTCTGTGGCAGGACAGAACTTATGATCATAATTTAGAACCTTCAATTTTTCAAGAAATGTATAAAGGTTTGCCTGGACACACTTTCATATTTCGTTTTTCTCTCTTTTTTTAAGAATTTTTTTTTATTATTATTATCTTCTTATTTTATTAGAGTGAGAGACAGAAAGGCAAAGTGAGAAAGCAAGCTGCCAGGTCCAGAACTCGAACCCTGGCTGAACACGTGGGAATCCAGCTCGTCAACCACCGTACCACCTGCTAGCCCCCATACTTTGTTCTTTTAATTGGTTTAATAGATTTCTCTGACAGAAGTTTCTATAGAAGTTCTTACTAAAAATATAAGATAGCCTATAGAGAAAGATTTATAAACATGGATAAATATGACAATAAGTAAATGTTAGGTTGCATTAAAAAGAGAACTTTCCTCCAGCAATTTGATTAGATTTCTCAAAGTGTCTTGATTGGTTTTGTTGTGTTTATTCTAGAGAGAAATAAAACAAGTTGCAAAACTTTTTATGGAAAATAATTCAGAAAGCTGTGGTCTTTTCATGACAAATCTATTTTCCTAATTTGCTACACTATTTTTTAGGAAATATTAATCTCTTACATTTGTATTATTTTTCTGAAAATGTTTGCAAATATTCAATAATCATTAGGAAGTTTAAAGTCCTGGTTAGTCTTGCTTTTATTCTCTCTGCCTCAAATAATTTTTTTAAGAATTATTTTATTATCATTATTATTTTTAATTTGACTCAAAAGAGACAGAGAGAGAAAGGGAAAGTGAGAAAGCAAGTCACCAGATCGAGGACTCAAAGCACAGATGGCCACATGGGAGTCCAGCGCTTTAACTGCCACACCGCCTGCCGACCCCTCAAATCAATCAATTGTTTTTTAAAGTTTGTGTGTGTGGTGTGTGTGTGTGGAGGGGGGTACAATACGGTTTTTGACAGTATGCATACATGATGTGACTTTAAAATCACAGATACAGACATCTTCTTCAACACTGAATGTTAGATTAAGTTGTGTACATTCGATAGCAGTCCTGCTAGTATTTTTATTCGTGTGGGGGAATGGTGGCTAAATATTGAGTATTCGGTGACATTTTTACTTCACTCTGGTACACCAGTTTAAAACCCATTCCTTTTGTTTGCATGCATTCTTGTATAGTTATAAAATATGTTTCAGAAGATTATAATTTCACAAATTAATCATAATTAGTCCTGCCATGCATCATTATTAAATAAGGATTTAGGGAACTACATAAGGGGTAGAACACTAGCCCTTTCTAGTATAAGAAAAGGACTGTAGTGGGAACAGCTTTCACAAAGCTAAAGACCGAACTGGGCGAACTTCCTGACTTTTTGTGGACATAAATGCTCAGATATCTTGTGTATACACCTAGGAGCGGAATTTTGGGGTCAAATAAGAACTGTTTGATATCTGGAGGACCTGCCAAACTTTTACTGTTTAGATGCACAGCAGTGAATGAAGGTTCCAAATTTTCCGTGTTTTTGTCAATACTTGTTATTGTCTATCTTTTTTTTTCTTTTTATTTATTCTTTCATTTATTTATTTCAGTTTGACCAGAGAGGGATAGAGAGAGGAGAGAGGGAGAGGAGGCCGCCAGGTCCAGGACTTGAACCGCAGTTGGCCATGTGAGAGTCTAGCACCCTTAACCATCAAGCCACCTACTAGCCCCTATTGTCTATCTTTTTGATTAATAGCCATCATGTTGCATGTAAAAGTAAAGTGGTGTCTCATTGTGGCTTCCACAAAGCTATTTTTAAGCCAGAGTTATCAACCTAGTATGATTCCTCCAAAGATTTACATTATATGAATTTATATTCTTACTTAAAAGTGTTTCTAAGTTAGCAGTTTCTCAATAATGTATTTTCCTTAAAATGCTAGCATATTCAAAGTATAGAAATATAGTTTCTTCCCTGGGGATTCTGTATTTTCCTATATTAAATTATTTAAATATTTATTAATTTGTATAAGCCAATCAGACAGGATCTCTGTAAAATTTATCATACCTTGGAATCTATGAGGGGACTTAACAAAAGTTCATGGAAAAATGGAATTAACATTCAAGATTCTTTAGGTGCAAAAAATTTTGCTACCTAGTTTTTGCATAATGTACATTTCTCATAAACTTTTTTTAAAATAATTTTTTGAGAGGTTTTTACTATAGGGCACATTGCGCTCACCAGAAAGACAGAGACAGAGAGAGACAGAAAGTGATAAATCACCCCCCAGAGAGATAGGGATGACCATGACTCAATCCCTTCTCCTCCGTTCTCCTCTTGGGATGTTGGACACGCATGCACACACACATGCGGCTTGAGTTTGAGCTACTGGGTCCAGGACTCGAACCACAGTCAACTATATGGGAGTCCAGTGATATAGCCATTGCGCCAACTCTGGTCCCATTTTTCATAAACTTTTTAAATACCTCCTTTGTATTAGCTGTCTAGTGGAATAATTATTCTTGGGGTACAGCAAAGTAAGAGATGTTTATGACCAACTTAAAAAAATATTTTTAAACACACCAAGAGTAATAGCAATTTCAGTTTTACCTCTAGCCGTAGATACAAAAATAATAGAAAATTAATCCCATACTTTAAAAAAGCTGTTTTTGTTGTTGTTTGATTTTTTCATGGTGCATGTTACTTTCTTTGGGGTTAGGAGCTTACAGAATACAAACAGTCATGCATCATCTGCCACCCGACTTTAAATATCTGATGCCTGCCATCCGAAGGATTTTAGCAGCAGATAGATTCCCTATCATTGCTGCCATTAGTAGAAAAGATTTTAGTCACAGCATAATTAGTTTGGTTTTAGTCTAGCCATTCTTTTTCTATACCTTTAATTTTATCTTATTGTTATTGTATTTATTTATTTAAGGCCAGAGGCAGTATATGCTCACTAGAGAGAGACAGAAAGACGGGTGGGGGCTGGGAGAACGCACTCCACAGAAGGAAGTGGTTATGCCACAATCTCTCCATCTAGTTGAGATTGGTGGCACGTCATGGGTGTGTTTTTCAAGCCACCAGGGCAAAAATTTAAACCATAGTTGGCCATGTGGTATCTGGTTGCCTTAACCTCTTGGCTATAGGGCTGGCCCTGTTTTTTTTTTTTTTTCTTTTTTTTTAAAGAGAGATTTTTGCTAAAGGGTGCCAGCATTTATGAGAGAGACAGAAAGTAAAAAATCACCCCCAGGGGGATGGCATGCCACAATCTCTTCTCCATTCTGTCAGGATTTGGGGCTTGCATCCACAAGTGCCTGGTGTCAGTTTTAATCTGCTGGGTCTGAGACTTGAACCTCAGTCAACTATGTCGGAGTCCAGCAATGTAATCATTACAGCATTTGCTGGTTCCTATCTGTTTTAAGTTTCTTTACTTCTTCCATGAAAGAGAGAAAAACAAAGAGACAGGCACCCCTAATAGCGTCTTCACACCACTGTCTACCCCACTTCTGCTGCCCAGGTCATGGCACATGTGCATGCTGGCAAGATCAGAGGTTGCTGGGGTATAAACCCAGGACTTCCCTTGTGGGTCCAGGTTCGTTACCACTGTGTCACCACTGGCTCCTTCCTGTTATCTTTGTGTCCAAGAGTGTGCCTTCTGGTAGACAGGTATGCTACTTGGTCTTACTTTCTTTTGATTTGTCTTGTCCAGTCTGATAATCTCTGCCTTTTTTTTTTTTTTTTTTTAGAGGTTTTTGCCACAGAGTGCATGCACTTGCCAGAGAGACAGAGCGAGACAGAGAGCTAGAAAGTGAGAAATCACCCTCCAGGTGGGATGGCCATGCCACAATCCCTTCTCCTCCATTCTCCTCTCGGAATCTTGGGCACGCACGCACACGCGCCTGGCCTGAGTTTAAGCCACCGGGTCCGAAACTTGGCCATCCTCCCTGGGGGCTGATTTCTCACTTTCTGTCTCTCTGTCTCTCTCTGTCTTTCTGGCGAGCACACGTGCCCTATAGCAAAAAAAACCTCTCCAGAAAAAAACAAAACAAAACAAAACAAAAACCATTTATATTTACTACATTTGGTTCTCTTCATTTCTTCCTGTGGATTTAAGTTACCATCTGGTGTCATTTTTCTACTCCAATACATTAATTCCACCCACATCTTTTGTGCTGTTACTGTCAAATGCATTCCATTTATGTATATTATAGGCTCAACAATAGTATTATATGAATATTGTTTCATATGATTTTTAAAAATTATTTAAGAGATGAGGCAGTAGGTGG
The DNA here is from genome assembly GCF_000334495.1 of Tupaia belangeri chinensis. Taxonomy (NCBI): domain Eukaryota; kingdom Metazoa; phylum Chordata; class Mammalia; order Scandentia; family Tupaiidae; genus Tupaia; species Tupaia belangeri. Next base: position 1,937,039 of record NW_006205542.1, read on the forward strand.
CATGGTGGGTAAGGTGCTAGATTCCACAGCTGGATGATGCCGTGGTTCAAGTCCCAGACCAGACGACTTAAAAAACACACTGAGTAGGTGTGTATGCCCAAAATCTCTAGAGGCAATTGAAGGAGAAGGATCACCCACAAGGGGTGATTTCTCATTTTTTTCTCTCTTTATTCCTCTCCAGTAAGCACAAGTGCCCAATAGCAAAAAAAAAAAAGTTATTCAGTATTCAAGAAAAATCAGTTGCATTTAATCACTAAGCTTACTTTTGTTTAACCAAGCAACCACTAAAATTAATTATAATTAAGATCAGTCTTTTCTCCAAATAACATGCATTTATTCATTCAGGGAAATTTTATCTTATTTTATCATGATTATTTAGATTCAGTGGTCAATGTAAAATATATGTAATAAACCCTTTCTTCCACAGCTTATTATTTAATAAGTTCAGCTTATAAGTGTGGATTTGTATGTTTATGTGTGTATGTATAGTATAAATATAGTGTTGTTGATATACTATACTTTTTATGTAATGTGATGTTAACAAATAGATGAAATCTCCTAAAACTCCCTCTTGGTGACAGGATGACAAATGTCTGCTAATTTATTCAACATCTTTATTCAAACTTTTTAGTTCCCAAAGCATCTTGTGCCCATTCCTTATAAGTTACAAATCTACTAGACCGTAATCATTCTTCATGCTCTATTTATTGGAGTGGTTTTGGAGACATTGTTTAAAGTTGGTAAAATGTGCTCTAAATTTATTAGAATAGTTTGGTAGATACGTTAAAAACTTACAGAAAATTCCCTGATCTTGGGACCAGCAGTTAACGTAATGGCTATGTTGCTGGACTCCCACGTAGTCAACCTTGGTTCACGTCCCAGACCTGGTGGCCTAAAATTCATGCTGGGGGCGTGTGCGTGCGTGCCCAAGATCCCGAGAGGAGAATGGAGGAGAAGGGATTGCAATGTGGCCATCTCCCCTGAGGGGTGATTTCTCGCTTTCTGTCTCTCTGTCTCTGTCTGTCTTGCTCTGGCGAGCGCACGTTCCCTATAGCGAAAACCTCTCAAAAAAAAAAAAAAAAAAGAAAGAAAATTCCCTCATCTTGATGCCATAACTTAATGTTAGGTATTTAGATCTTAAGAAGCCCCTGTTTCTATTTATTGCCTTACCATGCCATGTAATATATAAATGTATTCATTGGAAAATTTATTTTGTTATTTAATGTGTGTATGCAGTAATTTTTTCATACATAAACTTCAACAGCAAATACTTTATTTTCAAAATTTCACTTGAATTGTTTTACAACAGTGGAAATACAATATTACACATTTAATTTGTGAACATCTGTATTGTAAAAGATTTAATTTTTATAAAATAAATCAACTATTCTTGCTGACCAATAAAGTGTTGTTGCAGCGAATCATATAGTAAAAGTAGATTACATATTCCATGGGAAAAACATGCCGTGTGACTTTTTAGTTACCTCTAAGAAACTGGAGATATATATGTCTTTCAAAATACCTAGAAACACAGAAGACCAGTAATTTCAGGTATTGAGCCCAGTGTATAATTACTTTGTTTTTGGAACAAATTAAACCAGGTATGGCAATCAAATTGCAAAGAGAAGTTGCACTTGATAAACTTCCACAGAAAGCTTCTAAAGAGGGCAGTACAACAAGCCTTGGATTGATGGTTGCAATACATGATCACAAGGGTTTCCTGTTTTACTTCAATTATTTTTCTGGTTTTGCTTATTGCTACCTTTAACGTGTAGACATGGTTAAAACTTTTATTACTTATTACAATTACTTTTGATAATTCACATGTATGTCTGGTGTATGATTGTTCCCATAGGAATAGGTCTTCTAAAATCTATATTCTTTAGTTCTCCTTAAAAATCACATTTGCTAGAGATGCTCAAATTTTTATTACATATTAGAGAACAATTTGGGGAGGCTCATGTAGAAGAGACTTAAAAATCAAATGCAGATTGGACTAAGTTTGTAGCTAAGGACCAGTACCTTCTTCGAATATGTCTTGTTCTTTTACACATTTATACCTTCCTTTCATTTCTCTTAGTGTCAAGATATCCTTGGTCAGCTTTTCTATTGATGAAGGGCTGTTTTCTAGAGACCAAGTGCCACTGCCTGCGGGCTTGGGGAGGGATTTCAGCAGACCCTGTGAAGGCTGCCTGCTTCTTTCTCTTCACCTCTTTATCTCCATCTCTTTCTCTCTCTCAAAGTAAACAGATAAATAAACTTACCAAAAAACACACACTTCACTTAGATGTGCGAGTTTCTTGTAGATATACCAAGAGTAAATACACTCTGGAATACTTGATAACACATTGCTTGACACACAATATGTATCCAGGTAATACTAGCATGGAAAATGTCAATTACATGAGATAAGAAATAAGTTCAACTAGACCATGTTGCTTGAAACCGTCCAACGACTTCTCCTCTCACCCAAAGTAAAAGATAAACTGTTTACAATGATACCCACACCTTCGTGACCTGTACCCCACGGGCATGCCCATCTTCTCCCTGCAATCTCCGACCTGTTGCCTTCTGCTTTTTGCCTTTTTCCTGTCCCTGGGGCATACTTCACAAAACCCTGCCTAGGGTTCCTAACTTAGCTCTTCTCCTAGAACGCTGTTCCAAATCCTCGCACCCAAACTTTCCTCAGGTCTCTGCTCAAACATTACCTTATACAAAACTGCTGTCACCACCCCCACTACAGAACATCCTTTACCATTTACCATGTTTATTTTTTCCCCGTAGTACTCTCCTTTGGAAAATATGTAATACTTGTTTCTACATAAGTAGTCCCAAAATGATGTAATCTCTAGTGTGTTCATTTTTTTAATAATGGGAATATTTGATGAACTGCTACTATGTCAAACATCAAATGAATACTTGGGGTAAGTGCTCTCTTATGCATCTTGAAATTTTTTTTAAAAAGAAAAGATGTTTAGGAACCAGTAGATGACGTAATTGCTATGTCACTGGACTCCCATGTAGTCGACCACAGTTCGAGTCCTGGACCTGGTGGTTTAAACTCACATTGGGCATGTGTGTGTGCGTGTCCAAGATCCTGAGAGGAGAATGGAGGAGAAGGGATTGCAGCATGGCCATCCCCACTGGGGAGTGGTTTCTGGCTTTCTGTCTCCATCTCTCTCTTTCTGGCGAACACATGTGCCCTATAGCAAAAACCTCTCCAAAAAAAAAGTTTGGATTATGCTAGTATATTATTGAAAGTAGCCACTTTCTCATTGGTGAAATAAGGTATTGTGGTGATTAGAGAAAATTAGGGAATTAGAATTTCACTGAACACAATTTAGTAAATGTAAGTGAACCAGAAATATGCTCTTATAAGTTCTTTAAGTTATTGTTTCGTTTTTGAATGTTCTGCAAGGTAGTTTTCAATTTGCATTATTTCATGGAATTTTATCTACACTGTAGTCATGTTATGGCAGGTATGTTAGACACAGTACTGTATAGGCAGACATAAGAAGTGAGGCCAAAAAAAATCTAGTAATTTTCTATACATCAAAATATTGACAAAAATGTGGTTGGTAGTCCAGGACACCAGCTTCAGAACATGGCTTTTCAAATAAGATGATTTGGCTAATCTTTCAATACAAGTTCTCGTTATGAAATTCTCTTCTGCTTATATCAGATTTTTAAAAAGAATTATTAATTTAATTTTTATCATTATTATTATTTTTAGTTTCCTACAGGGTGAATGCACCCAACTGAGAGAGTTAGGGGGGAGGTGAGAAAGCAAGCTGCCAAGTCCAGGACTTGAATGGCAGTCAGCCATGTGGGAATCTAGCACCTTAGCCACCATGCCACTGTTGGCCCCTGTATCACATTTTAAAGGAAATAAGAAATATTGTATTTTATTTGTAAACATGTTTTAAGTATTTCCCTTTGCTCGAACTGCTTGGATGACATGGACCATGTCTCACTTTTCTTGGTGTTTTGCTCAGCATTTACCACAATACAACAAAGAAAGTCAATATTCAGTAAACTTCAAATGAGTGAATGGATAACACTTCTCTGTATCATTTTTCCCCTCAGTTAATTATTATTTTTTAAAATTCATGTGCTTGAAACTCTAAGTTTTATTTCTATTATTTATTTATTTATTTTAACACACATTTTTGCTGAAACAAGACTTAGAACTTTACATGACAGAGTCATACACTCCTCAGTCAATACTTTCTTATTTGTTGGAATGAATTTCTTCATCTCATAACTTTGGCTGATATATGAGTTTGGTTGAAAGTCATTTACAGATATTAAATTTTCTTAGCCATATATAAAATAACCCCAGTGGACAAAGTTATAGTATTACTAGAAACTATCTATTATTTCAATTAACTGTTTTATTAGAAAGAACATATTTTTAGAAGTCTATGACCTGGGGCCAGCAGGTTACATTGCTGGACTCCCACATGGTCAATCATGGTTCTAGTCCTGGGCCCTCATGGCTTGAAAGTCACGCCAGCTGTGTGTATGTGCAAGCCTAAAATCCTGAGAAGAAAAGGAAGTGTGGTGTGGCCATCCTCCGTGAGTGATTTCTTACTTTCTGTCTCTCTATTTTTGTCACTCCAGCAAGTGTACACACCCTATAGCAAAAATATCTCTAAAAAAAGTCTGTGACCTAAATGTATATTGTATATAGTATTTTTGTCATCTTATACAAGTCAGTTGAATACATGGTGTCAATTTGATGAACTTATAAACAATTAAATTTGTTACATATATTTGGAATTATCTTTATTTGACTATGTGTGAAAGTGTTTATCCTCATGTAGGTTTTTAGTTAATGCATTAGAAAATATTTGAATAAGGCTAGTCTTGCAATCTAGTGGTTAAAAAAAGCCAAATCCCATATGTATGACCTCAGTTTGAATCTTTCCAAATCACAGCCCCAGGGACTTGAAAAATAGACCCAGTGGAGCCAACAGGTGGTGTGGTGGTTGAGGTGATACACTCACATGGCCAACCGGGGTTCAAGTCCCAGACCTAGTGGCTTTCTTTCTCTCTCATCTCTCTCTGGTGAGCACACGTGCCCTATAGCAAATTTACTACTACTAATAAATAAAAGTAAATAAACAATTTTTTAAAACTAATGGTATCTTAGTCAATGCACGTGCAAAAGAAATTTTTAAAAGAAAATATAAAAAACACCAGGCATGTGTGCATGTATGCTCAAAATCCCAACAGGAGAGAGAAATGGAAGCAAAAGAGATTGCAGAGTGGCCACACCCCGCGGGATGCCTTCTTCTTCTCTGTCTCTCTCTTTTTTTTCCTCTCTCTGGCAGTGCACGTACCTTATAGCAATTAAAAAAAAAACAAACTCAATGAATAGGATTTTATACGCTACAATACTATTAGTCCTTAAGAAGGTGCTGCATGGTTTGTGTATGTGTGTGTGTGTGTGTGTGTGTGTGTATGTGTGTGCGTGCACTAGAAAGAGATTTTAGATGCTTTTTTTAGGTGTTGTTGTTTTTTAAATTTTAGGGATCTTTAAACTATGTAATTACTTCCACTGTGTAAGTTGACTGTCATAAATATACAGACTCCTGATCCCCTCACAACTCCAGGATTAATGCCACTTAATTTTTGGTATATAATACAAAACTTCCTACAACGGCAGTTGGAGGATCATTGAAATAATTTATTTTTTGTATTGAGATGTCTTCTTTTGAATCCAGCTTTTTTTCATTTACATTCATAATAAGCCTTAAAAGTAATATCTTTAAGATATTTTATTCTAAATTTTGCTCCAAATATAAATGTGCATGTTTAAACTATTTCAGTATTGGAAAATACTGGTAGCAGGAGTTTTTTTAATGACAGAATATAAACATGTAATTACTGTATGTTTTTGTTTAGCAATTGCAAGACTCTTTTTCCACTTCTAGTTAATGTAATTTCCTGTGACATTTGTTGAGTTGGCTGTTGAGGCGGTCTGGCCTAGAGTGAAGAACACTGGAGTGAGTGCTTGAGAGTCTGGCTTTAGTCACAAATCCAACCCGTCTTCTAATGATTGGGAATTTACTTGAACCATAGATGGCCTCAAGTCTTCTGCAGAATAAACGGGTGGTACTCAACACACATCTCCTTACTTCTTGACTTAGACTGGAGAATCTAGCTAGGATGGTAACAGGGGTCATGGAGATAGGTCAGTGCAAATGCTGAGGGAGAGGGGGTTGTCATGATGGAAACTAATTCTGAGCAGAGGACCAGATACAGTAAAAAGGGAAATGAAAGCATAATAGATTTAGATACAATTGTCTGAACCAAAGACAACTTGAAATAGACTGAAGGCAGCTTTACTGTGTAGTGTTACCTATTAATGTAACACAAAGGCATTTCCAAGAATTTATGATTCCATGATTTACATTTTCAGATCCCCATCTAATTACATTTAGGAAATTATTTAGTCTTCTGAATTTTTCTTCAGTGGTCCACAAACATTTTCTGTAAAAGATCATATAGTAAATGTTGGGTCATTGGGAAAGTCTTGATGCATTTTTGCATAGAAAAACATAGTAAAATATTTCACGACTTCCCCAACCACCTGCTATTTTAGGCTTTTTGGCCTTATAGTCTGTGACACAGTTACTGAAATCTACCTTTATGGTATGAAAACAGCCATAGACAATACCAGTGGATGTTACTATGATCTAAAATAAGTTTACTTAAGAATACTGAAATTTTATATAATTTTCATGTGTCACGAAATATTATTATTCCTTTGCTTCTTTTCTTATCCTTAAAAATGATGATATAGATATTTTTAGCTCCTGAATCATACAAAATCAGTGGAGACTATTGTGGCACATCTTGGTGCTTGGTAAAATTAAGCCAAAACTTCTGTAAGACTAGGGTCCATTTTTTTTATTTTGTGAAAATCACTCAGGGACTGTTGAAAGGCTTTTCCTACCCCAGAAAGGCTTACTATTTCCCCTTTTGAATTTTGCTAAGTAAAAATGTTTATTCAAAGAAAACTTATTTCAAGGCATTTATGCATGATTTGTAAGGTAAAATAAAGATCAGTTCCCCCCCCCAAAAAAAAAAGACAAGAAATTTAATAATGTGACTAGATGTAAAATAAATATGCAAAATCAAATATGCATATACCATCATTTATTCAACTTTAAAAAAATTGTTTCAAGGCTTTTTCACATTAAAAATAATAATACAGTAAATATTCTTGAGCATATATCCTTTCTAGTATTTTATATCTTGAAGATAAATTTAGAGACAAAGGTTTTTTCAAACTTCTTTCCAAAAATGTTTTAATAATTTAGCAATGCAAGGCCACCAGATGGCATAATAGTCATGTGGCTGGACTCCCACTTTGTTGACTGCAGTTTGAGTCCCATACCCGGTGGCTTAAACTCACAACAGGGGCATGTTCATCTGTGCCTAGAATCCCAAGACAAGAATGGAAGAGAAGGGATTGCCACGTGGCCATCTTCCCCGGGGGGTGATTTCTTTTTCTTTCTGGTGAGCTCATGCACTCTATAACATAAAACTTAAAAAGTAAATTAAATTTATCAATGCTTCAAAGTAGACATTCCACATATACCTACCAGTAATAAATGTCAACCATGTTTTAATTTTTGTTAACATAATACATATAAATTAACATTGTATTATTAATTATTTGCATTTCTTTAACTTTTGTAAACTTACAGATTATTTCATGTTTTGAGTCATCTGGGTTTGATTTTCTGAGAACTACTTATTCATAGTTTTTGCTTATTTTTCTATTGGGTTGTCTTTTTTCTTGTCCATTTATAAACAATCTACGTGTTAAATAGATTATCATTTTATCTGTTAACATATTGTAAATAATATATTTTTCCCAATCTGTCTTATTTATTACCTTTGTTTGGTTCCATAGCTTATTTGTTTTGCTCTTCTGTTTTAAAATTAAGTTACCAAATTTTGTGCAAAAAGTAAATGTATATGATTGTAAAATACTAAATCATATGGATCTATGTGTTTATGTATGTGCATATAAAAAGTACAAAAAGGTCGACTTTGAGGCCATATCTACTAACTTGTAGGTAGAGCCATGATATATTGTTACTTGAAAGAAAAGCACATTGTTGAATAATACATCTGTCTTTTTTTTTTTTTTTCACTATAGGGTGCGTGCGCTCGCCAGACAGAGAGAGACATAGAGACAGAAAGCGAGAAATCACCCCCCAGGGGGAATGGTCACGCCGCAATCCCTTCTCCTCCATTCTCCTCCTGGGATCTTGGGCACACACGCATACGCGCCCGGCATGAGTTTTAAGCCACTGGGTCTGGGACGCGAACCGCGGTCTACTACGTGGGAGTCCAGCGACATAAACATTACGCTAACTGCTGGTTCCCGACATCTGTCTTTTTTTAAGATGCAACTTAATCGATATATAACATGCATAAAAATTTATCCTTTTAAGGGTATACTTCAGAATTTTTGAATAACTTTAGCAAGTAATGCAATCATCACCAAAAATAGGTTTTAGAACATTTTAATTCCTCTAAGAAGGTCCAGCATGCCCATTTACAATTAATTCTCATTACTTCCCACAGCTCCAAGCAACCACTAATCTATTTTCTGTCTTTATAAATTTTTGTTTCCTGAACTTTCTAAATAAGTGGAAATGAAGCAATTTTATATATATATATATGCACATGAATACATACACGTGCACATACACATACATACAGTTAGGCTGTGTATGTTTGTATTGACAAGGGAAAAGTTGAAAACTGATAAGGAATATATGAGGAGCATCTTCAAAAAGTTCATAAAAAGGCAGTAATAAAAATGGATGAATGGATTTCAATTTTTTTTTTGCACAGAGTAAACTTGTACTTTAATTATATTTTTACATAGACTTTTTGGAATTTGTACATCTTTCTAATGACAGATTGAAATAAAGGGGTTGAGGCTGCAGCAAGAGTGGCAAAACAAAAACATCCCAATAAGTGCTCATTTAAAAGTAAGAATAACCCTGGGCCAGCTGGTGCCATGGTAGTTGAGGTGGCTGGATCCTACATGGCTGACTGTATGCTTCAAGTCCAAACCTGATGGCTTGAAAAACACACAGGGCATGTATGTGTTCGTGTCCAAAATCTTGAAAGGAGAAATGGAAGAGAAGGGATTCCAGTGTTACCATTCCCCATGGGAGGTGCTTTCTTACTTTCCCTGCATCTCTGTCTCTCCCCTGCAAATGTATGCACCCTCTAGCAAATTAAAAAAAAAAAAATTCAATAGAAAAATGTAAACAGGAAATTTTCATCAAGTACATTACAAATAGCAAAGAACCATATTAAAGAAAATTAAGTGCATTGAACAATGAAGTATCATTCTCCACTATCAGATGGGTAAAAATTCAGGAGATTAACACTACCTAGTGTTTTTGGGGTTTTAAGAAATGACCATTCTTGTACGTTGCTAACGGGAGTATAAATTAGTAGAGCTTGTTCTGCAGAGCAATTTCTTAGATCTATGAATATTTAAGATTAGTTTACCAGAAGCAATTCTACTTTTGTATTTTTAAATTCTAGAAAAAAGACTTATGAGCATTTATTTTAGTTAAATAATAACTTCTATATACACATACATACATAAATCTGTGTGTATGTATGCTGACAAACATATATACATAAATAGATACACATCATTTTTTTTTTTTGGAGAGGTTTTTGCTATAGGGCACGTGCGCTCGCCAGACAGACAGAGACATAGAGACAGAAAGCGAGAAATCACCCCCCAGGGGGGATGGTCACGCCGCAATCCCTTCTCCTCCATTCTCCTCTCGGGATCTTGGGCACGCACGCACACGCGCCCGGCGGATACACATCATTTTTGAAATCACTTTAATATAAATCTAGGAAATATTTCCCCTAGGGAGAGGAAATATCTGTATTATACAATTTAATACATTATGGGTAAATATTTCTTCCTGCCATGGTTATTTTATTTAAAACTTAAAACTTTAAATGCCTTAAGTTCCTTATAGTGATTATTTTTATTATGTTTAGTTTATAAGAAAATGGACCCTCATTTCTCCAACAAGAAAGCAGACCCCATGTTGTGTGCAAATGCTCTAAGACTTCTCACAGCACAGGGGTATTCAGAACAGAAATTACAGTATCTAGAGCTGCATTTACCACCTTCAAGTTTTCAAGGATTAGTGACCATCTAAGTTCATATTTGCATCAGCAAATATTCACATCAGCATTTATGTAATACATACACACATATAACCATTTTCCTATTGTCTTGATGTGAAAAGATACTTTTCAATAATAGTTGGGAAGAAATGTAGAAGAGAGGACTCACACTTTAGGAGGTGATGTTCTTTTCTTCAGGATGGCAGAAAAACTTAGTAATTTCCTAATTTTCCAATTGATGAGTAGGTTATACATACTTCATACTTTTGGATGGGCATAGATTCCAATATCCACAGCAATATTTTGATAGACCTTCCTACACATCTTCCTGGAGAATATTTCTATCTTATGTTTTCAGTGATTGAAAGTTGTAAAAATTATTTAAATGTGGCATAATGTAAAGATGTGATGCTCTGTGAGGCAAACTTATATGTGATGGTTCCCAGTTCAAGTCCAGAATCCTCCCTAAATATTCCAAACACACGCTTGTCCATGATCTGGGGCTGGTTGAAAGATGGGTGTGGATGGTGGCATCAATACTTTGTTGGGGGTTCTGGACCTTTCTCCATCATGTGCATGTGAGTGCTCATGGGATAAATTAATAAATAAAATTTTAAAATGTTTTAAAACAGTGTTCTAAAGTTCACCATCTAATAACACAGTTATGGGGTATAGAAAAAGATTAATTGAGAAATGGTATTGTTTATGTGAGAGATAATCTAAGTAAAAATGCTAATTCCTCCCCTGCACAGTGGTGTGGTGTGGTGACCATCAGTGTGCTGCTGATAGATAATAGCTCCAAAGGGAATTTCTATGCCCTTAATTTTCCCAGCTTCATCCTTGCCCCCCCCCCCAAATTTTAAAGATCCTTCCATAGTTGGGACACAGTAATGGTTTATTACCTGTTGATTATAATGTGTGTAGTGTTCCCAACTGGATTGGTCTGAGATGTATTTCATGTTGGGCAAATTCTCTTTGCAAGCCAAATTATGTATAGCAATTCAATGTATAAATAATAAAAATAGTAATAATAAAACAAAAAATATACTTCCACATTTTGTGTATTTAAGCCAAATGCCTATTGATTTTAGAATCCAGTGCTGTTACACTAATAAAGTAGAGGCTGAGGTTTGAAGTAAAGAGCTCGTTTAAATAGTTTCATCTTTCCTAGCAACGGCAGTGTTGAATGATGACCATAATTGTGAGCATTGCAAAGAGTAAAATATCTCTTCACATGACAGGGACCGACGAGCATCTTAGTTTTTCTTCACATTTTGATAGCTTATAAAGTTAGTTAAACTACCCGAAATTTTAAATAATTCACGGAAGCGTAATTGTTTTTATTTAGAACTGTATTACACAGTAAAGAATGTCATTAGCAATTCAATGTGTATTTCCAAAATAACCAATAGAGCACATTTCGAATGCTTACAACATAATGCAGTATGAAAAGCTGAAGGTGGTAAATGTGTTTATCTCTTCAGTTTGTTTGCTGCACACCATATGCACACTTTTAAAAACTGTAGTGAACTCTACACAGATGTATAATAATTGTTTGTAAATTATAAATTACAATAAATATTACATATAGAAATTCTGCATTTTTAAACTAGGTACTTAAGGATATTAAGAAAAATCTTGGTATTATATTTTAAAAATATGTTTTCCAGAATTTAACATATGTTGGTATAATGTAGTTTGGTGATAAAAATCATTTGACTAAGATTAAACTGGTCTGTTTTTACCTCAGTTGAACTGCTAATTAAATGGATCACTGAGGGTACATTATCTAAGTCTAGTAGTTTCTAGTTTCCCTTTTTCAGATGTTGTAAGTATTGAATTAGGTGGATCTTAGCTTTTTTCAAGTTCTAACATTCTGGTGAAAAAATAATTACAATTTGTTCTCTTTGGCTAAACTATTTTATACAATGCTTTGACAACAATTATCAAAAGTGACATTCTGCTAGTTGCGATTTTTATATTTGTTTCATGATGTCTCTTAAGAGATCAATATTTTAAAATTTGTAAACTGGATATTTGAGTGGAAATTAATTGAAAAGGAAACTTAAGCCTAGGAAGGTAACTTGATTTACCATATTTCAAAAAGCATTAAATCAGGTATGCCTAACTCCAAAGACTGTTTTTCTCTAAAGTATCATTTTAAATAAAAACAACAAACAAAAAAACAGTTTTTTGTTCTTTTGAACAAAACATAAGGCACGTTATCATTCTGACAGAAAGCAGTAAAAGATTAAAAGTAGCCAGTATGTGTAAGTTAGACAGTAAATTCCATGTCTGTAATATGGCCTATTTCCATTTCCTGAGAATAGTAGATCATTATTCATATATTGTTTCTATCAGAACTTATTCTCAGATTATATATAATAATAAGGAAAAAATAGCTTTTTTTATGAGTGGTTACAGACTTCTCACAGTGTGAAATCTCTATCAAATAACATTTCCCACTATGTGTATAAAAATGAGGTTAACTCCAGCTTAAAATTAAGCAAAAATCATCTTGCAATGACAGGTGTTTCTGCTATGTTATGATACCGTTTTCAAAATAACTAAACAGAGCACCACAAAGGAAGGATTGTGTTAGCAGGTGTGAAATAAACATCAGTAGAACACTTTGCAAAACTTCGTAAGACCTTTAAAATAGATGACGTTTTTGGTAAACGTTGCCAGCAGCAGTAATCCATATGGAGTTAGCGAGTGGATCAAAGATTTACCTAGTATATAAAGTATGTAGTGTAAACTGGGTCAGAAACAGAATAATTATGCTAACAGCTTTCTCCATGGTACAGTGTTATTAAGCAGACTAGTTTTGCAAGTCTGTTGACCCTGGTTATTTTGTTATTGTGCTGGTTTGTAGTGGATAAAATTATATTTAGTAAATGTTAGTGGTGTTTGGTATGTTTATATTATCATCTTTTTTTAAGAGAGATTTTTACTATAGGGTGCTTGCTCTCACTGGAGAGACAGAGAGCCAGAAAGCGAGAAACTACTCCTCCCAAGGAAGATGGTCATGCCGCAATCTCTTTTCCTACATTCTCCTCTGGGATTTGCTGGGTCTGGGACTTGAGCTGTGATTGGCTTATGTCAGAGTCCAGCAAGGTCACTATTATGCCATCTGCTGGTCCTGATATTTTCATTTTTTTAAAATTGAAAGCTGTTCCCATTGTTTGTAACATGTATGCTAGTCATAAAATTATCTTGAATGTTGAGGCCAGCACCCACATGGCTGACTGTGGTTTGAGTCCCATACCCGGTGGCTTGGAAATCACACAAGGAACATGTGTGCATGCCCAAGACCCTGGGAGGGGAATGGAGGAGAAGGAATTGTGGCATGTCCACTCCCTCATGGGTGATTTCTCATTTTTGCTTTCACTGTGTGTGTGTCTCTCTCTCTCTGGTGAGCACACATGCCCTAAGACAAAAACCTCTTAAAAAATTCTCTTGAATATTATGTTTATCTCAAGACTATGAAGAGAAAGATATACACATTTTTTTAGGCGTATGGTTAGCAGTGATTTCTTAGAAGAAAAAGGACATTTTATTAGGTTGGTGCAAAGCAATTGCCACCTTGGACCATAAATTTAAAATAACTTTAACTATGTTCAAACATAAACATTATCTTTATTAATCAAAATAAGAACCATTACAATTAACACATTTTGCCAACACGAAATAAATTTGTTTATTCCTTAGTTTAAAAATCCATACATTGGGATTTGATGACCTCTCCTTTGTCTTTTTTTTTTTTCTTTTTTTTTTTTGAAAAAGAGAGATTTTTGCTACAGGGTGCATGCACTCGCCAGAGAGACAGAGAGAGGCAGAGAAATCTAATTTCTAATGAGAAATCACCCTTTGGAGGGATGACCATGCTGTGATACCTTCTCCTCCATTCTCCTCTTGAGATTTTGGGCATACATGCACGTGCTCCTGGTGTGAATTTCAAGCCACCAGGTCTAGGACTCGAACCATGGTTGACTATGTGGGAGTCCAGCGATGTAAGCATTACACCATCTTCTGGTCCCTTTATGAATTCTTGAAAAGCATCTTCTGCATCCTGCTGGTTGTGGAAGCATTTTTTTCTGAAAAAAGTTGTTCAGATGCTTGAAGAAGTGGTTGTTGGTTGGCGAGAGGTCAACATTTTGTAGCCAAATTTCTTCAATTTTTGAAGCGTTGGTTGTGCAACATGTGGTCACCTGTTTCTCTGGAGAAGAATTGAGACCTTTCTGTTGATCAGTGCTGGCTGCAGTTTTTGGTGCATCTCATCAATTTGCTGAGCATGCTTCACAGAGGTAATGGTTTCCTCAGGGTTCAGAAGCTGTAGTGGATCAACCCCCCTCCCCCAACAATGACCATTACCTTTTTTTTGGTGCTAGATTGGCCTTGGAAGTGCTTTGGAGCTTTTACTGGGTCTTTCCACTGAGCTGGTCATCTCTGGTTGTCATATGAAATGCCCCTTTCATTACAATCTAATTGATAAATGGTTCATTTTGTTGTGTAGAATAAGAGAAGATGATATTCAAAATGATTATTTTAAAAGTTTTCAGTCAGCTCATGAGGCACCCGCTTACTTAACTGTTTCACCTTTTCAATTTGCTTCAAAGGCCAAGTGACCATAGAATGGTTGACGCTGTGTTCTCTGGTAACTTCTTGTATAGTTGGAAGAGAATCAGCTTCGGTGATTGTTGTCCTCAGTTGGTCATTGTCAACTTCCAATGGCTGGCCACTATGCTCCTCATCTTCAATGCTCCTGTCTCCTTTGCAAAACTTCTTTTTTAAAAAATCTATTTATTTAATTTTATTTGTTATTATTTTTTAATTTGATGAGAGAAGGAGAGAGAAAGTGAGAGAGCAAGCCACCAGGTCCGAGACTTGAACCATGGTCTGCTATGTGGGAGTCCAACACCTCAACCACCGTGCCACCTGCTGGTCCCATCCTTTGCAAAACTTCTTGAACCACCACTGTGCTGTAATGTTCATTAACAATTCTTGGGCCAATGAATTGCTTATGTTGCAAGTTGTCTTCACTGGTTTATGACCCGCTTTGAGCTCAAGCAATTGTCTGATATAATTTCCATAGTCTAAAATACATGTAAAATAAAGAGCAAGTTAATAAATCATTACCTAAAAAAATGAGAAATGCCCATTAAAATGATGTATAACATAACCACATATATTTAAGAATGTATCCAATATCAAAAGGCAAATTTCAACAATGCAAAACTGCAATTACCTTTATATCAATCTAACAGAAAAGTGGCATGTGGAGTTGGTCAGGTTTCCTTTCCATTAAAAAAGCATAACAAAATCATAGTTTGGGGAAAATACGGTCCATTTTAATGACCTCATGGGAGGATATCAAAAAGGGATTTCAAAGCAAAATACTTAGTTTACAAAGTCTCATCCATATGTTCCTAGTATTGAGAAGAATGACCAGTTTCAGAAAGAAGGAAATCTTGGTAGGCGTAGGAATATAGTCAAGAGGCTGTGACAATGAAAAGTAGAAATATGTCCAGTGTTAAACAATGTCTTTGATCATAGGTTATGACTGTGAAGGCAGACAGAGGAAGTTGCTAAGTTGAAACCTCAAATATGAATCTGTCTGTCTTTATGCCAAACTGATGTTTAGTTGATGTTCCGTGCTGCCGATGAAGACCAAATTAGACCTTGATCAGATCCAGTCCATGACAGAGGGGACATTGGATTCGCTAACACAGTAAATACTGCTTCTACATTATACTTCTACATCATGTTCTGCTAGCAGCACAGCACTTCAACAAACAGCGTATTACAAGAGAAGCCCTATTTCTTGAAGGAAATATTTGATCCATACATACCTTTTGGCAATTAAATGTTTGTATGTGGATACTGGGAATGGTGAATAGAATAGGGAGAAGTGAAGAAAGTGAAGGTCAGATGTAACAGAGAGTGAACGTGTCCTGAGTCGTAGTTTTCTGGAAGTGAATTCATGGCTTCCAGGTGTTTTCAGCGCAGCGGCTGATGCAGGCTGACATTGCTGAAGCAGCACATTGTTACCCAAGCCTATTTAAGACACAGCGAAACAACTGCAGATGACAACTCTTCATTATTCATTTATCAAGTGTCATTCAAGCAGTCGGTCATTAATAAGATGTAGTATTTATTTAAAGTAAATACTTCAAGGCCATATTCATTTTTACAAAGTTTTATTACTCAGGATTTCTTCTCATCAATGTAGCAATGGTCCTTAATTAGACGAGGATCTGAGGAAGGACATTTGGGGGAGGGACAGGGAGGCAAAGCATTAATGGCATAAAGAGATGTGGTATTATCTGTTGAAGATATTTCGTAGTTTTATCCAACAGTACTAGGGAGAAATGTTCACCTGTTTAAACATCCATTTTGTAAGACAAATAATAATGTGATTGAATGTATGGAAGAAAGTGAAATGAAAAAAAAAATAAAAGAAAAAAGATAACAACAACAAAAAAAAAGAAAAGTAGTTTACATGCACTTTGTCAGAGAATGAGTAAAGAGATGTAAAGTATATTTAACTCTTTCCTGTGTACTGTAAGAGTTTGAGATGGTAACTCTGAAGGATGTGTTTCCTTCCTTCATGAAAGTTCAGGGAATAAGATATTTAAAATACTGGAATATGAGACATGAAGGGTTTCTCTCATGCTTATAAGTAAACTACATATAATTTTTTTAAGAGAGATTTTTGCTATAGGGTACATGCACTTGCAGGAGAGATGCAGAAGACAGAAAATGAGGAATCACCCCACTGGGGGAATGGCCATGTTGCAATCCGTTCTTCTCCATTTCCTCTTGGGAATTTGGGTATACACACACACACACACACACACACACACACACACACATGCCCAGCATGAGTTTGAAATGAGTTTGAAGCCTCCGGCTCAGGGACTTGAAACTGGTCAGCCATGTGGGAGTCCAGCAACAAAACCACTATGCCATCTGCTTGTCCCAACATATGTATTTTTAAGATTTTTGTCATAGGGCATGTGCACTCACCAAAGAGAGGGAGAGGGAGAGACAGAGACTGTGAGAGGGAAAGTGAGAAATCACTCCTAGGTGGATGATCATGCCACACTCCCTTCTCTATTCTCCCCTTGGGATTTTGGGTATGCGTACACATGCCTGGCGTGATTTTCAAGCCTCCAGTTCTGGGACCTGAACCACGGTTGGCTATGTGGGAGTTCAGCACCTTAACCACCACAGCACTTGCTGGCCCATGAGCAAACATATTAAGGAATATTTGACCCTCATGTCCTCACTTATCATAAATATATTTTACCATATAGAAATCTCTCAAACAGCATACCCAGAAGTGCATACCTCACAGGTGATCTAATGCTAAAACCTTGTTTTGTAGGAGCTAAAATCAAAGTAGACAATAATAAAAGATATTTTCTGTTCTTTTTGTTTGTTTATCACTATTAACTTCTGTCATTTCAGTGGTTGACATTTTGTTTCCTTCTCAGGCTTCCTTTTATGTTCATTTCCTCAAATTAAGGATATCTATGTTGAAATTATGGGCTCAGGATCCGTACTATATGTGTACTATTTGAACCACCTTTACTTTTTAAGAATCTAATCATTACAACCAGAATTATTGTTAAATATGGTTTAAATGGACCTTGTTGACAGTCACAGATGTAGTTGAAAATAATTTTATCTAGATTTCAGAAAGCACTTAAGGACTTAAAGTTAGAAAGACATGTATTCTATTTTAATGGAAAAAGTAACCAGCTGAATCAGCATAGATGTCTAAAGCTGTGATAGAGTTTGAAAATTATAAAGATGAAATCTTGAGAGGTTTTCTGATTTTCCATACACTCCTTTTATTTTTCTTCTGCTGTAACCAAAAGGAACAATATCTTATCTATCATACCTATTACCTATCTATGTGTCTATCATCATCTCTCATCTCTGTCATCCATACCATATATCTTTATCTATCTATCATCTATCATCTACCTATCTATCTATCTATCTATCTATCTATCTATCTATCTATCTATCTATCTCTATCTGTCTATCCATCTGTCTCTCCCTGGAGTAATATGCCATTGCATATAAGACAGGACTTTATATTTAAGGAAGAATGGCATGGTTTGCATAGGAAATGCTAATTTTTAAATCCCATATTTCATTTTCTTAAACAACATTTTTAAAGCATTAACTACTTGCCATGCACTCACAGGTATTACTTCATTTAATCCTCATAACACACCTGTAGTAGAGGTAACATAAGATGCTTATGTTACAGATGAAGAAACTAGCAGAGAGATGCC
Source organism: Tupaia belangeri chinensis (assembly GCF_000334495.1). Classification (NCBI taxonomy): domain Eukaryota; kingdom Metazoa; phylum Chordata; class Mammalia; order Scandentia; family Tupaiidae; genus Tupaia; species Tupaia belangeri. Next base: position 1,955,551 of record NW_006205542.1, read on the forward strand.
AAGTAGCTTATCCAGAATTACAGGTGTTAAGTGACAGAGGTGGTCCTTAGCACTATGATATGCTCCTATGCACAAAATAGTCTGCATTCTTTTTCAACATCTTTTTTTCTTAATGACCAAATATACAGAGAGGTCTTTATTATTTCAACCATTTGGCATTTTTATATTAGTGATTTTCTTATTTAAAATAATATTTTATACTCATGTGCACCAATGATCTTAACTCTCTGAATTAAAACTATATTAAATTTTGGACCAGCAATTGGCATAATGGCTGTGTCGTTGGACTTCCATGTAGTTGTCCGTGGTTCGAGTCCCGTACTCGGTGGCTTAAACTCACACCAGACATGTGTGTGTGTGTGTGTGTGTGTGTCTGTGTGCCCAAGATCCCAAAAGGAGAATGGAGGAGAAGGTATTGTGGTGTGGCCATCCTCCCAGGGGGTGATTTCTCCCTTTCTGTCTCTCTGTCTGTCTCTGTCTTTCTGGCAAGTTCACGCTCCCTAGAGCAAAAACCTCTCAAAAAGAAATGAGATTTACTTTCTTAGAATGTCCAGTAGTGTATACATTAATTACTTCTTCTGTACTTCTACGAAGATGGTCCTTCATCCTGTAACTTTTTAAATTTTAGACCAAGAAAGAACCACTAACCAAATCCAATGAAAACACAAATAATGGAATCCACATAATAACCATCTAGGACTGTAGCACATGTACCACTGACTTTTTTGCCAAGTTCAATACCATCGGGTATTCGACAATTCTGGTTTGATGATCCTACACACTCT
>NW_006205542.1:1956366-1975245 GCF_000334495.1 Tupaia belangeri chinensis
GTGAGGGGATTCCCCCAACCAAAGAGCTTCAGTAGAAGGCCAGTTTCCTCCCAGATTGGACACGGCATTTAAAAGGGTCATGTTTGTTCCTCCAACAAGAGGACCACTACATTTTGCATTTAAAGCCATTATAGAATCATACATGCTGTACAATGTAAACTGATGTAACACGTAACTCAGCAGCACCATGATATAGTACTATACAGGGAATCCTCCTTGATGTCCCACTTTAGGAGTCCACCAAACCAGGAGGGCATATTCTAACCCAAGCAATAATCTGTAGTAATGTTTAGTGGCTGGCAGCTTTTTTGACATCTTTAAGAGAGTCTTTATGTGGGTCTGTTCTCAACTGCATCTATAGATTTTCCCAATGTTTGTGTGCAGTGTACATCTACCATGTATGTATGCATGCACGTACATGTGATTGGGTGTTTGATATTATGCCAGCATTCATGAAGATGTTGGTAGAATCTTAAATGAGGAGTCAAGACATAGGTACCCCTCATACTTCCACAAAACTTCCTAATTGCAGTGTGTGTCCTTGGCAATTCATGACTCCTCTGAGTCAATTTATTTTCAAAGTAAAAGATTTGGACTCATTTTAAAAACAATTTTGTTTTTTTTTCTAATTGTAGACCTGAGTCAGAATATATGTGGATTTCTAAAGCATCTGGTAAGGACATTTCTCCTCATTGTAGAATAGACCCTTGACATTTGAAAAAACTATATCCCAAGACTTCAATGCATCTCTAAGCTTGTAAGATAATAGTGTATTATTCTCATAAGAAAATATAGTAAAAAAAAAGTGTAGTTTTTACACGGTCACTTTCTAATATATATTAGCTCTAAAAATACTGAATTATGTAATATATACATTTCTTACAAGAAATTATGCAACAGAATAAAGTCCTGCATTTTTAGGTTATTCAGTGAATCAGATAAATTCACCTGCAGCACACCTGCAGTCAAACAAATTTGGCCTTGTGTATTTGCCCCCTAAAGGAGAATGTTCCAGAGGAAATTTAGGAATGATTCTGAGGAGGGATTAAGGAAGCAGACCTAATTTGATTAACCACTTGCTTAATTTTACATCACTATTGTTTTGGTAGATGGTTATGGAGTATTATAGATGGGGCCTGCCTATCTGTAATGGTATCTTCTTAGGTATGCTAGCTTATAAAATCTAGTGAATACAACAAAGAGTTGCCTTTATGTGTTTGTTCAGGTGGTTACAATGCTATAAACCTTTTTAAAGATATGTTTTAAAATGTGCAAAATTTGACATGTACAGAGTATGAAAGGACAGAATTTGTTTGCATGCCCACTAGGTATAACAAATGCAGGAAGAGAAACTGTTGAGAATATAAGTCTCATCTAATGAAGCCACAAAATTAATTACAAGCTTGAATATGCAAGTGATTATACTGCTTCATAATATCTTTGCTGTTCTGTAAGATGAATTATCTGTGCTTGGCAGCCTGCTTAATTCCTAGAAAGAAAGAAATATGTATATATGTGTGAATATATGGAACAGCTATATATAGAACAGCTATAAATTTGGATGCTAGGAGACAAATTACATGTGGGAAGAGTTACATGTTTTGCAAAAAGCAAAAGCCTTCCCATTATCACTTTTGCTTGAGGTTTTTGGCTCCTCATAAGAAGCAGTATATTGCTAGGCTTACTGACAACTGACCAATGTTCCAACTGATCACTTTTGTACAATGGTACAATAGTAAAATGTAAAGGTAGAAAACAATTCAACAGAAATTTATTGAGTATCAGTGATGCTGAGGGCATATGATGTTAGCTATAAAGGATAAAAAGAATCGGAAATAGCCTCACCTTTTTTTTTTTTTTTTTTCTTTTAGGCTTTTGCCATAGGGTGCATGTACTCATTAGAAGGAGACAAAGAGAGACAGTGAGAAGGAAAGCAAGAACTCAACCCCCAGGGGGGTTGGAGTGACCATGCCACAATTCTCCCTGGGATTTTGGATTTGTATGCACAGGTACCCAACGTGATTTTCAAGCTGCCAGATCTGGGATTGAACCATGGTCAGCCATTTGCCAGTCCAGCACCATAATCACTACTCCTAGGAAATTGCATTTTAGCAGTGATGGTAACAATGACAACCACAGAAGCAGCAAAAATGCTAAAGACAAATGTGAAGGCAAAATGTATCAACAAGATCCTAGAGAAGTTATTAAACTGGAAAGAAACTGGAATTGAGTGACATCAGCAAGATGGGGAATAGGAGTTTTCCACCATCAGCCCCTTGTACAAGAATCATTCACTTTTGACAACTATCCACATATGAGAATACCTTTGTAGGGGTCCAGGAGTCTACCAGAGAGATTCCGCACATCACTGGAAAAAAAAATCCAAGAATAGACACATTGAAAGCTGTAAGGTCAGTTTCACTTTACCTTCATCACACTTTCCCAAGGCAACACAGCTCAGTGCCAACAGAGAGATGCTTTGGTCGGCAATCCTTCACGTGGGGAAGTAGGAGCCAGTGCATGAACTCCTGCCTCCTCCAGCTGTGCATGGTGCTGCCAAAGAGCCCAGCATCTATCTGCCTCAGATTGCTGAGGTCTTCAGCAAACTTGAGTGGCTGGAAGAGGCTAGGAGCAGGGAAGACAGGTCATAGGCGTTACTAAACACTATGGACTCCATCAAGAAGCCTATGTGCACATTACATGAGACATTTCACCTGCAGATTCCCTTACTGGCTTATAGGCAACCAAGATAGATCCAGAGTATGGCCCTGCAGACAGCGAGTACATGTGTCTGGTATAGACAACTGACTAAACTCTGTAGGATTGTGAAAAGACACATGAAGTTGAGCATGTCAGAATACCACTCTAAGGAAAACAAATGAGAGACTTTCAAAACTGGGTCTGGCTTTGAAAGAAGGAAAAAAATTCATACAATCTAAATAACTCCTACTCTAACACACACACACACAGATATACACCAGGAGGGAACAAGAGATACAGAGTGGGCATATCTACAGTTAAGGTCTGAGAGTGCTTCAAAATTCTTAGCAGGGATGACTGATAAAGATAACAAGAGTTGGTGGTATAATATATACCCCTCAAAAATTCATCTGTTAGGATTAGATTGTATTGTAAAGGTGGTAAGTGAAAAATTAACCCCTCACATTGTCCCAGGATGAGGGCTTTGGTGTGATAAGGTCATTAGGGCAAGGTCCCTGTGTTTGTGTTCAGGTGGGCTTATAAGAGGGAAAAGAAGAACAGAATAGACAAACACTTAATGGACAGCTGCTCTGCTCAAGATCCTTCCCTCTACTGTGTTGTAGCCTCACAAGAAGGTGGCCTCTGAGCCTTAGACTTCCAAACTGTGAGCTGAATAAACCTCTGTTTCTTTATAAATCACCCAGTCTTGAAACCAGGTGAGATGCAACAACTAAGAGACAATGTAGAAACAAAGACAGAACAAGTGCTAGGAGGTGAGGAAGTTCTCACATGATCTGAAAGAGGAAATATACACTATATCAAATGGAGCTGTTAGAAGTGAATGATACAATACAGGAAATCAAAACCTCCTTCAAAAGTATTAAAAGCACATTAGCCCATGCAGAACATTGATTCTTGGATGTTGGCAAAAACTCTGACCTAGAAAAATAACCAAAAAAAATTTGAGAAAATAACCAAAAGTAAATGACAATGCTGTATGAGAAATACTAGACACCATTAAGCACCCAAATATCTGGATAATAGGTATTCTAGAAGGTGAAGAAACTAATAAAAGCATTGATAATCTATTCCATGAAATCCTGCAAGAAAACTTTCCAAATCTAGAGAAACATTCAAATATCCAGACCCAAGAAATACAAAGGATCGCTGATAGAATCAGCCCAAGAAGATCTTCTCTAAGGCACATCATAGCCATAGACTGGCCAAATCCACAGACAAAGAAAGATATTAAATTGACAAGAGAGAAACGTCAGGTTACTTATAAAGTTTATCCCATCGGGCTAATCTCTGACCTCTCATCAGAAACAATGAAAGTAAAGAAAGAGTATACTCAAAGTGTTAAGTGAAAAAGTTTCAACAAAGTATACTATACCCAGCAAGATTATCCTTCATATGGGAAGAAATGATAAAAAACATTCCCAGATAGATAAAACCTGAAAACATTTACCAACACCAGACTAGCTCTTTAAGAAGTTCTGAAAGGAGTGCTATGCCAGGAAAGCTGAAGACACACACAGTAAGAGAACAAAACACAACCAAGAAAATGACCAACTAAATGCTAGGGACAAGAAATATCACTAACAACGATGAATGTTAATTTCCAAGATTCAAACGGAAACATCAGAACACAGTAACACTGTAAATTCAACAGAAGAAAGATTAATTACATAAGATTGAACTAGTGAAAAAGAATTTTTTATGACTTTTGAGTAAAACATTACTGTCTTTTTCTTTACTATGGTTTGTTTTCCCAATTTAACAAGTTTGCTTTCTTTTTTTTTTTTGTGGAGAAGTTTTTGCTATAGGGCGCGTGCGCTCCCCAGAAAGACGGAGAGAGACAGAGAGATGGAAAGCGAGAAATCATCCCCCGGGGGGATGGCCACGCCACAATCCCTTCTCCTCTGTTCTCTTCTTGGGATCTTGGGCATGTATGCACATGCGTCCAGCATGAGTTTAAGCCACTGGGTCTGGGACACAAACCGTGGTTGACTATGTGGGAGTCCAGAGACATAGCCATTACGCTAACTGCTGGTCCCTTCCAAGTTTGCTTTCTTTTGAGGTGTTGATAGGTTTAGCAATTTATTAAAATGTTTTTTTTTTCCTTCCTGTTTGTTTGTTTCTTTAAATGGAAACATAAACTTTTCTCCCTTCCTGACCCCTTTGAAATTTGAAAATATTTGGGAGTAGTCTTACTTTGTGGGAGAATGGTTATTTACATAAGTTCAGTAATACCTGTTGCCTTGAACCAGAAGTTGGAAATACTTGTTATTGGATAGGGCTTTGACTAGACTGTCAGTATCTGAAGATTAAACCAGAAAACTATGGAACTAAGAAAGCCAACAGAAGCTCTTGGAAACATTTCTGCCTGGCAGAGAGGATTAGAGAAGCTATCTGAAAGAATTCGTACCATAAAATAACCTGGACTTTTCCAGTCCAGCATTGTCATCAGTAGAAATTGCAAAAGAGCAGCCACATCCAGAGGATCATCTTGAGGAAGACTTTGAAGAAAAAGAGACTGACTTTTGCTAGCAGATGGTACATCACAGAACATTTGGTAGGCATGGCTGAATTAAGGTTTATGTGTGAATTATGTGCTAGGTGTTTGCTTTCTAACAGTTTGAGTAGTTGACATGTAAATATTTTCTCAAGAATATTTAAAATCATACTCTCTGTTAAAGAGTCACAAACAAAATCATAACAAATATTTTGAACATTGTCTTTAAAATTCAGTTTTTTGAAATTTTGAAAGTTGTTTATTTATTTATTTATTTAGGAGAGGTTTTTGCTATAGGGTGCGTGTGCTTGCCAGAAAGACAGAGAGACATAGAGACAGAAAGCAAGAAATCACACCCCAGGGTGGATGGCCACATCACAATCCCTTCTCCTCCATTCCCCTCTCGGAATCTTGGGGATGCATGACACGTGCCCGGCATGAGTTTAAGCTGCTGAGTCCAGGACTCGAACCGTGGTTGACTACATGGGAGTCCAGTGACATAGCCATTACACTAACTGCTGGTCCCTGATAGTTGTTTATTATTTGAAATTTTTAAAGTTGTTTACTAACTGTCAAGAACTATGGAGTATGAACAAAAATTTTTTGATATGTAAAGTAAATGTTTGTGTGAAAATGTATAAGCAAATGAGTTTAAAAAAAGAAAGGAATCACTCAGTCTCATTTATTTCTATTAGCAGTGCAGTAGTAGATTAATACAGTTGACTAGGATGTTAGAGAATCTTTATATATTGTTGGTGGGGATGTATATTTATAACCATTATGGAAAGAGAGTATGGAGTTTCCTCAGAAAATCAAAAATAGAACTATCACATGATTCAGCAGTCCTACTTGAAGAGAAAGTGAAATCAGCATCTCACCCAGACATCTAAACTTGCATGCTATTACAGCATTACTAACAGTAGTCAAGATACAGTAACAACCTAAATGCCTGTTAATGGATCAACGGATAAAGAAAGGTTGTATACATAAACAGTGGTGGGGCCAGCAGCTGGCATGGTGGTTAAGGCACTGGTCAATGGTGGTCGAAGTCCTGAACCCAGTGACTTGAATACTGTGCCAAGTACATGTGTGTGCATGCCCAAAATTCCAAGAAAAGGATGGAGGATGAGGAATTGCAGTGTGTCCATCCCCCTGGGGGATGATTTCTCACCTGCCCTCTCTCTGCCTCTCTCTCTCTCTCTGGCAAGTGCACAGACCCTATGGCAAAATGTCTAAAAACCAACTACAATGCTATCCAACCCTGTCACCATTGTGACATCATGGATGAACCTGGAGGACACTGTGTTAATAAGAAAGTCACAGAAAAATACCAAATGAATACATTGACATGTGGAATCTAAAGTGTGGAACTCACTGAAGAGTAGAAGAGTGGTTACCAGTCAAGGACTAGGGAATGGAAAAAATGAGAAGATTTTGAAACTGACATTCATAAAATGAATATATTCTTTCTGGAGACCTAATGTGCAGCATGGTGATTATAGTGAATAGTATTGTATGTTAAATTGAGATTTGCTAAGAGAATTCCCACTGCATGCATGCACCTGTGTTAACAAACACACATAGGGAAAAGGTAACTATGTGAGGTGATGGATATGCTCATTAGCTTGATTGTGGTAATCATTTCACAATGTATACATATATTAAAACATTATTTGCTAACCTTAAATATATACAATTTTTATGTCATTACTCCTCAATAAAACTAAAATAAATGGTGAATTGGTTAGTGCAAAAATTGTTCCATATGCATAAACATTTATGTGTAATTAAAACGCTTATTAATCTTGGGACCAGCAGATGGCATAATGGCTATGTTTCTGGACTCCCACATAGTCGATGGCGGTTCAAATCCCAGAATTGGCGGCTTAAAACCCGTTCTGGGCACGTGTGTGTGCATGCCCAACATACCGAGAGGAGAATGGAAGAGAAGGAATTGCAGCATGACCATCTCCTCCGGGAGTGATTTCTCACTTTGTGTCTCTCTCTGTCTCTCTGGAGAGTGCATGCACACTATAGCAAAAATCTCTCTCTAAAAATCAAACAAAAACTTTTATTAATCTATATTTATTGAATAGTTAAATTATGTTAAAGAAAGATTACCAGAAAATCCAATGCATAGTCTTTTATAGGTATCTTACATTGATTTATTTTAGAATAGATGAGAATATTGCCCTAAATAATATTGAAATGACTGATTGTTAACACTGATGCTTTAAAAACCAGGGCCAGCAGGTAGAGTGTAAATAGCTGGACTCACACATAATCAACCATGCTTCAAGTCCTAGACTCAGCAGCTTGAAAATCACTCCAGGAGTGTTTATGTGGGTGCCCCAAATCCCAGGAGGAGAATGGAGGAGAAAAGTTTGCTATATGTATGGTTATTCCCCTTGGGGGGGGGGCAATTTACTACTTTCTCTCTCACTGTCTTGCTCCAGCAAGTACACGCACCCTATAGCAAAAACCTGAAAATCAAACAAACAAACAAAACAAAACAAGCAAACAAACTAAAAACCTACCTGATTGTCCACAGAAGCAGTGAAATAAAAAACAGTGCAGCAGTGTAAGTCTCAGATTTTTCTTCTTTAAGATTGTCTTAGCTTTTAGAATTTCCACAGTAATTTTAGAATCACTTGTGCAATTCTAGAAAAATGTTCTGGGATGTGTCGGGGGAGGGGAATGGAGCAGAATGCATGCATCAAAAACATTGGACATTTTTGGTATGTTTATACATTTTTTATTTTGTAGTTCATAAGCATAGCTTTATATATGTCTACATGAGATAATTAAAAAACTCTTTTATATTCTCATCGGTTTTTACTCTGCATACTCAGTCAGTAACTTAGAGACGTGTTTCTATCTCCTTCTATACTTATGATTTGCCTATTTTTATTTGTCAAGTTTTGCTTTATATATGTTGAGACTCTGTTGCTAATACATATAAAATTGGATTAATCTTTGGTTATAATAAAATGCTCTTTTTTTAATCTCTAGCAAGGTGCATTACATCAAGTCTAATATAGCGTAATTACACTAGCTTTCTTTTTTTTTAGTGTTTACATTATAAGTTTCACTCTCCACTTTCTCTTTCTGCATCTTTATATTCAAGGAGTTTGTTAAAGGTTTTTACCTTAGGGCATGCACATCCACCTGAGAGATAGAGGGAAAGTGAGAAATCACCCCTCAGAGGGGCTGGCAATGCCCCAAGCCCCTCTCCATTCTCCTCATGAGATTCTGGGCATGCTTGGATGTGCACCCGGTGTGAATTTCAAGCCACTGGACCCAGAACCCGAACCACGGTCAGTTATACGAGAGACTAGAGCCCTAACTACTACACAACCTGCTAATTATTGGGTTATTACAAAATCTCAAGAGATGATTATTTTAAATTGAAATAGTTATTTTGAATTTAATTTTTATATGTCTTATGTAGATGCCACTGTATCTGTGTTTAAATATGCTGTCTCATTTTACAATTACTATTTCCCACAAATTTCCATTTTTTAAAATTATCTATAGTTAACTTTCTATACCTTCATTAGCTTGTCAGTAATACATTCTTTTCTTATTTTACTTGTTATATTTATAAAATATTTTATTACTGATGTTTAATGTATAATAATATATTTACCACTTTCTGAAAAATAGAAGAACCTATAACAAATTAACACAATTATTCTCTCCAACCTTTTGTTATTATTATTTATTACCATCAATATTTATTTAAATTTACTCACTGTTGCTCTCTATTTTTCCTGAATGTTTATTTCCATTACACTTCCTTTTCCTTCTGCTGGAAGTAGTTTGTAGTATTTTATTTCCTATGATTCTGCTGATAGTGAATTCACAGTCACTGTGGCAAGAATCAAAGAGAACTCACTCATTCTTACCTACTTTATTATCTACTGTTTTCTACTATCTCATTTACTTTTGTAAATGAAGTGGATGTATTGCTTTGAATATTTTCTCCTCAGTTCCTGCTAGAATGAGTGCTTCACTGAATTCAGAAAGTAAATAAAAGGAGTAAAATCATTCAGAAAATGCAGCAACAATAAGGTTGACTGTCTCCAGTGTTTTCTTTCATCTTTTTCTAAATGACAATATAATAGTTTTCTATGTACTGTATTAAATAAAAATCGATCTTACAATTTATCTGTAAAACAGAATAAAATTTGATCACAGGATCTTTTGTCCTTTTTAACTGTTAGGTTTATAGGTGTTCTTTATGTTGTGGTAGTAAATGTAGTACTTAATCAGATGGATGCTTATAAGCAAGACACTTGTGTTACTGTGAGAATTCTGGAACTTACTGTCATGGATAACCTCAGAAATATCATCAAGAAACACCAAATTTTGGGGCCTGCAGGTGGTATGGTGGTTAAGGACGCTGAACTCCCACATGGCTGACTATGGTTTGAGTCCCAGACCTGGCAGCTTGCTTCTCAATTTTCCTTTCTCTCTCTTTCTCTCTCTGATCAAATTAAAATAATAATAATGATAATAAGTTGTTAAATAATTCTTTAAGAAAAAAAGAATAACCAAATATTTAAGTTAATTTACCATGTCTTAATTTAGTCTTTGTATGCCGTCCATTTTTAAGTGCTTAAATGAGTACTATAGTGCAATAAAAATGTAGTGATATAATTAACTCGCCATTAAAAATTTACTTCTACAGATAAAACAAAAATGAATAAATCTAAAGCATAGGTATTTACCCTGTGCATCTGAGTCTGCAAACTTATCATATAAAGCAAGTGTAAAGTATTTCTTTCATTTGAATATGATTTTTTTCCTGCCACACTCACAGTTTTATCCAGGGAATTCTCTGTAGATATGTAAACATGGAGGAGAAGTTGTAATTTTTGTTTCTCTACGTTAAAAAAAAAAAACATAAAACAAAAAACTATAGGTTTTGTAAAATGATCTATTGTATAGCTTAAGAATTCAAAGTAGATGGGGCCAGTAGGTGGTGAGGTGGTTAGGGCACTGGACTCCCACATGGCCTACTGAGGTTTGAGTCCTGGATATAGTGGCTTACTTTTGCTCTCTCTCTCTCTCTCTCTCTCTCTCTCTGTCTCTCTCTGTCTCTGGTGAAATTAAAAAATAAATAAAAATAATAATGAATGTAATTAACTATTAGGAAAAAATAATTGAAAGTAGAAAAGACCAAACTTAAAATGCTATTAGAGCAAAAGGTCTGAATAAAATTTACTGTTGTTCATGTTTCTGATGTATGGCATGGAGTCAGAAGCCATATTACCTCACAATAATCTTTTATTTGAGTTTGTATTTGATGGCTTAACATCTGTGAATTGTTGAGCTATGTTTTTGCACAGACATGTTTTAATTTAGATTAATTTGGAACACATCTTGGTGTATTTAATCAGGGTATAACATGGGATGGTGCAGTCTGTAAAAAGTGTGTGTGTGTGTTTTGTATAAATAACATTGATATTTTGGTTTTGTAGAAAAAGTTATGTCTTATCCTCTTTAAAAAAAATACCTGCTTAGGTCTCCTTACTTCACTCTTAGATTACATATAGTTCAAAACAAATATAATACTTAATACTAAATTCAGAAAAGGAAAAAAAAAAAAAAAGGAAACTGAGGGACCAGCAGTTAGCATAATGGCTATGTCACTGGACTCCCACGTAGTCCACCACGGTTTGTGTCCCGGACCCGGTGGCTTAAAACTCAAGCCGGGTGCGTGTGTGTGTGTGTGCCCAAGATCCCGAGAGGAGAATGGAGGAGAAGGGATTGCGGTGTGGCCATCCCTGCTGGGGGGTGATTTCTTCCTTTCTGTCTCTCTGTCTCTCTCTGTCTGTCTGGTGAGCACACACAACCTATAGCAAAAAATGTCTCCAAAAAAAAAAATAAAGGAAACTGAAACGCATATAACTGAGTGCTTCTTAATATTTGGCTCATTTTCATTCATGTCTGTAATGTTTGGCATGACCTGTGTTGAAAATATAACAATATTCTATAATAATATGTTTTAAGTTGGATGGCAGATTGACCACACTTATAATTAATTTTAGAATACTAATTTTAAAATTTTACAAAAAATTTGCATTTCACAAAATAATGACATAGAAAAATTTGAATTTGGGCAATAATTTCCCTGGATGTTAAAAATATACAAAATAAATGAAGCCTCATGTACTTAAATACATAAACAGAGAGTATTTTAAAAATATTATTGGGGCTGGCAAATGGTGTGGTGGTTAAGGTGCTGGACTCCCACATGGCTGACCACAGTTCAAGCCATGGACCTGGCAGCTTTCTTGCCCTCTGTGTTCAAGTTGAAAAAAAAAAATGACAATGATGAGTAAAATTAAATAAAGTAATTCTTTAAAAAATACTGTTTAAAGTACCAAGGGTCAAATGATTGCAAAGTGGTAACACAGCTGGACCTACATGGGAAAGGTTCGGGGTACACAAACCGGGACTTCCCTGAACATCATGGTCACATGGCTGTCCCTATCCAGGCCAGCTTGGGGAGGGGTGGGTCACAGAATAAAGACGGCTGGGGAAGCCTCTCTCTCCATCAGTTTTACTCTCCATCTCTCTTTGTTTTGGAGAAAAATGAATAAACGTTAAAAAATAAAGTATGTATACTGTTTTTCTTACCCACTAGTTATTCTCCTTTGAATACACTGAAAATAAAATTAATTATAAATTTTAATCAGTCAGAATTTATTTATATATTATTTTATAACACTCAAATATGTGAAGCAATCAAAATAAGATTGTGATAACAATTTTGTATAAGCTATCCAAACATGATAAAGAGTTTTATTATCTTTTCTATCAGTATTATTGTTCTTGTTTGTTCTGTCTCTTTATGTAGTTTAAGTCCATCTTGGAAACTTTTTAATAATTGTAAGTTATACTCTATACTCTGTATGGTTTTAGAGGAAATGTAGTTTTACTAATGATCAAAAGGATGTTCTTTTTGGGACCAGTGAATGGCATAATGGTTACGTTGCTGGACTCCCACCTTGTTGACTGCAATTTTTACTTGGCAGCTTAAAATTCATGCCGGGTGCATGTGTGTGCGTGACCAAAATCTCAAGAGGAGAATGGAGAAGAAGGGATTATAACATGGCCAACCCCTCTGTGGGGTGATTTCTTACTTTCTGTCTCCTAGTCTTTCTGGTGAGCGCAGATACTGTATAACCAAAAACAAAAACAAAAACAAAAATATAAAACTACCTCTAAAAAAAGTACATTATATTCTATAAAAATAATTTTTTTAGTTAAAAACAATCTACTTAATTGATGTAAAACATGAAAATTCTCCTGTAGCTCTTACTGTCTTATCAGCTAAAACGGAAACGAAAGAGGGAACACATCCTTTGTCCACATCCAGGGCTCTCGGCAGAGGAGTCGTGAAGTCCCTGTTTGTGTAAGTACTGGCCCAGGAATACTGCTCCCTGTAGTGCTCTACTTGATATATCCATGTTCAAGCAATCAGGACTTCTGAGGGACTTTACTTGTGAAGTCAAAGAGATGGCAATAGATTGTGCAACAACTAGCCTTATTTGAAAAGCACTTTTTTTTTTAGAGAGATTTTTGCTATAAGGCACATGTGTTCACCAGACAGAGACAGAGAGACAGAAAGCAAGAAACCATCCTCAAGGGGATGGCCACACTGCATTCCCTTCTACTTTATTCTCCTCTTGGGATCTTGGGCACTCATGCACATGTACCCATCATGAATTTTAAGTCGCCGGGTCCAGGACTTGAATTGAGGTCAACTATGTGGGAGTCCAGAGACATAGCCATTACGCTATCTGCGGGTCCTGTAAGCACTTTAAAATAGGCTTATGCAATGAATTGTTCAACATCTTAGGAAGTGAGAATTCTTTGATACTGGTTATAAACTAGTGTGTAGATGCTATAATAACCACTTTTGTGAATCCAGTTCACTTCATTTTATGACCTGGGGAAGTCTAGAAGTATTCATTATGCCTCGTCAATCTAACTTTGTATAGCAAATATTTCTAAGTCTAGCTTGTCCCATTTTATTAGTTCATTTTTCTTGCTCAGAAAGCAGCAGTTCTTAACAGTTTAGCTGTAATACTTTTCTTTTTAAATTGTATTAATTTTCTCCCTCTTATTCTTATTCTCACTTTTGCTTTTAGTTTTTCTCTTTTATGTATCTTTTTTAATATTGAGAAAAAATGAGAGAGAGAGAGAGAAAGAGAGAGAGAGAGACTCTCTCAACAGTGTCTTCATGCCCCAATCCACCCCAGTTTCAGTCAGCCTGAATCATGGGCACATGGGTCCCCAGCATACTCAGGGAGGTCTCTGGATGCGAACCTGGAACTTTGCCACGTGGGTCAGCCTAGCATAGCATAGTGTTCCCACCATACCACCAGCCAGTCAGTCTCTATCCATTTATTTTAGGTGGTGATCCATCTTATACTTTGGCAGTGGGTATATTTCTAAATGTTCCACGATAGGTCTCCTAGGGAAACATTACATTGAAAATGGTCACGTATGAATAAATCTAGCCTCAGATTTACTGCTGTAGTAAACATGTGAATGGAACATTATATTTTATACCATAAAATAAGCTTTGGGTTAGTTTATTACTGAGTAACTAGAGAGAATATACAGCTTGACCTTTTCTTTTGTGTCTACCTTTTTTTGTTTGTTCCATATAAATACTTACTTTTTTTTTTTGGAGAGGTTTTTGCTATAGGGCACGTGTGCTCGCCAGAAAGACAGAGACAGAGAGATAGAAAGTGAGAAATCATCCCCCAGGGGGGATGGTCACACCACAATCCCTTCTCCTCCATTCTCCTCTTGGGATCTTGGGCACGCACGCACACGCGCCCGGCGTGAGTTTAAGCCACTGGGTCTGGGGCTTGAACCGCAGTCTGACTATGTGGGATTCCAGTGACATAGCCATTATGCTAACTGCGGGTCCCCATATAAATACTTTCAACATGGACTTTAATAATGGCTGATTTTGAGAAGACAGACATCTTCGAAATCATTTGAGATACTGAGGCTTATGCATATAAATATTGATCCTGTGGCTCTTTACATGTGTCTAATTAATTTGCTACCTCACTTAGGGCATTTTTACTAACAGATATTATAAGTGAAACTTCAGAGTCAGTTATTCAAAATATGACAGATATATGTTAAAAGCAAACTCAGAAACATTGAATTAGAAATGCTGATGAAAATCTCTTCTCTGCTTACCCAGAGGAGTTCTGGTTTCAGATGGATCCCAGTACAGGTATCCATACATTTGCCTATGACTTGTGCAAGACCATTTTCACAAGAGATCTGCAAAAATAAATATGAAGATGAAGATGATGTTCTTTCCTTGCAAGACATTTTAATGAACTGAAAATAGATGATTTCCAAATAGCATAGAGAATTTGTATTTATTGTTCTCTCTTCTTCACATAGGTTATGTGGGTATGCAATTTATGTCGAAAGCAACAAGAAATCTTAACCAAATCTGGGGCATGGTTCTTTGGAAGTGGCCCTCAACAGCCAAGTCAGGACGGAACCTTGAGTGATACAGCGACAGGTGCTGGTTCTGAGGTACCGAGAGAAAAGAAAGCACGACTCCAAGAGCGATCGCGGTCCCAGACACCCCTAAGCACAGCAGCTGCCTCCTCCCAGGACATTGCTCCTCCCAGCGCACCGCCAGACAGGAGCAAAGGGGCTGAGCCCTCACAGCAAGCCGTGGGCCCCGAACAGAAACAGGCTTCCTCCAGGTCTAGAAGTGAGCCTCCAAGAGAGAGGTAATAGTTCACTAGCCCTGTGAACAAAAGGCAAGGTCCTTCCTACTTTGAAAACAAGCCCATTATCAAAAATTTAACTTCTACTAAGAGGAATATGTGGCAATATTCCTCAAGCCTTGGACAGAAGTCAACATGAGACCTGGGGTGCTTTGTCTTTCTCTAGAAAGTACCATCGCTTAGGAGACCTATTGTCACGATATTGCTTTCATATCATGCACCGACATAAACATTAGCTAAGTCACCTGACCAAGTTACTAGCTTCCAACCATGAACGCAGAAAAGCTTTTAGATCATTTTTCATTTATAGAATTAATCCTTCAATTGAACGTGTTCTCAGAAATTATGTTGAGAGAACCTGATCTATTGGAGTGTGTGTGAGTTTCTCAAAGAGACCTTTGAGGAATGTTCTTTAGATTTTTTTAATGATAGATGCACATACACACACATGGAATACAGAAGGAAAAAGAGAGAAAGAGAAGCATCCTCACAGGGTTTTGTCATGCTGTGAGCCCCTTCCTGAGCCCTCTAGCTCCTCTGTACCCATTTGGGCTCAGGGTGGTTTTTCAGGCTGACCCAGGATCCAAACCACAGTCACCATACAGCTTCCATCACTTCAGGGCACTAGCCTGAGACACAGCGGCTAGGCTGAGGACATTTCTTTTATGCCGGAATCTGGAGAGGTTAAAAATGAACCAGGAGAAGGGAGGATGAGTGCTCCAGCTATCTGTAAGGCATCTGCCTGAAGGAACAAGTCCTGTAGGACGCCATTGCCAGAGTGCAGGTAGCGGAGGGTGGAGGAAAGATGGCTGGTGAGGCAGTGAGGGGAATCCTAGGACTAATGGAAGGGCAGTGAAGATTTAGGCAGACACTGAGCAAATCACATGATTTACTACAATCGATGGATTCATTTAAAAGAATGCATGTGTGACCAGACACAATGCTACGCAAAAGTAAAAGTGCTAACCAGACAGACATAGCTCTTGTCTTCATGAGCCTCACAGTTTAGGGGATCTTGAGTATGCTTGGTTGTTTTTGTCTGTGTAACCCTTTTTTATCCTACTGAGTGGGAGAGTATACTCCAAGGAAAACATTTGCTCCCCTTTTCAAACAAAGCCAATGCTATAAGGCTGAGGACGTCAAAGTTAAACAGGCTGGATTCCAGACCCGGCTTTGCCACAATAGACAGTAATAACCCACCTTTTAAGGCTGTGGCAGGTATTAAAGGAGAGTATGTGTCCACAGGCAGGCACATGGTGGGCATTCAATTCAGGAAGCTATAATTCAAGCAAGTCGTCCTTGTGTATTTAGCTGTAAGTAAACACTGTGTCAGGAACCAGAGGGCATATAAAGATTATTAGGACATGGTTGCTTTTCACAGCTCCTAGGGAAGAGAACACACAATATCCCAGGGAAGATGAATACTGAGACAATTGACCAGGAAGACAATTTGATCAAAGCTAGAAGAGACATAGAGTGCTTCAGGAGGCCCAGGAGAGAGGAAATGACTTTGGAATTAAACTTCGTAACATATCCAGGAATTGCAGGGGATACAGACAGAGTGGACGAGGACATTACAGAAAGAGATAATGAGTACATCTAAACTGAAGGGAGAGAGTATAGAAGGGAGACCAGAGACAGTTCAGTGAAGGTAGAATTAATAGCATTTAGTGACAAACTGTTGCTTGCGAAGAAGAGACAGAAATATTGAAAGGTGTGACTTGGAATTGGGCAGAAGATGAGATCTTTAAATAAGATAGAGAATTTGGAGCAGTAAAATTTATAGAAAATAATTTTGACATGGTGAAAACTACACAATTTCAAGAATGAGAAATGAGTAGATACTGGTTTGACCTTTGGAAGAAAGCTGAAGATTGATAAGGGAAAATGCCTTTATTAACACTATAAATACATAAGAAAGTAATAAATTGGGAACGTAGGATTAGAAGAGAAAAATGGGTGGCAGTAAGGAGTTGGGAAACTTCAGGGAGAAATATGGTTGAAAGAATGACAGAATGCTTGTTTTAATTTATTAAAAAGTCTTCCTTTTATTTTGTACACTGATAACGAGCTAGTGGAAACAAAACAATGAACATAGAGGTCAGAAAAAGTGTAATTAGTGGAACAAAGAATCCGAGACTGCAGAGCTTCCATGTGTGTAATAATCTACCCTTTCATAAAGCACCTTCATAGATGGTGTCTCCTTTAATCCTAACTTGAATTCTGTAAGTAAGCACTATTTATCAGCATTTCCGAAAGAGTCAATTAGTTCAATGTAATCTTGGAACAAGAGGCATCTGTGCCTTAATGAGGTACTAAATGCTTGTGGTACAATCACCACACACAAAAACTGTATTCAATAATAATTAATACGTGATCATATTAGGTATTTTACATTGTAAAACTGCAATGCCACCTTCGCAGTTCCATCTTCAGATTCAGAAATCCCTTTCACTTTAAAGGGTCAACACCATCTAAACGCCTGAAGCAGAGCTTGCCATGTTTTTTTTTTTTTGTTCTGTTTCTCTGTGGCACTTGAAGTCATTTATCCTTTCTCTGTGCCATCACCAGCATCTCCTCAAACTCCCCCCAGGACATACCATAGCAAATACTTCTGTAACTCACAAATAGACATGGCCCCACCTTTCCCCATCTTGTATTTCTCTCAGTGTTCATTCACAGCATCTGCTCTGGACTTCCAGTCAGTTGTAACTTCTTCGGAGTCCCCTCTGTGTACCTAGGATTCCAAATCACTGCTCCATTTTAATTGAACATTTGAGTTTATAATGCCAGAGAGATTATCCAAGGCACCCACTTTTGGTAACTTCTGGTGTAATTGCTGCGACTCCCCCAAATTAGGTGTACTCTGGTGTACAGAGAACTGAAAGTGACAACCGAATTATGCATCTATAGGATTCAAAGACTGCCGAATGTGTTCCCTTTTATCTTTACCAGTGACTTCAATAGCATGGAGAGAAAAGCAGAACGTAGAACTATTGTCTGCTTTTGGATATTATTCTAAAGTAAGGCAGAAAGAGGGGAGACAGGAAAATTGGTGGTTTCAAAATTTCAACCTTTCTTTTATTTTTACCTGTGGAAGGTAAAAAGAAAGCCACGGTTCGGCTCCGTTTTCCTAACCAACTCCCTGAAGGGTGTTTGGGTGCACACAATTAAGATTACTTCTAAGAAATGCAATTAGATTTGATTTCTGAATTGGACTTACTTATTCACATTTCTTTAAATCTTTCATTCGTAATAAAGTAATGTCACTATGTCAAATAGTTTTAAAGAGATGCATTACCTTTTGTTCCTATATTATTATTATCTATATTATTTTCATCTAAAATGTCTTAAGTCTTTGAGTTACAAGCAGTTTAGTGTAAAACTTGTTCATTTGTTGAATTAATATTTTGATGGCCGTTATTTAGCTGGTTTATTTATAGATGATTTGAAATATGAAAACAAGATTTTAACCCCCAAATACATTGTGGTGCAAAGAAATCTTATTCATTTATTTTAGAGGTTTTTGCCTTAGGGTGCATGCGCTCGCCAGAGAAAGAGACAGTAAGAAGGAAAGCGAGGCCATATTTAAAAAGCTAATCGGATATACAGGTTTCGTGTGGCTTTTTATGGTCTCAATTTTTAATGAGAATTAAATTTATGTTTAATTTGAAATTACTTAAGATCGGAATGAGAAGGAAAATGTTTCTCAGGTTTGATCTTCAAGTGTTGGAAACCGCAGTCCATCCTGACGTCCCTTTGCTTATCCCAGGAAGAAGACTCCAGGACTTTCTGAGCAAAATGGCAAAGGAGCCCTGAAGAGCGAGCGGAAACGCGTGCCCAAGACCGCAGCGCAGCCCGGGGAGGGGGCCGCGG
>NW_006205542.1:1993774-2085070 GCF_000334495.1 Tupaia belangeri chinensis
CCACAGCCCGCCGGCGCCCAGGCATGGGCCGGGCCCCGCGGAAGCCCCGGAGCTCAAAGCACAGGAGCCGCTCAGGAAGCAGAGCCGCCTGGACCCCAGTTCGGCCGTCCTCATCCGAAAGGCCAAGCGCGAGAAGGTGGAGACCATGCTGCGGAACGACTCGCTGAGCTCCGATCAGTCTGAGTCGGTGCGGCCGTCTCCGCCCAAACCGCACCGGTCCAAGAGGGGCGGCAAGAGGCGGCAGATGTCGGTGAGCAGCTCCGAGGAGGAGGGCGTGTCCACGCCGGAGTACACCAGCTGCGAGGACGTGGAGCTGGAGAGCGAGAGTGTCAGCGAGAAAGGTAAGGGGGCGGCGCCAGACGTGGCCTGGGACCTTTGCCAGGCTCAGAGGGCCACCAGTGCGAGGCTTTGGGGTGCTTGTGAGCCAGGCTCAGGCGTGCCAGGGCTGAACGTGGGTGTCTTCCAGGATGAGAGACGCGTGTGTGCTGGGGGTGCAGATGAGCCATGGTTAGCGAGGTCTCCGTGACCAGCCTACAGGTGTGTGCCGGGGTTAGAACTGAGGCTAGGAATGCACAGACAGTTTGCAGCCAGTGAAAGGTTTTAGTTTGATCTATTTGTTTCATTTGTGGGATTTTGAATACAAACTCCAAATTGGTATCTCAAGAGTTCTTAATGATTTTGGTTTCTGTAATTCTGGGAAAGTTAGTATGTAGTCTTACATTTTTAAGCAGTTGTTTTTGGGTAAATTCATTTGCCTGGGAAAAATAACTTATTTCCTACTAAATTTAAACTGTGCCCTATAAAGAGAGAGATCTTTTAAATTTCTTTTTTTTTTTTTTCCCTGAAGGGCATGTGCACTCACCAGGGGGAGAGAGAGAGAAGCAGAGAGAAAGAAAGTGAGAAATCACTCCTCATCCCGAGGGAAATGGCCATGTCACAAACCCTTCTCCATTCTTCTCTGTCATTTTGGTATATAGGCACAGGAACCTGGCATAATTTTGAAGTCGTCACGTCTGGGACTCAAATGGCTATGTGGGATCCAGCACCTTAACCTCCATGCCACCTGCTGGTCCGTGAAATGTACATTTTTAAAAAACTTTTTCTAAAGGTTTTTGCCACAGGGTACATGTGCTGGGGTGGGGGTGGGGGGCGCAGAGAGAGAGTGAGAAAGTGAGAACTCACTTCCCAGGGGATGTGCCATGCTGAGATCCCTCCTCCTCCGTTCTTCTCCTGGAATTTTGAGCGCACAGGCACTCATGCCCAATGTGATTTCCAAGCCTCCAGAACTGGGACGTGAAGTGTGATAGGCCATGTGGAAGTCCACTGTCCAGTGCCTTCACCACCACTCACCTGCTGGCCCCAATAAATGTACATTTTAAAAGAAGATTTCAGTGGTGTACTATTCCAGTTGCAAAGTTAGCATTTGCCAAATTTTAAATTACTCTCTCACAATTTGTTAAGACATTATGTCACAAATACTGTATATTGTGCTTAAGAACTTTGGTGTGTGAAGTTAATATTCTAAAAGGTTTGGAACATTGCATGAAAGTCTGACTCTTTTTTCTTCTTAATCCATACTGCACAATACACTATGTGTATTATAGCTATTTAAATTATTAATTAAATGAAATAAGCATTCAACATGCGCTTCTCCATCACACTAGCCACAATTCAAGTGCTCAAGAGTAATCACCACAAAAAGTTCTACTAGCTAGTACCAGTCTAGAAAATACTTCTAGAATAAGGGCTTGCCTATTTTGAAGGGTCTCCTCATTTTATTGCTGTTCACTTGAATTTAAACTAGCCGCAGTCCTAATTAAAAACAAAAAGTGTTGTGACCAGACCACTTAACATGAGATCTAGCCACTTAAAATTTATGCTATATTAAAATACAGTATAAAACACAGTATTGTTAACTATAGGCACATATTGAACAGCAGCCCTTTAGAACTAAGCATTTGCATAACAGATTTTATACCCACTGAGCACTAACTCTCCATTCCCCGTTCTCCCAGCCCTTGGCAACCATGGTTCTCCTCCCCGTGTTTGAACTAAATTTAATGGTAGCAGTCATCATCCTTGCAGTAGTGTTGGAGTCCTTGGGTATTTTTTTTTTAAATGAAATTGTGTTTGGGGAGATGATTTTAACAGGTTTTTGGCTTATTTTGTAATTGCTAAATGATACTCTAAATTGTATACTCAGGAATACAAATTTTATTTAAAAATCACTTTGCTTAGGGGCCAGCCAATGGCATAGTGGTCAAGGCACTGGGTTCCAACATGGTCTACCTTGGTTCAAGTCCATACCTGGTGGCTTGAAAATCATGTTGGGCACATGTGCGTTCATGCTCAAAATCTCAGGAGGAGAATTGAAGAGAAGGGATTATGGTATGGCCATCACCTCTGGGAAGTGATTTGTCACTTTTCTTCTGTCTTTCTCCAGCCAGCACATGCATACTATAACAAAAACAAAACAAAACAAAACAGAAAAGCAAAACACCAACCAACAAAACAAAAACTTGAAAAAGAAGAAAAAATCACTTTGTTTCCTCAGTCTTCTCTCTCAAACTGCACAACATGCATGTCTTCCTCATATGCCCAGACTATCTCAAACTGTATGTAGAAACAATTATGAATCCTTGTTCTGTCATTATTACTACTGTAAACCAACTTCAAACAGGTGTCTTTGAAATGTTTGAGTACATGCAATCAGTTTGGCTCTTTCAGCTCATCATTGGATGACTACTGTTCATTTATAAGTTCCATATTGTTTACAGGCTTTTTAAAAGTCAGATGACTAGTAGACTAGTAGACTTTGTTGACTGCCTTTTTATGTGCCTTAATATCGTTTTATGAACACACATTTTCTCTTGAAGTAGTAACATATGTAGGTATTAAATAAGAAGGTTACTAGATAGTTTAATTGGTTTGCCAGTAACCCTTGATGGAAATGGCTATGCACATTTTCACATTCCCTAAGAAAAGCACTTCACACCAACTCTTATTAAATATGTGATATAAGTCACAATGGGCATGGAATTAGACAGGATTGAATTCCAAAATTGTTTACAACAGTAACAGATTATGAAAGAAAATTTGACCAATATTATGGGTATTTGGTGGGATTAAGCTGATGAGATGTGAGGAATTTATTGTCGCTGCAAACTGTCTCCCCTCCTTAGGAATTTAACATTTTGGAGACTTTGGTGATTATTTGAGATGTATACATTTCTGAAGTTAATATTATACCTCTTCAACAGGGAACACAGGGACATCACATACGCATTATCTAATATAGACAATCCTGTTCTTTCGAGTAATTCATTTTATTCTCAAATTTCTTTAGTATATGCTGATCAAAGTGTTTGTCCTACTTTCTAACATTTTAACTAATCTCAATTCAAACCTTTTCAAAATGAAACTTTAACTATATAGGGCACACCTTTTATCAGTGTAATGTAGACATTTACCTATTTCATACTTAGTTTAAAATGTCACAACCTGTAATATCCATGAATATCTGTATTACTGAACTACACCATGGCCTATTAAGGACAATTTGGGGAACCAGTCTTGATCATCTCTAGCACCTTATGACAGTGTACGCATTATTTAACCTTCTTAGGCCTTCATTTTTTTATTGGCTTACTGGATAAAGTGCCTACTTCATAAGGTTATTGTGTGGTTTGGATGAAATGCTGCATATAGAGCAGGATGTTATATTAGCATTCTGTCTTGATTTTGCCAATGGTTTCTAATGTCTAATATACGAGTGAATGTGAAAACATTCTTTATATCCACAAAGTCAGTATTAAAAAAAAAAAAAGAGAAAAAAAATTTGTATCTTATAAGCCCCAGTAGGGTGAAAAGGGAAAGGATGATCTGAGAAGAGATTCCTAAGAAGAAAATGAATGCCATGTTTTGAGTTTCAGAATCAAGGGATGATTATCCCCATGAAATAAAATTTAAGGGGTCTCGGGAGAAAAACATTCCTGGTGGCTTAAAACTCACGTCAGGCGTGTGTGCGTGCATGCCCATGATCCTGAGAGGAGACTGGAGGAGAAGGGATTGCGGCGTGGAAAAAAAAAAAAAATCAACAACTTTATTATAATCTCTGATTTACATATAGTAATTGTTTATCTTTGTGAGGTATTGTATTTTTTAAAGCATGTAAACAGTTATATCCAAATCAAGGATATAAACATATTCACTGTCTTCAACATTTAACATTATATTGTGCATATTTGAATTTTGACTATATCCCATAGATTTTCTTTTTCAACTATTTATCCATTACACATTAAAAACTAAGCTCTTAACAGTATTTGACATATGTTGTTATAACTGGTATATATATATCTATAGATCTATATACCTATAGATACATATAGTTCTTCTCATGTAGACATATTGTTTGTTCTTTGCTATAGGGCGTGTTGTGGTTCTCAGAGAGAGAGAAGTAGAGAAAGTGAGAAATCACTCCTGGGACCAGCAGATGGCCTAATGGCTACGTTGCTGGACTCCCATGTAGTTGATCATGGTTTGAGTCCTGGACCCAGTGGCTTAAACTCATGCCGGGCACATTTGCGTGTGTGCCCAAGATTCTGAGAGGAGACCGTAGGAGAAGGGATTGTGGCATGGCCATCCCCCCCACCCCGAGGGGTGATTTCTCACTTTCTGACTCTCTTGTCTCTCTCTTTCTGGCGAGCATATGTGCCCTAAAGCAGAAATTGCTAAAAAAAAAAAAAAAAGAAGAAAGAAAGAAAGAACGAAAGAAAGAAAGAAAGAAAGAGTATCACTCCCCTAGAGAGTGGACACATCACAGTCCCTTCTCCTCCATTCTTTCTAATTTTTTCGAGATTTTTGGGCATGCCCACACATGTGCCTGGCATGATCTTCAAGCCCCTGGTCAAACACTTGAACAGTGGTCAGCCATGTAGGAATGCAGTGCCTTAACCACCGTGCCATCTGCTGGCCCACTTGTCATTGATATTATTATGAGAGGACTTCAAAAGTTCATGGGAAGATTGAATTAAAGTATTAGTTTATATTGGTGCAAAAAATTAAAATGGATGCATAAAGTTTTCATAATAGGTATTTTCTATCAAAGGTTTGAAGGTTGCTTATATTCTTATTGTACTGAATTATTCTTACACATATTTTATTACACTGAATTAATTCTCCTCTGAATTTTTCAGCTAGCCAATCATTTTTCCTAGTATACTGAATTAATTCTTATATTTATTAACCTGTATGTATTTAGTACTTTCTATGAATATATTGAGAAACAGAAAAATATGTTCCTTGCCTTTATAGGGCTTGCCTTCTATTGAGGGAAATAAGTGGTAAGAATAATTACCGAATAAAATACATGGCAACATTTTTCTCTGACACATTGGTGTTATTTTTGCCATGTATTCCACTACTCAACAGGAAAATAGCATTACCTGGTCAAAACGGCATCTAAAAGACAATGCAGCTTCTATATTCCATATATTAGGTCGTCAGGAAAGTCATGACACATTTTCCTATGCAAGAATGTGTCATGACTTTCCCGATGACCAAATAATTTTTTACATGTAGTTTAGTTTCATGAACTCACACATACATAGAAGGGATTAACAGTGAGCTCTAGCTCTACCTAGTGGACTTATCTAAAAACTGAGGTCATCTACCACAGGTTCATAAAGCTATCGATAAGGGGGAGAAATTGAACATTTTTTGTCTCTTAGTTTATAAATATTAACTAATATAAATCTCCCTGCACAAAAACAAACTCCTAATCAGTGAAGTAAATCTTGAAAGATTGCAATTGAATTGAAATGAAATGGGTAATATAATCCATTGAGGGAAGGTCTAGTGAAGATTTGTGCCTCTAAGGGATTGAGTGAAGAGGCGTTAAGAGTGAAGAAGGAGGGACAGCCAGGTGGTACCGTGGTAATGTGCTGCTCAAGTGAAGCTGTGTCTGTATGAAAGACTGAGAGTTCTAGTCATGGGTTGACCTGTACATGCTGGGTACAGGCCCCCATTATCCTGGCTGCCTGGGAAGGCTGGAGGGATTGTGGTGTGAGACCTTTTTGAACCCTGCTTTCTCTCTCAAGAAATAAACTTAAAAACAAAAAAGAGTAAAGAAGTGAACTAAGATGTTGCCAACATCTAAACTACATGTGAAAATCACTTGGTCGTCAGGAAAGTAATAGTGCTGGGAAGAAATACATGAACACTGTTGTCTTGATGTAAAGGAAAAAGCCATTCAAATTTACAAGGAATTCAATGTGTAAACCCTGAGCCAGAAGGAACTGGAAGAAGAATGTGGCTTTGAGTAGCAGGATTTTATTCCTTCATCTTCTGACTTTTAATAAGCTGAGAAAACATAACACAAAATAATTATGCCTTTCAACTTTTAAAGTACTTCATGAATTGCTTCAGAGATTGACCCGTGTAAGAAGAAATAACTCTGGTTGATTTTTAACTGTTACTAGGAGGCAGTGTTTAGCAGTCCTTTTAGGAGCATAAGGTATCTGAATTAGTCTAAGAAATGCTCTCTGTGTTGGTATCAGACAATGAGTAGTTGAAAAGTAAAATAGAAGACCCTTAAAAACAGGTATGAATTTTTCTGGTTAAGATGGAAATGATAGTTTTTTTTCTACTATAAGTTTTCTATTTTTTGTGTATGTTGTTTTTTCCAAGATTTTCAACTTCTTCAGTATTTTGCTTATACTAAATCCATGTGGTAGACAAGAATCCCATCACACAGTCTAATTTTCTTCTATTACAATAATTTGCTAAAATCATTTTGCAGTACAATTTTGATTTAGATCATTCCCATGGCTACCACCTCTCAGCCACTCTTCAGTGAGGTCCTGGTGAACCTCCGCTTCCAGCCTGTGCTTCCCATATGCATTTGCCATCTTCCTCTACCTCCAGCACAATCACTATCTCCTTTAAATCTCTCAGATAGGGACCAGCAGGTGGCGTAGTGGACTTCCACAAGGCTGCTGCAGTTTGAGTCCCAGACCTTGAAAATAACACGGGATGCAAGTGCATATGCACCCAAAATCCCAGGAGGACATTGACGGAGTAGGGATTGTTACCTGGTCATCCACCTAAAGGTGATTTCTCACTTTCCCTCTATTGTCTCCTACAAGCACATATGTCTATGGCAAAAATCTAAAAGAAATTAAAATCTCTCAGATAATCCTATGTCAAATCATAATTGTTTTCATATCAAAGACTGTTGAGTAAGAGCTAATTCTTCCATACATAAATTAAAATCTTTAGTTATATCTTTTTTTTTTTTTTTCAGAGATATTTTTGCTATAGGGTGCATGCGCTCACCCGAGAGACAGAGAGACAGACAGAAAGTGAGAAATGGCCCCCCAGGAGGCACAATCACTTCTTCCCCATTCACCTCTCAGGATTTTGGGCATCCACAAACGCACCCAGCATGAGATTTAAGCCAAGGGGTCAGGGGATCAACCAACAGTTAACTACATGGAAATCCAGTGATATAACCATTACATCATCTGTTGATCTCACTAGAATCTTTAAAGTTGTTTATTTCCAATGTACATGTTGCACTCAAATTTATTTTTCATTGCTTCTAAGAGTAGTTATTTCATTTTACCTGGTTTACGTCTTCCTTGTTTCTTACCTTCCATGGCTATTTCATTGGCATCTATGCCTTTGCTCTGTTTTTGTTTTTGTTTTCCCAAAACCTGTTTCCAAAAACTTTCTTTGTCTTTTCTACTTATCTAAGTAGTATTTCTCATTTAAGGCCTAAGTCAATTTCATTATTCCAACTTATAATCAATTTCCTAGATATTTGTTTACTGATTGCGTATTAAATTTCATACGGTTCGATACTTTACTATTTTCTGGTTTGATAAGTGCACAACACCAAAAGACATGGTATATGATATGAAGTACATATACATAAAGGCTCATTCAAAATATGTATGCCTTGTTTTTTACACATTTTCTGCACTTTGCGGTTTACTTAAACAAACTCATTCTTTGTATTGTAGCAATAGGTTCTAATCATGAGTGAAATCAAGGACCTGTCTATACCTGTCATTCTCATATCACTCCCCTTTCCCTTAACCCATATGTCTCTGACATCTTCATGACAGGAAACTCTTCTGAATATCCTCTTCTTTTTCTTAATACCTATATGTGTTCCTGAATGAGTCACTTCTGAAATGTATCGATGAACCAACATATTCTCTCTCTTCTTTCTCCCTTATCGCCATGCATTTCTTTCTTTTTTTTTTTCAGAGAGATTTTTGCTATAGGGCACATGCACTCGCCAGAGAGAGAGAAAGAGACAGAAAGCAAGAAATCACCCCCAGGGTGATGGTCACTCCACAGTGCCATCTCCTCTATTCTCCTCTTGGGATTATGGGCACACATGCCCATGCACCCTGCATGAGTTTAAGTCACTAGGCCTGGGACTTGAACCATGGTTGACTACATGGGAGTCCAACAATGTAACCATCACACCATCTACTGGTCCCATCTTTTTCCCTTTGTTTCCTGTCTCTGTCATTTTCTATTCAGTGAACTCATCTATTCCTCTAACTGTACTCATTTCTTTTATGTAAAAAGTAAAATAAAATATACAGTATTATCTCCTCTTCGATGTCCTTCCTAGTTTCCACACTCCCATTTTCAATAGTTCATTGAATATTTTCACCTATTTTGCATATTATTCATTATAGTTAAACCCCTTGATTTACTTTCCAAATATGTATTACTTCTCTATGCTAATGTAATTAACAATTTCTTAATTATTACTGCTAAATCTCTTAGTTCTTAGTTGTATCTTATTTCAACATCTTTCTACCCAAAGTTCTGGTATATTTCTGTGTGGTACAATTTATTTCTTGGTATGAGACCTGTCAAATGAACCAATTTTTTTTTATTGTGCTTGGAACAATGTTGCTGAAAACCCCTTTATTTTACTTGACTAATATTCCAAAATGTATAGTAGACATTTTATTAAAACAAAGTACATTTTCTTATGACAAAAAGGCAGAAATTTTTTAATTACTTAAAAAGTACTACATTTGTGGCAACAGGAAAATAGCATTACCTGGTCAAAACGGCATCTAAAAGACAATGCAGCTTCTATATTCCATATATTAGGTCGTCAGGAAAGTCATGACACATTTTCCTATGCAAGAATGTGTCATGACTTTCCCGATGACCAAATAATTTTTTACATGTAGTTTAGTTTCATGAACTCACACATACATAGAAGGGATTAACAGTGAGCTCTAGCTCTACCTAGTGGACTTATCTAAAAACTGAGGTCATCTACCACAGGTTCATAAAGCTATCGATAAGGGGGAGAAATTGAACATTTTTTGTCTCTTAGTTTATAAATATTAACTAATATAAATCTCCCTGCACAAAAACAAACTCCTAATCAGTGAAGTAAATCTTGAAAGATTGCAATTGAATTGAAATGAAATGGGTAATATAATCCATTGAGGGAAGGTCTAGTGAAGATTTGTGCCTCTAAGGGATTGAGTGAAGAGGCGTTAAGAGTGAAGAAGGAGGGACAGCCAGGTGGTACCGTGGTAATGTGCTGCTCAAGTGAAGCTGTGTCTGTATGAAAGACTGAGAGTTCTAGTCATGGGTTGACCTGTACATGCTGGGTACAGGCCCCCATTATCCTGGCTGCCTGGGAAGGCTGGAGGGATTGTGGTGTGAGACCTTTTTGAACCCTGCTTTCTCTCTCAAGAAATAAACTTAAAAACAAAAAAGAGTAAAGAAGTGAACTAAGATGTTGCCAACATCTAAACTACATGTGAAAATCACTTGGTCGTCAGGAAAGTAATAGTGCTGGGAAGAAATACATGAACACTGTTGTCTTGATGTAAAGGAAAAAGCCATTCAAATTTACAAGGAATTCAATGTGTAAACCCTGAGCCAGAAGGAACTGGAAGAAGAATGTGGCTTTGAGTAGCAGGATTTTATTCCTTCATCTTCTGACTTTTAATAAGCTGAGAAAACATAACACAAAATAATTATGCCTTTCAACTTTTAAAGTACTTCATGAATTGCTTCAGAGATTGACCCGTGTAAGAAGAAATAACTCTGGTTGATTTTTAACTGTTACTAGGAGGCAGTGTTTAGCAGTCCTTTTAGGAGCATAAGGTATCTGAATTAGTCTAAGAAATGCTCTCTGTGTTGGTATCAGACAATGAGTAGTTGAAAAGTAAAATAGAAGACCCTTAAAAACAGGTATGAATTTTTCTGGTTAAGATGGAAATGATAGTTTTTTTTCTACTATAAGTTTTCTATTTTTTGTGTATGTTGTTTTTTCCAAGATTTTCAACTTCTTCAGTATTTTGCTTAAACCAAATCCATGTAGTAGACAAGAATCCCATCACACAGTCTAATTTTCTTCTATTACAATAATTTGCTAAAATCATTTTGCAGTATAATTTTGATTCAGATCATTCCCGTGGCTGCCGCCTCTCAGACACTCTTCAGTGAGGGACTGGTGAATCTCCACTTTCAGTCTGCGCTTCCCATATGCATTTGCCATCTTTTTCTATGCTCCAACACAGTCACTGTCTCCTTTAAATCTCTCAGATAGGGACCAGCAGGTGGCGTAGTGGCTAAGGTGTTGGACTTCCACATAGCTGACTCATTTTGAGTCCCAGACCTTGAAAATCACGCGGGATGCAGGTGCATGGTCACCCCAAATCCTAGGAGGACAATGAAGGAGTAGGGATTGCAGCTGGGTCATCCAACAGGAGGTGATTTCTCACTTTCCCTCTCATCGTCTCCTACAAGCACATATGTCTATGGCAGAAACCTAAAAAAAAAATTAAAATCTCTCAGATAATTGTATTTCAAATCATAATTGTTTCCATATCAAAGACTATTCAGTAAGAGCTAATTCTTCCATCCATAAATTCAAAATCTTTTTTTTTTTTTTTTTTTTTTTACAGAGAGATTTTTGCCATAGGGTGCATTCACTCACCAAAGAGGCAGAGAGACAGAAGGAGAGAAATCACCCTCCAGGGGAGATGCTTATGTCTCAATCACTTCTCCATTCACCTCTCAGGACTTTGGGCATACACACACACCCAGTGTGTGTTTTAAGCCACGGGATCAGGAAATCAACCGGCAGTCAACTACGTGGGAGTCCAGTGATATGACCATTATGCCATCTGTTGATCCCATTAGCTCTTTAAAGTTGTTTACTTCCAGTATACATGTTGCACTCAAATTTATTTTTTATAGCTTCTCAGAGTAGATATTTCATTTTACCTGGTTTACTTCTTCCTTGTTTCTTACCTTCCATAGTTATTTCATTGGTGTCTATGCCTTTGCTCTGTTTTTGTTTTTGTTTTCTCAAAACTTGTCTCCAAAATCTTTTGAATTCCTTTCTTTCTCTTTTCTACTTATCTAAGTAGTATTTCTCATTTAAGGCCTAAGTCAATTTCATTACTCAAACTTGTAATCAATTTCCTAGATATTTGTTTACTGATTGCATATTAAATTCATATAGTGCAATACTTTACTATTTTCTGATTTGGTAAGTGCACAACACCAGCAGACAGGGTATTTGATATGAAGTACATACACATAAAGGCTCATTCAAAATATGTATGCATTTTTTTATACATTTTCTGCACTTTGTGGTTTACTTACACAAACTCATTCATTGTATTGTAGTGATAGGTTCTAATCATAAGTGAAGTCAAGGACCCATTTACACCTGTCATTCTCATATCACTCCTCTTTTCCTTAACTCATATGTCTTTGACATCTTCATGACAGGAAACTCTTCTGAATATCCTCTTCTTTTTCTTAATACCTGTATGTGTTCCTGAATGAGTAACTTCTGAAACATATTGATGAACCATCATATTCTCTCTCTTCTATTTCCCTTATCGCCATGCTTTTCTTTTTTTTTAATCTTATTTTATTTCAAGTTCTTTTATACATTCAATCATATCATTTAGTTTGCAAAGTGAATATTCCAGCATGTTTACATTTCTCCCCAGTTCAGTTGATAATAGTATAAAGTTATCTTCAATAGGTAATACCCCATTTCTTTGTTCCATTAATGATTTGCCTCTCCATTTTTCTCCTTAACATCCTTCCTTAGACTCTGTTCCTTCACCCACACTCTTCCCACACTATATCTGGTATTCACAACCATTTACTGTGTTTCTATATTCTTTAGTCATCTGGTTTTGGTCATAGAGTGCGGAAACACAGTATCTATTAAGTGGGGACACACATTGTCTCTCCTTCATAGCCTGGCTTGCTTCACTCAGCAGTAAATCTTCCATATTCACCCACTTTCAGTGAAAAGCTATGGTCTTCTTGTTTTTTAAGGCTGAGTAGTATTCCATAGAGTATATGTGCCACAGTTTTTCAATCCATTCATCTGTTCGTGGACATTTGGTTTGGTTGGAGACCAGTTGATAGTTGAGGGCAACATGAGCAGATTGGGTCTGGACAACTTGATCATTGGAGAATCAAGACCAAGAGATGGGAAACCTTGCAAAACTCAGATATTAAATTATTTAAATATAACTTATTAATGCAATGCTTTATTTCTTTTTAATTTTTGGAGAGGTTTTTGCTGTAGGGCACGTGTGCTCGCAAGAAAGACAGATAGAGACAGAGAGACAGAAAGCGAGAAATCCCCCCCCCCAGGGGGGATGGCCACGCCACAGTCTCTTCTCCTCTATTCTCCTCTCAGGATCCTGGGCATGCACGCACACCTGCCTGGCGTGAGTTTAAGCCACCGGGTCTGGGACTCAAACTGCGATCAATGACATGGGAGTCCAGCCATTACACCAACTGCTTGTCCTTATTCATTAAATGCTTTATGTAATTTTTTTTAAATTTATATATTTTTTATTATTATTCATACATTAAATCACTATACATCATTTAGATTGTGAAGAAACTTTACCCAGCATGATGTACACCTCAGTCCAGCCCAGCTGAGACCACCATACTCCTTAAACTCAGAGTACTGGACTTGAGCATCATAATGCCTGCTGTTCAGATAGTACTTATAATTATGACCAGAAATTGTTTTATTTCTTTCTTAAGAACAAAGAATAGGTTTGGGAACCAGCAGTTAGTGTAATGGCTATGTTGCTGGACTCCCACATAGTCGACCGCGGTTCGCGTTACGGACCTGGCATAAAACTCATGCTGGGCACGTGTGCATGCGTGCCCAAGATCCCGAGAGGAGAATGGAGGAGAAGGGATTGCGGTGTGACCATCCCCCCTGGGGGGTGATTTCTCGCTTTCTGTCTCTATGTTTCTCTCTGTCTGGAGAGTGCACGTGCCCTATAGCGAAAACCTCTCCAAAAAGAAAGAACAAAGAATAGGTTTTATAGCTTTTGATAGTCCAAGTGATTCATCTTAAAACCTTAAGAGAATTTCCAGTTGGCCACTGTTACTTTATTCATGTATTAATTTTAAAAATAAATATAAGAACCTACTATTGGATCATCAAAAAAATCATGACACATTTTTGCATAGAAAAACAGAAAATACATCATGAGTTTTCCCATAACCCAATACATTACAGATAGAAACACCGTGCTAGGTTCTAGAGATGCAATTGTTAAATAAATACACATATGCACAGGTAGCTATTTAGATAAGTGTATTTATGATACAGCATATGTATGCACATGAGAGAGAGAGAGACAGACACACGCAGAGAGAGAAACACCTTCCACAAGTCTTGGTCACACTGTGATTCCCCTTCCTCTAAGCCTCCATCCTGCCAGAATCTTGGGTACATGTGGATGTCCTCACTATGCTTTGAAGCTGACCATGGGAACTCGAACCATGGTTGGGATATGGTCCAGCTCTGCTGTCCAGTACATTACTGACTGTGCCACAGGCACTGCCCTTGTGACATGTTGATTGACTGCCTGAGAACCAAGCTAGGGACTTTATAGAGACAGGCTGCCTCATGATAAATTCAAGCTCTCAGTGGTAATGTTTGTGTGGCTACAGATATTTAAACAAATGTAGCCTTAAAGCAGTTATAATTTAGAAGAAGCTTTGTTTTCAAATGACTGTCAAATCTAAATGTTTTTCTTACCCTATGAAGCTCCAATGAAATACTCGTAAGAGTGAAGAGAAAAGGAACTGGACAATGATCAGAGGATATGTTTACAGAAAATAGAAAAAGGAAAGTACCCTGCTTTTGAACATAGGAGCTTGCCATGTAGGCAGGAGGTTATGATGATGGAGGAGAAAGGCATTTGCCATGAAGTATTTCATAGACTTTAGGCTCAGAAGCATTAGGTTCAGTGGAGCTGAAAGTGAAAAGGGGCGTTTCAGGTTGACAGATTTATTCTGTATTTATTGACAGAACAACTGCAAACATACTCTTCATTCATCTTCTCATTTCCCTCCACTTTATCCGCTTATAGGCCCAACATTTATTCACATTTATTAAGGGCCCAACATTTATTTCCCAGATAAAAATCAAGAAGAATTCAATGACCTGTTTGTGTAAAAATCAGATATTGGAGTTGGTGCTTCTCCATTCTGGAACCCCATCTACCCCTGACAATCCTAATGTTTTGTTCCACACCTTATTCACCCTAAAATGAAGACTGCAAGCTTACATGTTGCCTTTTTTCACAAATGTCAGATAAAGACTATTGGCAGCTTAGCTAAAGAGGTCTGCATGGAAACTTACAAGCTTCACACAAAAATGCAGCCAAGGGGCCAGCAGGTGATATGGTAGATAAGGTGCTAGACTCCCACATGGCCGATAGTGGCTCAAGTCCTGGACCTGGTGGCTTGCTTTTTCACTCTCTCTCTCTTTCTCTCTGATAAGTACATGTGTCCTATAGCAAATTAAAAATAATAATAACAATAAATAAATTTTAATAAATAATTATTTTTAAAAATGCATTAGGTACCTAATCTTAAACATGAACAAACAACAAAGTTCAAGAGTTATGGAGAATAATGATATTATAAAAACTGTTATTAATTTTCAGTTTTTAGAAGAAACCTTCTTCTACATAGAATACTTATATATATATTTATACAATTGAATGTGCATATTGTGTTCTTGTCAAAACAAAGGTAAAAGTGGCAGATATGAGAGCTGAAGTTCTTTGGAGAGGGCAGAAGGAGGCAGGGGGAGGTGATGGGATAGCTAGCTAAGTATTCTCACCTAAAATGTTCAAGAGTTAAAAGATTCTATTCAAAATTTATGACAAGAAATAGAGGATTAAGTATATTTAAATATAGAATTATGTAATAAAAAATATATCTATTGGCTTTTGAAAGAAAAACAATGTAAATAAAGTTAGCTAATGTCTCCTTTTTAATCTTTCTTTTCTTTCTTCTTTTTTTTTTTTTTTATTTGCCAAAGGGCATGTGCATTTGCCAGAGAGAAAGAAAAAGACAAAGCACCCCTCAGTGGGGCCTGATCACACAGCAAACCCTTTTTTATCCTGTTTTGGACATGCACATGCATAGGTGTGCTTTTCAGGCTGTCAAGCTGGAACTTAAGCTCCTGTCAACCACACTGGGTTCAGCTCTCTGTACAGGGTGCTTCACCACTGCATTGTGTGCCTGGCCCTAATCAGTTTTAACCATGGGTGATATCATATAATTAAAAAACAATGTATGTTGAGCATTCTTAACATGAAAATCCAAAATCTGTAATGCTCCAAAATCCAGAATTTTTTGAGTAACTAGTATGATGTACCAAGTGGAAAATTGCATACCTGACCTCAAGTAACTAGATGCAGTATAAAAATGGTATACAACTACTTGGACCAGCAGATGGAGTGATGGTTATGGCAATGGGCTCCCACATAGTCAACTGTGGTTTGAGTCCTGGACACAGTGACTTCATCTCACATCGGGCTTCTGTGTGTGCATGCTTAAGATCCTGAGAAGAGAATGGAGGAGAAGGGATTGTGTTGTGGCTATCCTCCCTAGAGGGTGATTTCTCATTTTCTGTCTCTCTGTCTCTTCAGTGAGCATACGCACCTATAGCAAAAATCTCTCTTAAAAATGTATACAACTACCTTTAGGCTGTGTATATAAAGTATATATGAAACATAAAATGAATTTCATGCTGAGACTTGGGCCCTATCCCCAAGATATCTAATTATCTGTATACAGACATTCCACACCTGCTCCCCTTCACAAATTCAAAACACTCCTGGTCCTAAGCATATTAGATAACGGATACTGAAACTGTAGAAAATATTCTAAATAAAACAGTTAGTATATAGAAACAAATTATTTAAAAATTAGAGTATTTTTCATTTGAAGAACTAAAAAACATTTAAAAATAAAGTTAGGAAGTGGAATTTTTAGTGTGGGAAGGAGACATGAAGGAAAATGAATTACTATAGCTATTTATTGCAATCCCTTATTTAAATTTTTATTATATGCATAGATTATTAGCCACTGAAGTATGAAAATACAAAAAATTCCATTCAGTGTTCCTTTTATTATTTGTAAGTAACTGATTTTAGTGTTTTTTTTGGGGCCTTCCATAATTGACATTTTACTAATCATGACTTTGAGATAGCATTGTATCCACATGGGACTGTAACAGCCTGAGCTTTTTTGTACATGAATCATTCTTTAATTTCTCTTTATATTTTACTCTTTCATTGAGTTGCTACTATATGAAAACATTCCCAGAGTGTATACATACATCTCTATGTACATATATACACATATATATGTATATTTATAAGGCTTCAATAATTTGAAAGATTTTTTTAAATTATTTATTTAATTTTATTTGTTATTATTACTTTTTAATTTGACGAGGGAAGGAGAGAGAGAACAAGAGAAAGAGAGAGGTCAATCTTTGAGACTTGAACTGTGGTTGACCATGTGAGAGGCCAGCACCTTAACCATCACACTACCTGCTGGACCTAATTTGAAAGATTTTTAAATTAACATCTTAAGTGTAAGTAAAATCTAAAAAATAATGAACAAAGCCATGTTTTGGAACTATGATTATAAATGGAATTGAAAAAATTGCATTGAATAAAGTACTCATTCTACACCAAAACAAACAAAAAATGTTCGCCAGGTTTTGGGAATAGATCAGAAGATAACCTTTGACCTTTCCCTTGGCCTTGCCCTTAGTAGGCTCAAAAGGGCCTGCATCATGTATTGTGTGCTTTTCTCTTTTAGGTACACCTACCATCACCTCTTACCCATATGTGCTGGTGAACACACTTTTAGAGAACTCTACCTTCACTTCTTAACCCTAAACCAAATGCTTTTTTTAGTTTCTTCTTTAATTTGCCCTATTAATTGAAGCAAAGGAAAGACATTGCTGTAGGACGGCAACTGGATAGTTGCACAGGTTGATGTTTAGCACTACTGCCCTATAATTTTACTTGGCTTGGTTTTCTTTGGTATTAAACGGGACAAGGATAAGGACAGGCATAAAAAAGAAGACAGGCTGGTTCAGCAACACAGGGGTTAGAGTGCTGCACATTGGGAGCCAGAGCACACATAACTGATGGTTCTAATCCTGGCCCCGCTGGCTAGAAAAATCTGATGCATGTGTTTCTGCCCAATATAGAGAAATGGAGAAAAAGGGATTGTAGCATGACCACACCTGTTTGGGTGGTTCTGTCTCTCTCTTTCAGTCTCTCTCTGATGAGCACATGCACTCTCACAATAGAGAAGAGAGACTACTGTTTGGTGTTGCTGAAAGATAAATCTATTTTCAACTATTGAGAAGAGGTGCATTGATTTTGGTGTAAGAGCCTTTGGTTTCAATGTCTTAGAGAGTCTGAGAACTAGTTTTTTCTTACATTAAGTATGGAACGGACGTTAGCTCTTTTAATCATCTGTGCAATTTAAATCTTGGGAGAGATTGAGAGAACATAAATAACTATGTGGGTGGTTTGAGCTAACAGGCTAATACCTAATTTCTAAGAATATGCATTAAGAACAAAGTTGGAAATGTTTCTGGTGAGAAGTTGGGTTTTTTTCATTTTCTTCCTAATATATAGATGACTGGGGAAAAAAAAAAAAAAAACTCCTTGATTCTAAAACAGGAGTTATGACTAAAATGTTCTATAAAAAGGAAAGAAATTAAGTCTGTAAATCTAACATGATTATACCCAATAATATTTCTTCCAAATTAGTACATAACTGGAAATATTAGTCATTTAATGGTATCTAAAAGAAATTCCTATTCTTGAATCAGAAGGAACTAAATTAACATCTGGGCTACATTTTCAAAAATAATCATATGGATTATATATATATGTGCATGTGTGTATAATATGCTTACAACTTCAATATAGAACATTTTAAATGACTTGTAACCAAAGATTAATTAAAGGGGAAACATTTATGCTTTACAGTCAATTTGGGGAAAAAAACTGTTACTGAAGATTTCAGTGTCATCAGTTTTATCTCAGTAAGTTATTTTTTAGTATCCTTTTAAAATGCAGAATCATACTGCAGTGTTTTTGACCCATTTTATTCAGTGAATAAAAAGGTTGTCCTTACTTTTGGTTCAATTTAACAGAATAACTGAATCTCAGACCTGGGGCGGACTTAAGCAAACAAACAGCTCTCCCTTCACACAGTGTTGAACAGAACAGGAAGCATTATGGGTGTTAAGATCTGCCTGCTTCCTTGCCCTTGAAACCCTGTTGTCTTTGCAGCTTGGAACTCATCCCTCCCCAGCTTCTGTTAAACCCTGTGTGAATTAGCACTTCAGTTGACCCTGCTACTTATTCTATCTGTAGCCTGAACCCAGTCCTAGCAGTTGAGCTTCTAACCTATTCCCAGTCCCAGGTTCCAGGTCCCAGGTCCCAGATTTATGCCTAATTTTTGTTATTAGATCCATATCCCTGGGTCTTTGTAACAGAATCTTATTCCACTGCCCAAGTATCTCTGGACCACAAGCTTTACTTGTCCTCAGTAGTCCCTGTCCAGGACTTAGTAGCTAGGTCCTGAGATACTGATTTCACAGATGCCAACTGCAGAATTGGAAAGCCAGATACTACCTTCGTGACATTCTTCTTCATACGCGGTGTAGCATCTCTGATTCCTACTTCTATTCTGTTTTTAACATTTATTGCTTCGAGCCATGTTTTTAGCATATCTTGGTCTACCTACTGAGTTGAAGTTCTACACTTGAAACTTTTATAAAGCATATCTATTCCATTGCAAAAGGCAGATGTAATTTTAATTTCAGTAAACCCCTCTGAGACTGAGATGTTAATTGTATTCTTTTCCTTTGGCTACCTTAACAAGGTACTACAGACTGCATGGCTTAAGCAACAGAATTTTATTTTTTTCATAGATTGGGTGGCTAGAATTCTGAAATAAAGGTGTTGGCAGGATTAGTTCCTTCTGTGGGACTTGATGGAAGGATCTGTTCAGGCTTCTCTACCTGGCTAATAGCTGGCAGTTTTCTTACTGTGTCCTCACATGATTACTGTGCATGTATGTATCCAGATTTCCTCTCTATATGAGAACACCAGTCATATTGGATATCTCCCTAATTATCTTACATGAATTTAATTAACTCTTTAAAGAGGCCAGCTAGTGGTGTGATGATTAAGGTGGCTGGATCCACCTGGCCAACTACTTGGTTTGAGTCCTGGACTCCGTGGCATAAAAAACTTGCTGGGAGGACCAGCAATTGGAGTAATGGCTATGTCACTGGACTCCCATGTCGTCAACCACAGTTCAAGTCCTATACCTGGTGGCTTAAACTCACACCAGATGCGTGTGCTTACGTGCCCAAGATCCTGAGAGGAGAATGGAGGAGAAGGGATTGTGGTATGGCCGTTCCCCCTGGGAGGTGATTTCTTGATTTCTCTCTGTCTCTCTGTCTGTCTCTGTCTTTCTGATGAATGCATGCACTCTCTAGCCCTAGAGGAAAAACCTCTCCAAAAATAAAAAATAAATAAAAAAAAAAAATAACCTTGCTGGATGAGTGTGTATGCATGGCCAAAATCTTCTGAAAGGGGAAATGGTGGAGATGGAGTCATGGGATGATCATTCCCCGTTCAGGAGTGCTGGTGCTCTTTCTCATTTTCCCTCTGTTTCTTTGTCTCTCTGGCGAGCACATGCACCCTCTGAAAAAATGGGGGGGGAAAAAAAAGCAAGCAAACAAACAAACAAAAATCTTGTCTTCCAATACAGTTACATTCTGAAATACCAGGATTTAGTATTTCAGCAAATGAGTATGGAGGAGGACAGTAATGTCCGTAGTAGGAAAGAGAGCCTAGGCCTTTACGTTTGTAGAAACACATGATAAATACCGATGTTTGGCATTTGTACCCATTGTTGTTGTTTCTCTATGAAAAACAAATTCATAAAGCATCTTATAGAATAGTTGCTTTATGAAGAGTTTTTAATATCCAAGAGCATGAGGACAAAAATAGGTTTAAGCAAAGTCTGAGACTAAACACCTTGAGCATGTTATTTAACCTCTCTAAGCCTCAAATTCCATCATTTTAGAGATTGGAAATACTAATTGTACATACCACATGGAGTAGTTGTAAAGATTAGCTAACATAATGTCTGTGTGGTTCTGTATATCTTGTACCTGATTCATAGCAAGTGCTCAGTCAGTATTATTTTTATGGCACCACCCTGGATGTCTAGATGATGCATGCTATAGGGACTAGGAAGGAAGCTGGAGTGACAAGGTTTCTTATTGGATCTGGGGTAGAATTGGGGGCAGGAAAAACAAGTGTGTCATTCTAGTGAGGGAGATAGACATGAATGAGAGACAGTGAGAACATGCTCTCTTCTGGGAACAGAAAGCTTAAGCCCTGTGGAATGAAAAGAGCCCTGGGGTTACAGATCAAGGGGAAATGTTTTGATGTTAGGTCTGTCAAGAATTGGTTATCTTGGGCAACAGAATGAAAAGCTTGGATTAGATCAGTGATCCTTGTCTTTCGATGTCCTTTAAAATCCCCTGGGGAGCTTTTAAGAGTTAAATATCAGAACAACACTGAAAGACATCTGATTCAGTCAGTGTGGAGCAGTGCCCCAATTTATTATTTTTTTTAAAGTTCATTTATTTATTTCATGACAGTGAGAGAGAGAGAGAGAAATACTCGCTCTCAACAAGGTCTTCTGCTACAGTACCCCCAACCCTCAGCCTTCCAAGCCAGCCAGGATCATGGGCACACATGCCTAGCATGTATAGGTCAACCAGGGAATGGAACTTGCAGCATTCCACATGATCCATCATCACCTGAGCAATGTGTTACCACTGTGCCACCAAGCTGGCCCTCCTCTCCCATGCTACGTTAATGTGTAGCTGAACTGAGAACTTCAGTTGTTTCAGTGAACCATATAATCACATGAAGAGCCTTTCAAAAACACAACAATGTCATAAAATAGTTTGTCTCAATTGGCCGTTTAGATTTAATAGTAAAAGACTGGTTAATGATAGCTACATCATAAACCTTTCTCAGAAGGAAAGACAAATGTGGACCATTGTGTGTATATGTGGGAGGCAATTTTAAGTTAAGTTAAAATCCGTACTGTTTAATGGGAACAACCAAAAATTTATCACAGAATTTTGACACCCATTAAAACAAAGCTTAATGAGGAAAACAAAACAAAACAAAACAAAAGCCATATTCATTATCCCAAGCCCAGAGATTCATATTTAATTCTTTTGGGCTGTGGCCTGAGTATTACTATTGCTTTTGAGGGTTTCTGCTGATAATTACAATCTTTTTTTTTGGAGGTTTTTTTTTTTTTTTCGCTATAGGGCACGTGTGCTTGCCAGACAGACAGGGACAGAGAGACAGAAAGCGAGAAATCACCCCCCTAGGGAGATGGCCACACCGCAATCCCTTCTCCTCCTTTCTCCTCTCAGGATCTTGGTCACACATGCACACGTGCCCGGCGTGAGTTTTAAGCCACTGGGTCTGGGTCGCGAACCGTGGTCGACTACGTGGGAGTCCAGCGACATAGCCATTACGCTAACTGCTGGTCTCCTGATAATTACAATCTTTAAGGACTTTCCCAAATTTCAAAATTGACTTTTCATAAATTATGAAGGATTGATCCTTCCTGAGAAATTTTACTTTGTACCATAAGATGAACTTTCCCTAAAAAAATTGTGTACTCATCTGGGGACACATTTGACTAGAAAAATTTACCCCAAATGACTCAACTTAATGGAGAGGTAAAAACGAAGAGTTGTATGTATCCGCGCACATTTTAGAACTCCCACATGGGTGCTTCAAATTCATTTTTCTTTTCTTTTCTTTTTCTTTTTTCTTTTTAAAAATTTGTTATGGGGTATGTGTCCTTGCCAGAGACAGGCAGAGAAAGAAAGGGGGGAAAGTGAGCAAGCATCCCTCCATGGAGGATTGTCACACTGCAATCTCTTCTCTTACATTCCTCTTTTTGAGATTTTGGATATGCATGCATGTGCTCCTGGAGTGTTTTTCAAACTTCCAGTTCCGGGACTTGAAAGAAGCAGTCAGCTCTGAGGGATCCAGACACCTTACCCATCACACCACAAGCTGATCCTGAATTCATTTCTTGCTGACTAGTAGGTGAGAATTCTTCCTAGGATAGCCCTGTAGTGCCTAGGAACCCACAAATGAAGAAGAAATTGAGAAATAGGCAAGCATTCTTGCAAATATTTGGAACAGAAACTGAAAGTTGTGCCTACCTTGAGATAGCAAATGGGAAGATAGTTATCAGTGACTAGAGGATTATATACTCTAGTAATTTTTATGGTCTTAAACACTATTATTTTAGTTGGGTTGATGATAAAACTCACATATTAGACCATTATTTCATACAGAAAGAAACTCCGAAACTTCAGCCCTACACTTTAATCTTCCCAGTGTAGCCAAAACTTCTCTGACTCTCTGCCTTCCTGACCATGTAGTATTTGTTCCATCTTCCATGCTTTACTGTAGGCTATCCATCTTCATTATTTGGCAGTGTTTTTTCAAAATGCCCTTCATCTCTTTTCATGATTTAAAAAAAAGACCCAGTTTCACTTCCTCCTTAGTAGCTTTCTTGGACTTATTTATTTATTTATTTATTTATTTATTTATTTTGAGAGATTTTCACTATAGGGCGCGTGCGCTCGCCAGACAGACAGAGAGACATTAGAGACAGAAAGCG
Source organism: Tupaia belangeri chinensis (assembly GCF_000334495.1). Lineage (NCBI taxonomy): Eukaryota > Metazoa > Chordata > Mammalia > Scandentia > Tupaiidae > Tupaia > Tupaia belangeri. The sequence goes on from NW_006205542.1 coordinate 2,016,926, forward strand.
AGAAATCACCCCCCAGGGGGGATGGTCATGCCGCAATCCCTTCTCCTCCATTCTCCTCTCGGGATCTTGGGCACGCACGCACATGCGCCCAGCGTGAGTTTTAAGCCACCGGGTCCGGGATGCGAACCGCGGTCGACTACGTGGGAGTCCAGCGACATAGCCATTACGTTAACTGCTGGTTCCCAACTAATTTATTTTTTAATGTTTGCATGTTTGTGTCTTTGCCTGAGGGAAATTTATTGCAAACTTAAGTGGAGAAAACATGTTTCTACATTTCCATCCTGTTAGTACTAAATAAGTGACAGTTTAGTTATCTATTTATAGAAACATAATTGTTTGATTGTTATATACAGATTTTATTTTTTTTTTTAATTTGTAGAACTAATTTCAAAAGAAAGTAACTGGGCCAGCATGTTGTATGGTGGTAAGGCAATGTATCCCATATGGCCGAGTGCACAGTATGAGTCCCGAACCTGGCAGTTTATACGACATGCAGAGCGTGTATGTGCGTGTGTGTGTGTGCGTGTGCGTGTGTGTGTGTGTGTGTGTGTGTGTGTGTGTCCAAAATCCTGATGAGAAAGTGGAGGACAAGGGATTGCTTTGTGGCCATTTCCCTTTTGAGGGTGGTAATTTCTTACTAATGCCCTGTCTCCTGTGAGCACATGTGTCTTATGCAAAAGTCTAAAAGCAAAAAAGATAGCAACAAATGATATATTTGAGTGTTAATAAAATACAAAATACACTATAATACACATAATACACATAATAAAATACACTATTGAGTATAATGGAATTTTAAAATTGATTATTTTTTCTCTTTCTAAATTCTTGGCACATCCATTAAATTTATTGATTTAATGGTCATGCATTTGGGAAAAATATTTCAGTAACTCCTTTACTGGATGAAAAGAAATTATATACTGTACTTTGTTTCTTAGGTCATTGTAGCCTACTTTTTTCTCAGAATTGTTTCTTTAATTATTTTAGTAATTTGAACATTAATTTTTAAACTATAAAGAGGAATCTGCAATAATCCTACTACCAGACATTAACGTAGTGTACATTTTAGTGAAAGAGAAAGATTTTAATTATCCGCAGAAGAAACTACTGGTTGAATTTCAGGAGAGAATTGCAGTTAAATTTAAAAAAGAAATAAACAACATCAGTAACATCAGTGATAGTGAAAAACAAATGCAGTTTAGGGAGAAATGACAGATTGTGTTATCAGAAGGTGAGAAGGTGGGACCAGCAGATGGCGTAATGGCTACATCACTGGACCTGGTGGCTTAAGTACCTGTGAGTGTGTGCCCAAGATTCCAAGAGGCCAATGGAGGAGAAGGGATTGTGGTGTGACCATCCTCCCTGGGGGTGATTTCTCACTTTCTGTCTCTCTGTCCCCCTGTCTCTCTGTCTCCCTGGACAGTGCATGTGTTCTTTCCTGGCCAGCGCACGTGCTCTATAGCAAAAAACTCTCCAAAAAAAAAAAGAGGTGAGAAGGCAAAGAATTTGAAAAATTTTAAATTGGGCATAATACAAAAAGAAAAAAAAAAAAAAAAAAAAAAGGAATGCTACATTAGATTTAAGGGATGTAAAGAGAACTCCCCTCTCCCCCCCAGGAAACTGTGAGTGAGATTGGAAATGGATAATTTCAGAAATCCATGAGTTAAAGCATGCAAGATCTTGTGTTTCTCAATGAATCAGAGAGTTGGGATAGCAATTGGAATTGCTCAAACTCAGTTAAGCCTTTTCTTGGGAATTGAAATTAGGCACAGTGTTAACTTGAGAAAATATCCTGGGTTTTGTTGTGATTTGGTTGGAAATTCAACTGAGGTAGAATTTAGTGAGTCTTCTATTCTGGGAAATGACTGATTCTGATTTGTTTAATTTCTAAACAGTTTTAAAAGTATTTCTGACAAAAACAGACAAGAAAGGAATAAAAACAAATAGAAAAGGAAACTGATGTGTAGAAGTAATGAAATGAAACCTTAAGTTTCTGTGTAGCATTTAATTATTTAGCTTGTACATCATATAAATGATCTTGAACCTTTAGTTCACTAGGTGCTTTCTTTAGTAACTTACTGTTTGCAGTCTTGTTTTATTTTGCCTCATATTTCTACTTAGCTTTTTAATTTGTTGTTTTGTCAATGGAGAGTTAGTTCATGTCATGACAGTACCCAGGCAAGTGGGTATTTGGAAAAAGGTTAATAAAATAGTGTTATTCTAGATAGCATCGCTTAAATTGTAATCCTGTACAGACAAGTGAATATATTGCTTTAATGGCATTTGAATGTATGGACTGAATTTAAATCTGCCAACAAAGGGAAAAAGCTAAGTAGGACACCATTTGGAACTACTTCCAGTTTACAGTAACATGGCTACCTAAACTAAAGAAATTTGAAAGATTTGAAAATTAAAAACAAAGCCAAATTCTACTTAAAAAGCTTGTAAATATTTTTTTGAGAGATTTTTGCTATAGGATGCGTGCGCTCTCAAGAAAGACAGAGAGAGACAAAGAGATAGAAAGCGAGAAATCACCCCCCAGGGGGGATGGCCACACCACTATCCCTTCTCCTCCATTCTCCTCTCAGGACCTTGGGCACGCACGCACATGCACCCCGCATGAGTTTAAGCCCCACTGGGTCCAGGACTTGAACCGCGGTCAACTACCTGGGAGTTCAGCAACATAGCCATTTCACTAACTGCTGGTCCCAAAGCTTGTGAATATTTTATAAAACAACATTAAGGGGGGAAAAATGAGGCATAGCTGAATTTGAATGAAAGAGAAATCCCCAAGTATCAAGAAGAAATTGAGAAAACCAGATCTAAAAATATATGGGGTAATACTTCAACAACACTTCTAGATGAGTCTAGATATGTAGGCCAAGGGCTGAGTTTTTAAACCACACTAGACCATGAGAGTTTTGTCTTCCTAAGAAGCAAGAAAATTGTATTGATATCTTTGCATAAGGCCAGAACTCTTGAAGTCTTTCTTCCACAATGGAAAGAGGATGAATATGAAACTTCACACTCTTCTGCTACGTGAGTTCACCTTGTTTCCAACTGAACCATGGTTGAAAAAACAAGTCTTGTAAGAAATTGAAATCTCATTTTATTTCTTAGGTGGGTTTTACAGAATGATTCCTATTTGATCTACGCTGTAATCCCAAACTAAGAAATTAACATTAAATTTGCTCTTTGATCAGTGATACCTCATTCTTATCTTTTCTATCTAGCTTCATGTTTACAACTTTCCCGTTCTCCAAGAGTCAGTTACTTAAGGTACAAATGCTAGAAAATAGTACTCAGACAACCAATATTTTGGCCTTGTAAATGGATTCCTTTTTCTTTTGACAAATTTTCTGTTTTTTTTTTTTTTTTTTTTTTTTTTTTTTTTTAACAGAAAAGTACAGTAGAAATAGCTAAAGCTAAAGCATTTGCACCTAGTTTTAGGCTGAAATTGTCAACTTCTGATTTTCCCTTAAATGTCTTGTCACCATGAAAAGCACTCAATTTCATATTGTGTTACTTTGCTAGGCTTCTGTAGGAAACCTATAGAATCAATCAGACTGTATAAATTGGAGATGTGACAAATTCTATGGTACGTAAGTCAGGTTTATAAAGTAAATGCAGTACCAACTTATGTCTTCCCACTCTCTTGATCTCCCCTGTTATACTCAGACATCTTTTGCCCAATTTAAATATATCTTCCCTTAAAAGTTCCCTACCCAACCCTGGGCCACATTCTGCTACTGCCTGATAGCTTGTCATAGTAACTATGCTGACCTTCTCAATTAGAATATCCAGTATTGTCTCAATTTTGTTGTGAGATTGGTACAGTGTTTGGAAGTCTTAAGGCTCCTGAGTTTAGAAGACAACAAAGAGCAAGGCAAATTGTACTGACCAATTCTTCTTAAAGATCCCTTTCAAACATGTTTATCCTCTAATGTATGAAAAATCAAAGAAATATGCATAGGGTGTTTATATTCATTTCATATTAAGACTCAGTGTCTTGAAATCCATGCCAGACACGTGTGTGCATGCCTAAGACCCTGAGAGGAGTCTCAGGAGAGGGGATTGTGGCATGATCTTCCTTCCTGGAAGGGGGGGGGTGATTTCTCACTTTATATATCTGTCTATCTCTTTCTCTGTCTCTCTCTCACTAGCTAGTGTAGTGCCCTACAGCAAAATTCTCTTTCTAAAAAATAAAAAAAATCCATATTCATTTTATATTGTAAACCAGTAGTACATCCTGAAAACAGCAATGCCCATAACTGTAAATTTATTTTAATTTCATAGTGATTTGGCATCCAGGGCCCCTTGATAGCATCGAATACTTTGAGTCTTTTTGACCTTTTATACTTTTCTAGGCTAGACATTTTAGAGTCAGTGTTGTTTCTAGTGTCCGAAGCACGTTGGTGAGAAAACCTATAACTCCTGACACAAGGTAAGTGAGAGCCATATGACTCATGAGATTGCATGTATGAGAGAAGCACTCCATTCCGGAAGAAAACAATAACTAAATATAGTTAATTCCTTAATTCCTAACAATTTATTCATCCTCATATCTTAAGAACTAACCTTGCTTTCTTCTGTATTATTTTTACCCCACAAAATTTTGAGTATTGATTTATTATGTGTCTAGATATGTACATTTAGAAGAACTTCCTGTACTATAATATAGTAGTTGGACTTTGTTTTTGTTTCATGTTTATTTGATTATAGTTTAGAGTCTTTCCAGACAGTTCACTCAGTGTGATTAGAGTGTTAAATCGATGGAAGATCTTGATACAGAAGCATATCCATCTGGTTCATGAAGGAGATAGATGGACTGGAGCCTGGTGGAGGCAGAATCATAGATATTGTAGTGACAGAACAGGACATGGTACAGTGCTTGTTATCAGCAAGATTACCCAAAGAAACAGCATAGTCCTGAACATCAGCTCTGGATCTATACAATAGAATCCAGTACTTCGCTCCCTTTCTTGCTCCTTAGGATGTCTTAACTAGCTGAATAAATAGTATTAATAATGTAAGTATTTCTTCAACCAGTATTTCCGTAAAGCAATATTAGTTTTAGTACATGTTGACTAAAATATTTATGCTCAGATAAATTTGGCTAATGCTAATTTTGGCTAAAAATGTGCCTAATACAGGACTTCTCTCCACCTTCCATTTTAAGGTGATTTGCGATTATTCTTGAAGACAATACTGTATTTAATGTGTCTTGAATATGTTTTATTCAAGGTCCTTTCATTCTAAACCATTAGTCATGTCTCCATAGACTGGTTTTCTAAGGTCAAAGCAGGACATAGCAATACTGGAGACCATGGAGTGCTTTGGTCAGGTTGCATACTCTGGGTTTTACTTGGTGAATATTTATTTGCCTCAATCATAAACTGCCAAGAATACAATCCTGTATTATGTACTTGGTAAAAGTTAAAACCCACATTTAAGGAATTGGTGACCTAAAGCATGGTTAGCTTTGGTTATCGTTATCGTTACTGTTATTGTTGAGTTCAAATTCGGACTGTGCCACTGACTTACCATATCTAAGCCTCATAGCATTTAAATCACAAGGCAGAGACCTAGTCTAGATATCGCTTACCAAAAAAGGTCAAGGTAAAAGTACTACAGTGCTTAATATAGTTGATGTTGAGTATTTTAGTTAGATGAAAAAAAATAAATGAATGCATACCTGTGGGGATCATTGAAACTTACAGAATAAAGTCCTATATAGGAATCTCTGTTGAATACATAAAAGTAAGTGCAAAACAGTGAAAAGATCTATGTGTTTTGGGATCAGTCAATGAAAACATCTCAGAGGAGGTACCTCAAACCCAAACTTGGTTTTACGCCATAACCTTTTATAAATGTTGTATTCAACTACTGATTATAAAAATTAATAATCTGATTTCACTAAGAGAATCTGGGCTTTACATATGTACCAACTGAAAGACAATGTATTTGACTTCCTTTGCTCAGAGTTTCTCCTGCTATTGAACCTTATGTGCCAATATGTTAATAAAGCAGATGAAAATCAGTAAGAAGAGTAGCAATTTGTAACCCCATTTCATAACCCCATAAATAGTGAGATGCTGCTGGGGCCAGCAGGTGGTGTAGTGGTTAAGGCAGTGTAGTTCGAGATAATTGACTGCAGTTTGCATCCCATACCTGGTGGCCTGAAACTCACACCAGGCACGTGTGTGAGCATGCCCAAAATCCTGAGAGGAGAATGGAGGAAAAGGGATTGCGATATGGCAATCCACCCTGGAGGGTGATTTCTCACTTTTTGTCTCTGTTTCTCCAGCAAGCACACGTACCTTATAGCAAAAATCTCTCCAAAAATAAATAAATAAATAGATAGATAGATAGATAGATAGATAGATAGATAGATAGATAGATGCTGGATTTATATCCACCAAGGGTATATTATCTAGACATATTCATTACTTAAAATTGCTTGGTATATTTGTATCTAGAGAAATATATTTAATGTTTTGTTTTTGTTTTGTTACAAGATATGATTGTGATCACCAGAGGACATTTCATAAGTGAGTTGTTTTTTGATTTTTCAAAGTCCTTGGGCAGATTTGGGACATGATCTGTGTGGGTATTGCCCATTACTACAGTGCTGCTTTTCCTAGTAGGGTGATGATGTGTGGACAAAGAGTATTATTACTTCCAAGTGTACTTGGGGGAGATTTGTAATTTGAAAATCAGATTTGTAATACAAGTCCTAGGACTGTGGAGGAAAAACTTAATTTGTAGGGACCAGCAGTTAGTGTAATGGCTATGTTGCTGGACTCCATTGTAGTCAACCGCGGTTTGCGTCCAGGACCCGGTGGCTTAAAACTCACACTGGGCGCACGTGCATGCGTGCCCAAGATCCTGAGAAGAGAATGGAGGAAAAGGGATTGCAGCGTGGCCATCCCCCCTAGGGTGTGATTTCTCTCTTTCTGTCTCTCTATCTCTCTTTGTCTGGCAAGTGCATGCGCCCTAAGGCAAAAACCTCTCCAAAAAAATTAATTTGTAAAATATTATATGTGATTAGTATTTGTACACTGAGAGTATTGACATTTGATTGTAGCTGGTTTATCTGTACTTTCTGGCTGTCATATTAATACTAAAATATAAAATGAAAATAAAAGTTTGGTGAAGTAGAAAACTTAGGCTAATAACTTAGGCTAATATCTTAGTTTCTAAGATAAGAGAGTCTCAGTATATACTCTTTTTCTGTAAATGGTGAATTCTCTTGTTAATGCAGTTCGTCTTAGTTACCTCTCAGATTTGTTTCGAAGTACATTAACATGCTTTATGAAGCATAAAATGCATACAAATGCAATTTGAATTAATCATTTGTACCACTGTACAACATTCTTTGTATTAAAATTTAAAAAGTAATTATCTTAAGAAAAATATGCTTAAATTATAATGACTTGTTTTAGTGAAAAGTCTACGGTGATGGCAGAGGTGAAATATAATTCATTTTTTTGTATCAGGATATATGCATTTCATTTATCAGAAGCTGCAACTCTATATTCTATATTCTAGAAATGTTATACCATATGACATATAAAGGAAAAAAACCAGAACAATATAAAAGAAATGCTTCTAGGGGCCAGCAGGTGGTGTGATGGTTAAAGTGCTGGACTCCCATATGGCCTACCACAGTCCAGTCCTGGACCTAGAGGCTTGAAAATCACATCAGGCATGTGTGTGCATGCTCAAAATGCCAGGAGGAGAATGGAGAAGGGGTTGTAGCATGGCCATACCCCTGGGGGGTGATTTCTCACTTTCCCTCTCACTGTCTCTGTCTCTGATGAGCACACATGCCTTATGGCAAAAACCTTATAAAAACATTGCCTCTAATAAGAAAATACAGTAATAGGAAGAAGAAATCCTACCTTAAAATGTTCATATAAGAGGAGAATACTATATTATAAAGAATATATAATAGAATCAAATGGAGACCAATTACAGATATTTCTGCAGGAAGGAACAAAACAGTATTTTTCTTCACAAATCAAAGATATAATAATAAGAAAATGTTCTCATTTAATGAATTTTTGTAGTACTGAACAAAGAAGAGTTATGTTTAAGGAATCATCTTTTGGGCTAATGGCCATTTTGTTGTCATAAAAATCCTTTATTTAGCCCTCTCCACAAACATGCTCACAGTAGGAGAAAGGACACTAGTTAGAGCAATTTGGGCGATAAGTAAACAGAAGGAATGGCTAGGAGCATAGTGTCATCTGGCAGAGAGCTTATTTCCTGAATCCTGTGGATCTGGTTAAAACCCAGCAGAGATGCCAATATGCTTCTCCTCAGTGAATGTTACCAGTCTCCATGCCACCAGGCCCACCGAGGCTGCTGCGTGACATTTTATCCATGCAATCCTTCCGTATCTGCACAGTACTGGCAATGACCTGAGTCAGTCAGTCATGCAAAGAGACTTTCTTATGCTTCCACCAATGTTTTCTTTCCGTTTCCATTTTCTGCTGCTTCTGATGTTCAATGATAGAAGCGTAGTGATGGAAGAGGTACTTGACACTCTTCTTAGATAAGATCTTGAGCAGCAGAGTGGTTTAAACAGAAAGGCTGAAAGTTCCCAGGCTGGTTCTCTTTGCAAGATTGCTGTCATGTGTGCACCTGGGATACCGCTCTCTTCAGAAGGGTGGGAAGAAGTGAGGTCTGTTGATTCCGAAGAGGGGACAATCAAGGCCCGACGAACAGGTGCCGGTAAGCAACAGTGCATTTGAAGGATAATTATTCCGCTTCATTTTTTTAAACAGTTGTACTCGAATCTGTAATTAACACTCCCTCTGCATCTATCTGTCCAGTCTGAATATTTCACTTTTCTGTGTGTGTTAGATGCAGAGTGATTTTGTTCCATTTTCTCAAAACAGCAAAGTTCCCAGTTACCAAATTTATTCTGTTTCTCTGAAAAGGGAATATAGAGTTTACACTATAGTCCTAAATATTGTAAGATGATTAGTTGCATTTATGATATCTATTCTTGTGTAATACCCAAGTCAAGGAAGGTTTAATGTTTAAAATTCAGTGTTCTATGGAAGTCAGAAAGAGTAGCAAGTTGAATTGTGCATGTGTTTTGTTATGTAGTCAATGTATTCCAGTGCTTTGCTACCTTCTGCTCTACACAATGAAAGATATATGACAAATTAGAGTAATTATTGATGGAAAATCTATTCAAAAGTAAGAAGTTTCTGTGAGTTTAAAAAAATGATAGATACTGTTTTGTGAAACAACTGAAACTTTTCCACAAACACAGGCCTTGACCGGACCACAGTGCCACAAGGTCAAATGGAATATATGACGCAAGCTCAAAATTGCAGTTGGTTTTAGGCGTTATATGTTCTTTCCCAAGAGAAATCAGTCTGCTGCTCTTTCCAGTGGCTGTAGAGTCATAGCTAAGTGTGAGGCTAGGAATTATACCATCCAGAGAGTGGATACATGTGATTGGACATGTGGGTGGACCGAGTTGCAGAAATGTTTTAAATACATAGATATAGTTAACATAAATTTCTGCACTGGTGAAATGAAAATAGAGGATTTTTTTCCCTACTGGTATTTGGGTGATGACATCAGTGAATGACATTGGTATGAGATCTCCGTGTATGTGGTACCCAGAAATGAGTGAAAGGATATTTTAGAATAAAGTCAACATTAGTCTCTTCTAATATTGAATCTCTTTTGATTCTGTAATTCTGAAAGCTGTGAGTACTATTTTAGAGACCCTGCTTGGTTTATTAAGTAATTTTTGTTAGAAAAACAATTTGGTGCTATTTCATAAGTTCCTTATATTGAGGCATTTTAGAGAACTCAAGGTAATTATGGCAAATTAATATAAATTCATGAGATGAAATGAAGGGTAAATATTAGGTTAATAGTATTCAGAATGATTTTATATCTTTAAATAAGCCCTTACCAGGTGATAAAGAAATGCAACAACAACAATGTCAAAAAGAAAGATCACAAAATTCAGGCATAATAATAGACACAGGCAGTGTTTTAAAACGTTAGTCAGTTGACTTGAGCTTATGTAGACCTATCAGATCCATGGATTCTTAAATGCTAGTCAAAGAAAATTATGTGGCAGTGGTTTTAACTAGGGGGAATGAGTAAACTGGTTGTTAAAAGTTTGACTCTTTGCATTGATTCACTTCAGTATACTTGCAGGGCCAGCAAATCTGTCCCTAGACCATGTCTTTGTACATCCTCTGTATGACAGTGTCATAGGGAAGGAAATTTAAATTGAGCAAGCATAAGACTTCAGACCTGTTAGCTGCTCTGTAAAGTCTTTATGAGCTCCAAACATGATAAATAGAAGTATAGTTGACCCTTCCAAGCCATAGATTCCACACTCGCAGATTCAACTAACTCCACATGGAAAATATTTAGAAAAAAATACCAATAAAAAACCAATATAATATAGCAATCATTTAAATAGCATGTACAATGTACTGGGTAGTACGAGTGATTTAAATATACAGGAAGATTTGTAGGTTACATGCAAATACTAGGTCAGTTCATCTAAGGGAGTGTCCATGGATATTGGTATCTGCCCCTGGGGTGGAAGGTGGGTGCCTGGATCCAATCCCTCACTGATACTGAGGGGCAATGGTATGTATTCTAGGTGTCACCTACACCACCATAGTTTTCCATCCCATGTCACTAGCATTTTAACAAAAACTGGCACAATTTTGAGATAATCCACCAAAATGCCAACAGTAGTGCCAAACTGTCATGGTCTAAGGAAGAGGGCTTTCAAACCAGACAAAGCCAAGTCCAAGTCCAGTTTCTGCTACTTATGAACCATCTGACCATAGGCAAGTTAATTTACTTTTCTGAGCCTCATCTGTAATATATCTGTAGTATTTATTTTTCCATATGCCTGTGAAAAATAAATACAGTTAATAGACTTAAGCACAATACTTGATACATGAAAAGCACTCAACTCATGTTTATTTCCCTGTTTTATTTCCCCAACAGTAATTTTGTTTGTCCGTCCACCTGTCCATCCTTCATTTCTTTTGCTTCCTTCCTTCCTTCCTTTCTCTCTCTCTTTCTTTTCTTTTTCTTTCTTCCTTTTGTATTTCGAGAGATAGATATTATTGAGAGGGTTTGTCCATTCCACAGTCCTCTCCCAGCCTCCCTGGTAGCCAGGTTCACAGGTGCATTGACCCAACGTGGCACGAGTACCGCACAGTGGCACCCTCCTACCTGTGCCACTGCAGCAGGGCCCATTTGGCCAATTTTGACTGAAACCAGTTTAAGAAAGCATGGTTGGAACTTTAGAGAAAGGTAAAAATAAAGATTTAAATGGAGATTAGAAGTATGTTCTTTTAAGAGGGGAAATTGGGGACCAGCAGATGGCCTAATGGCTACGTCGCTGGACTCCCATGTAGTCAACCACGGTTTGAGTCTCCGACCCATCGGCTTAAACTGTGTGTGCGTACCCAAGATCCTGAGAGGAGAATGGAGGAGACAGGATTGCGGCCTGGCCATCCTCACTGAGGGGTGATTTCTTGCTTTCTGTTTCTCTGTCTTTCTGGCAAGCGCACACACCCTTTAGCAAAAACCTCTCAAAAAAATTATTAAAGAGGGGAAATTGTTAAAATTAGTCCATTTGTTTGAGGGTAATATTTAGTAGTAGCTTTGTTATTATGAGATGATCCATGGTTCAGTATTAATTTTATTATTGGCGAGTTCTTAAGGTTTCAGTAAACACAGAACATGCATTTCAAGTAAGTGAAAGATGTTCTCAATTCTCTATTATCATTTGACCATTTTGTTTCGTAAAGCATTAACTAAAAGCAGCTTGCCACTGTTTTTCTTTTTTTTTCCTTTTTAAAAATTAATTATTTTCATTTCATTTTTTTCCATACATTCAATCACATTATTGTTTGTCTTACAAAGTGGATATTTCAACAGGTGAACATTACTCCCTAGTACAGTTGATAAAACTACAAAACATCTTCAAACGATAATACCACACCTCTTTGTGCCATTAATGCTTTCAGTGTTTAATCTCTAGTGGATTAGAGAAGGTATCACTGCTCAGTGCCATTTCTGGAAATTGAATGATGTACCATTTCCAATAAAAATGTAATTGGAGGAGTAGCATTTCAAACCCACTAACTTTGTTGTTCATAGTGCTACTTGTCTGTAATACAAGATTTGGGGTGGATAAAATAAACGTAGGTGACCAAAGGAGAGGGTAATTATTTTATGTCTCAGAAAAATTTATTGTAGGCTAAGCATCTATCTTCAGCACAGAAATGCATCTTTAAAAGTATCAGAATATGAGCCACCCCCTACTGACTCCCTGGCAAAACCTATTTGGGGTTGTCCTTTTGCCCCCTGGAGATGAGCCATCATTAGCACTAGGCTGGCCGAACTGAAGAAACACTTCTGCCCGTGTTCCCAGCAGTCACTCCTGCACGCCTGGTTTATGCTCCCTGGTGCCAGTTGTTGTCATTGGGCTGAGTGAGACTCCTCAGTGAGGAAGACTGCAGAGGAAATGATCTGTTACACAGGGCTTGGCGGAACCATTGCCAGTGCTTGGTAATGGAACCAAATCATTTCAGGTGAGTTTTCTGCAAATCACAAGTCGGCAGAAATCTGCTCAACAGTGTCATTTTAGCTCCTGGATATCACAGTGAAGTGTCTCTGAGAGAGTAACAGGAGGAGCTCCTGAGCAGCTGCCTGAGTGTCTCCTGTGCCAGCATTAAGGGACCACAGCATTTCGTCTCTCTGGCTGCAGGAAGGTAGCAGATTCTGTGCACTGTTTTAGGAAATGGTTAATTGTGGAGGTAGCAGAGCTTCAGTGTTTGCTACAGTGGGAAGCGCTTTAGTATAGGACGGAGCACTATAGATTAATGCGGTAATCAATGAGAATCTGTACACTGCAGAGATCTGTTTTGATGACAGCAGCACTTATGGCCTTGTTTAGTGTCACCGCTGTGTAATATTGGACACTGCAGGCTTTCTTGGTTTTGATTTAGAATGCAAGGACCACAGGGAAATTTATTTAAAATTTTGTATTTTGGTGGATTTTTTTTTGTGTTGTGGATTTGCTGCTTTTGCTAGCTGGGATTTAGTGATTTGATGCCAGTAGCATTTATTTAACCACTTCGATGCTGCTGTTATGTTTGCTGGGTTTCTGCAGTTTCTACTGCTTCATACGTTGCACTCAGGAACAGGTAAACATAACTAAACTATAGTATTCATCTTGTGGGTCAATGTAAGGGTAATGGAATGTATTATTTCATTATGTAAAGGAAAAGAGAAATGCTTCATTTAGATTATATCGGTAGACAGTAAGGAATATTTTATTTCGAACATGGAAATTACATAAATACGTATCTTTAGAATGCAGTTATGACTAGTTGCATTAATGAAGTTATTTTCATGATTTCAATATATATCTGAAATACATATACTTAATTGTGTACATTTTATTTACAAATGTATCATTTAATTTCTGACATGGTCTATATATAGTATACAATGAATTCAGAAAGAATGTATTTTCTCTCTTTGATTGATCAAAGGTAATTTATTTTCCCCTTTACTGAATTTCACTAAAATTAGAAGACTTTGGAGCTTAATCTTCTTAAAAATAGAAAGTTATAAATGTATATAAATAGATAGCTTATTTGAAGTATTTAGACAAAGGCTGCCGAGGCCTGGTTTCTCCTAGTTCATAGTCCTGATTACAGAGCACATCTGTGGAAGTGCTCATGTTTCTATATGATGTTACTGTGAACTAAAGGGAAAACTATTCAGATAAGGGAAACAGAGAGACCAGACACAAAGAAAGAAAGAGAAGTCTTTTGGATCAAAGAGGCAAGTGTGTGACCTTATGTGAAAAGAGTAACCTCTTCTGACCTTTGTGTCCATTTTGTGGGTTTGGGAAAAAAAAAGACTTTCCCCTGATTCTCAGTTGGGGGCATAACATTTTTCAGGTGTTTGAGATTGTCTGATGATAGTTTCCATGTAGGAAAAGAGGCTTATTAAAATCGTAATGGTATGCAGTTTTCTTAATTCAGGTGGGGACATAAAACTCCTCCCTGTTTTTATATATAATGTTTTAGCAGCTGATGCTTGCTGAAAGGGAGATTAAGGTTATGGTTCTTTTACATTAGGCTGGTATAATTGACTCTTGGCTCCATTATAACCATTTTGCCAAATAGACATTGAGCAAGTTTGAGGCGTCCTGAGGGACTGCACTCCTTGGGAGGGACAAGAAGCATCACATGCTATGCTGCAGCAGACTGAGGCCCTGGGTGCGGAGAAGCACTGGGGTCTGAAAGCCTGCCAGAGAGATGAGCTCTCCTGGCTGCTGCTTTGTTCCCTTTCAGGCTCCGCAGGTACTGCTGAGGGCAGCTGAGAAAAGCTCCTGCCTTCTCTTCTCAGAAAATGACTTGATTTCAAGAGGTCTACTTCCTGGCAGGCTCAAAATCCTAAGGATCAGAGGCAACTGTAAAAAAGGCAGCCACTGCTAACTGGCAGAAGTATGGATCAGCTTACTGCCTATCCAGTGCAAGTTAACCTTCATTAGTATAGACTAATTAAGTAATTTCTTTAGTGAGAGTAGAAGGAATTTGTTGTAAATACGGAGTAGTTAATGATTGCTGGTTCGTTAAAGATCACCAATCTTGTGTTCGTGGTCACATTTAGTTGTCTGAGTGATAGGCGTCCACTGTAATGAGAGAAGACTGGTGGCTCATACCCCTACATGTATGCACGTGGGATTGTTTCTCACTATGGCAGCTCTGAGGAACCAGTCTGATTTATAGCCTCCACATATATATTTGTGAGGACAATAACTTTATTAGTCAAGTGACCCTCCATCATATAGAAGGTTATCTGTTCAGGTCTCTTCCATCTCTCTTTTTATATTGTACCATATATAGTTAGAAATAGCTTCAAGAAGAGTAAGATATTTTTATTTTGAAGTATTGCCTTCCTGGGCAGAACTCCATTAGAGAAATGATGGGAGTCATTTGGAAAACAAAATTAATCTCAATGAATAGCAAATTATTCTCCAGGTAATCCACACACACTCTTAATAAATAAAGTATTACAGTTACCACTTTTCTAAAGCCAGAGAGATTGGTAATAAGATTCTGATTTATAGAAATACATAAATTAAGGAAAGAAACAATAATTAATTTATAGTATAATATTAATAGTCAAGAAGATTTCTAAATACTCATTATTGTTGGCTAGTGAAATAGTTTTAGACTTGGTACAATTTGCTTCAAATAAGATGCATTTGTCTTTAAGGGATGGCATTATTGTATAATGAATTGGTTAATTTATTATGGAAATGTAACCACAGATTTTGACCGCCTAGTTAATTTCAATTAGTTGTGTCAGAGAAAGTTTTATATGAGTTGTAAAGACTTGAGAGATAAATTTATGTTTTGATGAACTGTAAACATTGAACAATTTTCAAAGCTGACTTTGGAAAAGGGACCATATTGATTATAAAACTGGTGGTTCTTAAGAAATATGTTCTCAATTATGAAAGATCTTTCAAACATTTTAAACTTTTTAATAACTTTGAAGTTTTTATATATATTTTGTGCATGTGTGTTTGGAGGGGAACAAGAAGTTCTTAGCCTTTCAATTATTCACCCCTCTAAGGAATGCCTAGTCCCTGAAGCTTAATCTTAATATCTAAGTAGGTCCAAATTGGAACACATTTTTATCCACTTTGAATGTTAATTTTACTTCAGGAATATATTTTCTAACACCTTATTTTGATTATTATTTTTTCCTGTTAACATATGTCTTTAAAATTGTTTAAGGGAAGAAATATTAGCACATTTGTGTGTGTGTGTGTGTGTGTGTGTGTTAAATATTTCTGTCTATTCTGTGTTAAAGGCTTTTTGAAAATATGATTCATTAGTTTTAATAACTCATAGAAGTGACTTCTGAGGTGAATTTCCTTGTGTCTATTCACTAAGCTAATTTTTTCTGAGTATAGGTTCTTGATTTCCTGAGTATCTGGCTTAAATAGGGATGTTAATTACAACATACTGCTGATACTGAAGACCTGTCTGAGAGGATAATTCTGGAAGTTTGAGGAAAAGCACTAAGCCAACATAGTAATGTCCCAGTCTGAGTCACTCACTCATCTGGACCCTTTAATCATTTGCTCTTAATTTGAAGAACGCTCACAGGCCCTTCAGGGAAATAAAGGAAGCAATGGGCACTCAGCACAAAAGTACTTATGCACTCAAAATCTTATTTGCAATTTTAAGGAGTACATGGAATCCTAAATGTATTAATGGACCAGGTAAAAGGGTTCACATAGCTCAGGTTGCAAGCCTTGCTTTAAGGATCACAACAAAGAACTTGACATTGGTACTAGAAAAGGTCTTGCCTACAAGAAAGGTCCTAGTTCTCCTCTCTTGTTAGTAATAAACCAAAAACCAGCTTCAAAAATGTTCTTGTTTTTAAAAACATTACTATTTGTTATACTTGTGGTCTATGTAATTTTATGTTAAATATCTACCCAAAACTTAAATCTTCAAAAGATACAAATAAATGAAGATTAGATATATTGGTATAAAGCAAAGTGATTAGGAGTGGCTGAAAACTCAGATATAACAGAGTAATTTGTTAATGAATAGGAACTTTGTATAGACTAAGATGATCTCATCTGTCTTGAAGGGCTAACTAGGACTGACTTCTCTTCAGAATGGTTTTGACAAAGACTAGGGTATTGTTTTCGGTTTCGTTGTGTTTTGTTTTGACACTAGGCTTCTTTGGCAAATACGCGTTTGAGTCCCTGATCAGAGACATTTAATTATAGATATCAAAGGTATGTTGTAGTCTGTGAGATTTTTCCTGTAGCCATAGCTATTCAACAGGATATGATAATGATGGGAAAAAATGAGCATGTATTAAGGGCTCCCAAAACATCTATTTAATCTGGAAGACCTCTTAGTGTATTCGTGAGAAACACATGGTTTGTATGAAGAAAAAAATCTGTTTTTTAGAGTTTTTGCTTAAAGCTGTCCCTTTTAAGTTTGCTAGAGAGTCTTTAAATATACTATACCATTTCTATTCTCCACATTTTCCCTGGCTACTTCAACAAAGTAAAATTGCAGTAGGTATAGTTTTCATACTTGTGAATCAAAGGTATATTAAGATGGTTCATGTAAAATGTGATAGCAATGATGAAATATTAAAGATTTTGGTTGGCCTAGAGACCTGCTGTGTGTGTCTGTGTGTGTGTGTGTCTCTCTGTGTGTGTGTGTGTGTGTGTGTGGTGTGCAGAGGAATTTTTTGGTCATTAAAATTATTTGTAATTCACTTTGAGAGACAAGCAAAACTGTAGCACTTCTTGGTAATGCCATAATTGAAATGATAAAGGCTAGCAAGATTTTGCTTTTCAATGTTGTTTTATTTTTTCAAGAGGAAATAATGCAAACTAGCTAGGCTAGGGGAATATTGAGTTTCTCACATGAAAATTGAGAAATCATTAGAATGCAGTTGCAACAATTATCTTAGTTCAATTTCTTTACAAATATATTTCAAACATAAAAAATAAGCATTCAGTACCCCAAAGTAATTTTTTTTATAGTCTTGCCCATTAAAGAGAAAATGAGAGGGACCAGCAATTGGCGTAATGGCTATGTCACTGGACTCTCATGTAGTGGACCGCATTTCGAGTCCCGTAACTGGTGGCTTACATTCACACTGGGCATTTGTGTGTGCGTACCCAAGAACCCAAGAGGAGAACGGAGAAGGGATTGTGGTGTGGCCATCCCCCCTGGAGGGTGATTTTTTGCTTTCTGTCTCTCTGTGTCTCTCTTTCTGGTGCACACACACACCCTATAGCAAAAACCTGTCCAAAAAAAACAAAAGAAACAAAAAAACAAAACGAGAAATTAGATTGAGTTTAGTGGGTGTTATTGAATAGCTCTTTCATTTTAAAGTGGAGGTCTGTTTTTAATTTGGCTTATAATGTATTTGAATTAAGTATCTATATATTTTGTGAGAGATTAAAGTAAGCTATGTTTATTTTTCTTAATATTAGAATATTTTAATCACAATAATAAATTGATTTTTCTCATGGATGCTGTATTTCTTCAGCTCAATTGTATGATTATCAAAAGATATTTAGATAAAATTTGGGCTGGTTTATATGGAAATCAGGTACAGTATAGTGATCTTATGTTGTTAAGATTAGTGGTGAAATTATTAGGTAAATATTAAATATGAGTTAAAAATATTTACTGTCTTTACATGTGACTTTAGCCTTTTTCTAAATTGGGAAAGTTTTGTTGTGAATTTACAGAATTCATATTAGAAAAAGTGTTTAGAAATGATCATTTTTTACATTACTGAAATAATTCAGTTTAATCTTTTTACTGAATCTTTCAAAGAGTAATTGTAATTTTCAGAAAGAAAGTCACTGAATATTTTAGCTATTAGTACTAAATATGCAATTCCAGTTTTTTCATCAAATGTCTCTTAGTTTCACTTCTTAATTCAGTTATATAAACTTGTGGAAAAGAGTTTTTATTGGCTTGCTTTGCTTTTCAAGAGACATTAATTTTGGTTAAGAATTTTTAAAGTCAATTTATTGAGTCGTCGGAAAAGTCATGATGTATTTTTTCTATTCAAAGATGCTTCATGACTTAGGACCAGCAGTTAGCGTAATGGCTATGTCGCTGGACTCCCACCCAGTCCTGTACCCAGTGGCTTAAACTCACGCCGGGCGCGTGATCCTGAGAGGAGAAGATCCTGAGAGGAGAATGGAGGAGAAGAGATTGTGGTGTGGCCATCCCCCCTTGGGGGTGATTTCTCGCTTTCTGTCTCTCTGTCTCTGTCTGTCTGGCGAGCACACACGCACTATAGCAAAAACCAAAAAAAAAAAAAGATGCATCATGACTTTTTGGATGACCCAATAGCTGCTCTATGTATAGAGCATTATGCAAAGAATACTTAACTCTGGACTTCACATTTTTGTACTACATTCACAAAATTTCAGGGAGTAGAACATTTAAAAGGAGAAAATAAAATTAATTTTTACAGATAATTTAATTTTTTAAACTTTTTAATATTTTTTGCTTTTCTAATTGCCAGAGAGTGCATGTATCAGCAGAGAGAGACAGAGAGATAAAGGAAGATAAAGAAGAAAAATTAAAAAAAAGATTTTTGGCACACAACTGCATGCACCTGGTGTGCTTTCAAGCCACCGGTGTGGTTATTTGAACCACAGTCAGCCGAGTGGGTCTAGCTCCCTTAAACAACAGACTATGGGGCTAGTCCAGAGCATTTAATGATTAATACACATGACGTTTAAGTAGTTTTTAATAAACACTTGCTCTATGTGTCTATTTTTTTCTTAAAATGATGAATAATTTAATTTTGGAATTATAAACACATAGTTTCAAATCCCCTATTCCAGACAATTGAGTTTCCTGGTATTCTAAATAAATAAATGTTATGTACATTGTTATTAATGTTGCTATTTGTTTAGGTATTTTAATTAAAATCTTTCTCACCAGAATTCCACATTTATCTATTTTTCATTGTTTCTCTTAATTCGGATTCTATTTCTGTTGTCAAAAAGTTTATGTGCCATGATTTTTAAGTTGTTGCTTAGTGTATGTTGTTTTACACCACTGTGCTGGCCTTTTATTCAGTTGTGTTCATGCATAACTGTCTGACAGGTGTACTCACACCTTGCATTGCCCTTTGATGCAGTTGCTTTCATAGAGACACAGTGTCATGATAATGAGAGGAGGTCTACACTTAACTAATTGGCTTGATTTGTTTTTGTGTTTTGTTTTGTTGTTGGTGGTGGTTTATTTGTCTCCTTTCTTGTGAATTCTTATTGTTGTCAAGGTACTTAATTGTACCTTTTTATAGTGTGCATCTGCAGTGATCTTGTAGGACTGACAATCAGAGAAACATTTATGTGATTTTGACTATAAAATTGTAAGGGCCAAGTGGGTTTTTGTAGGAATAAAGTCTAGGGGCTCAAATTTTGGAATGTTGATTTTTGCTGGTGAGAAGTCATTTTCACATGCTCTCTTCTGTGGAAAGATTCACAGACTTGGCTAACTTGTTCATTGCAACAAAGATACTTAATGTTTGATGTATAGAAAAATATTTATTTTAATGAAAATAGAGTTACACTACATTTATTAAATACTCATTTAACTGATTTTAATTCCCACGTTAAAGCTTACCTTAATACCAGTGATTAAGGTTGCTAACCAGAATGTAAAAATGTAGACACCTGAAGTATGCTAAAATGCATAGGAGAGATGGGTGAGGCAAAATAAGAATAGACAATTAAGCTACAGATTTAAGTATAAAACTTTTAACATTTATGTTTTGGGAAAAGTGCCATCAATTAAAAATGTACAGCATGCTTAATCTAACAATAAGTCAGTCATTCCAATGCCCACGATTGCTTCCCGATACTGACACCAGTGTCTTCTGTGTCATTTCACAGAGATAATATCAGCAGCATGATCCATGCAGCATAAGCCACATCATCACCGCAACCCGTGCTGTAATTACCACATTGTAATAATGATGAAGGGCAAGATAGTAAGAGGAAGTGTGGGGACGACGAGGAGAGAAGGGCTGTCTAGAGATAAAGTGTGGTTCAGGTGCATGGCTGTCTGTGGAGTGTATTAATTCAGAATTATATTTTAGAACGTCTGCATCGATTTACTGCATAACCCTCACAAATAACTGTAGATACTATTATTTAAGCTTAACATTTCAGAAATACTGTAGAGCAGTGTCTTCAAGGATATACTCTCTGAACTGTGTAGCTAGTAATCATGGAGTTCTAGATTTAAGCAGCCAGGTAAGCTGAGGGTAGGGTTATCTCATATTCCTGGCTAGAAGAGCATCTCATTCTTCTCAAGAGATCACTTGTGTCAAAGGCAGGACGCCATTGGGGGAAACTTGAAGTCCAGGCCTGTGAACTTTCTTGACTTTTTAAAGTAACAATATTTGTTATAAAATTTTCATCTAAAATGAAGATATTTGGAAATTGTTATGTTGCAAATATAAATTTAGACTCATTTATTCCAGATCTTAAATATTGAGCAACTCTGGAAAATAATCCCTTTTAGGAGTCACCAGGTTAATTATTGAGCAATGTTGGCTTAGATTGCTTTATAGTAAGAAATGTAGATTCTCTCTGTGAGGGAACTTCAAAACGTTAGTGAAAAAGATGGAATTAAGATACGAGTTTATTTTGATGCAGATTCTTTAAAATCCATATGCAGTTTTTTTCATAATACACAGTTTGCATGATCTTTTTGAAGGACCTCTCTTAGACACGTTTTTACGTATGACTTTGTCACCCCATTTTCTTTTGTGCTTTACCTTACTTAGATTATTTAACTCTATCTGTGGACTTGGAGTGCATTTGAAAGGCTATGCCTTCATGAAGCTTGACTACTTTGGCACTGCGGCAGAGCTTCAGACCAGTGACCTTGCAGTGGTTTGCAGCCTGGTTTCCTATGGTTATAATTACTGAAGGTTTATGAATATGGATGTTTGGCCAGTTTTCTCAAGAACAATGCTGAGGCATTAAATAAAATATTCTCTAAACTTCTTTCCTAGTGACTTCCCACTGCCAAGGAAGGGATAATCTAAAAAGAAATTCCTTTGATATATCTATAAATTTTGTGTTTGCATAGCCAACATAAAAACAAAGATACAACAAGTAATTAATAAGAAAGAAAGAAGAGAAAAAAAAAGGTAAAAGTATTTATAGAAACTTGGTTTGATTTCAAAACATCTGCCAAAAAAATCACCAAAAATGTTTTCTAGGATATAAGTTAATTTTCTGCTTTTTAAAGAGCCCAGTATTTTTTTTAAGAATTATTTTATTTAACTCTATCTATCTATCTAACAAACTATCAATCATCTATCTATCTATCCATGTATTTATTTTAATTTAACCAAAGAGAGACATAGGGAGTGAGAGAGAGGGAAAGTGAGAAAGTGAGTAGCCAGGCCCTGGACTTGAACTGTGGTCGGCCATGTGGGAGTCCAGCACCCTTAGTCACCACACCACCTACTGGCCCTATGCCCAATATATTTTTTAAATGATAAGCAGTATTAATACCTCATAAATACTTCCACTTTTGTCTCTGTACACTTAAAATTCATCTTACCATCATTTGGCTATAATGTGTGTAATTTATATCATTAAAACTATGATAATGACGTATATTGATCTCCACATTTTCAAAATTTCCTTTCTTTGAGCTGTAGAGGCAGGTCGGAATTGATCTGACATTCAGAATATTATTGCCAGTTAAAGCTGTTTTTCTTGTGTTGCCTGGGTCCTGATAAATACTAACATTTTCCTTTAGCAAGGAGATTTCCATCTAGAGTACGTTCTCGTAATGTCTCTTCTGTGAAGTTGCCCACATTACAATTTCTTAAACCTATGGTGAACATCCAGTCCCCAGACAATGAAAACAAATAAACCCCAATTTTTTCCACAGGGTTTCCTGGCTGGTTATTCCGAGGCTTTGCACGTGACAACCTGTTCTCCCACGTGAATGGAATACTCAGTGTCAATGTGGAAGCCTGGTCAGTTGGAAAGTTGCAATAAAATATTTCCCGCTTGTGTACAGCACTTCCCAATTTTAATTTATGAAGAATCATTGTGTTGGAAAAACAGAAAACGTTTCCCTAAGATGGTCAGTTGAGATTTTTTTAGTCCAGGGTACCTTTCTATTCTATATTTAGATTCTGAGGAAGAAATTTCTCAGTCCTTAGGCCTCAGACATTATTAACATGTGAAATTTAATCCTCTAAACTATTGTATGTGAAAGGTTTTTGTCCTATTATTGATGACTTTACAGACTTTTCTTCAAATACTATTTTTGGTGGGGGTCGTTTAATTCAGATAATATAGTATGGTCTAGATTCCCTGAAAAACGTGACTGTCATATAATTCTGTGACGCAAGTGTGTGTGTGTGTGTGTGTGTGTGTGTGTGTGTGTGTGTGTGTGTGTGTGATTATTTGTTGTTGTTTAAAGCTTTCAGGAATTTCCATTTATTGACTTTTTCTGAGGCCTATGGTATCAGGTCATTAAAGAGGTAAAGGATAAGGATATCATGAATCATTGTGGTATTTTGGAAGTGTGTCTAGACCTCAAAGCTTTATGTAGTATCAAAAATCTAAATTTATATAAAGTAAAAGTTTCAAAACTGGGAAAAATTAACCCTGTAACTGGTACTTACTCTCTCAAATGCCTTTAGTCCTCAATATCATGGCCTATTTAAAGTAAAACTACAAAGCTTTCTATGTTCCCTTAAAAGTCACATCTTCTAGACTAGCCCTGTTATTTGTCTAAACTCACAGCAGTGGTTTTTTTAAGATCATTAGTACCATTACTGTACAGATAATTTTGTTAGCAGTAAACTTAAAATAAGGAATCTCAAGAAGCTAGGAAGCTTGTAACTTATTTGAATGCAAGTATAAAGTCTATTCTATAATATCTGTATTAAATAATTTTAATGTATTGTATTTTACAAGCTGATGTCAAGGAAACATTGTCCAGGATATATTAAACAGATCAATTAATTTTTATAAAGAGAGAGACTTCAACAGCTTTCCTTTTAACATTTTTCTTTTTTGTTTTAATTGTCAGAGGGCATGTACACTTTCTAGACAGAGACAAAGTGAGGAAGAGGGAGAAGGAGAAGTTATCCTCCAGTGGATATAACATACACACACATACACACACACACACATATGTGTGTGTGTATGTGTGTGTTATCACTATCTATAAATCTGATTTCTAGCACCATGATTTTATATTATTAACCTCAGCTGTTAATTACACATTAAACTCTATTTCTAAAATCGTTTACAATGGACAAAACTGAGTATTTCATTTAATCTGCATGGAACTTTTGTGATGATGGTGGCATTAGCCTCATTTTTGTGTGGAGGACGAGTTTTGTAGCACTGAAGAGGTGGTATGAAAATAATCATACTGTGGGGACCAGCAGTTAACGTAATGGCTATGTCACTGGACTCACATATAGCTGACCACGGTTGGAGTCCCAGACCCGGCGACTTAACTCACACTGGGTGCACATGCGTGCCCAGGATCCCATGAGGAGAATGGAGAAGGGATTGCAGTGTGGCCATCCCTCCTGGGGGGTGATTTTTTGCTTTCTGTCTCTTTTTTTCTTTCTGAGGAGCGCACGCGCCCCGTAGCAAAAACAAAACAAAACAAAACAAAAAAAACTCTTCAAAAAAAAAAAAAATTATGTAACAGAGAGTAAGAGTGGTAGTTTTGGTTGGCTGATAGAAGCAGATTATAACAAAGATAAATTTCAAAAAGGAATCTTTTTTCTTTCTTTTTTTTTTTTTTTTTTTTTTGAAAGGTTTTTTCCAAACGCGACTGTTCCTCTGACAGCGAGACAGAAAGCGAGAAATCAACCCCACCCCGGGGGGGGATGGTCATGCTGCAATGCCTTCTCCTCCATTCTCCTCTCAGGATCTTGGACACGCACGCACATGCGCCTGGCGTGAGTTTAAGCCACTGGATCTGGGACGCGAACCACGGTTGACTACATGGGAGTCCAGCGACATAGCCATTACGCTAACTGCTGGTCCCGGAATCTTTTTTCTTAAAGAACTACTTTATTGAGGTTTATTTGGCATACAAAAAGCTATATATATTTATTACATTTAACTTAATGAGTTTGGAGATAAATATACATCTCTGGAACTATCACAACAACCTAGCAAGAAACATCTTGATCAGCTCCAAAACTTTCCTCCTCCCCTCTTATTTTTATATTTGGTTTATTTTTTTTGTGATAGGAATGCTTAAACAGATTTATTCCCTAAGCAAATTTTTAAGTGTGCAGCACAGTATAGTGCTAACTCTAGACACTATTCCATATAGTCCAGTTCTAGGATTTATTAATGTTGTATAACTGAAATTTTATACCCTTTGACTAATACCTCCCATCTTCCCCTCTCCCCCATTTTCCCCTTTCCTCCACCTTCAGGCAACCACTATTCTTCTCTTACGAGTTTAGCTATTTTAGATGCCTCATAAAACTGCCATTATGTACAGTGTGTCCTATATCTGGATTATTACACGTAGCATGATGTCCTCTAGGTCCCTCCATGTTGTCACAAATGGCAGGATTTTCTTTTCTTAAAGACCAAATAATATTTCATTGTGTGTGTGTGTGTGTGTATATATATATTTATATATATAGGTGTATGCGTCTGTGTGTATATATATAGGTGTGTGTACACACCACATTTTTTTTTTTTTTTGGAGAGATTTTCACTGTAGGGCGCGTGCGCTCGCCAGACAGACAGAGAGAGACATAGAGACAGAAAGCGAGAAATCACCCCCAGGGGGGATAGTCACGCCGCAATCCCTTCTCCTCCATTCTCCTCTCGGGATCTTGGGCACGCACGCACACGCGCCCGGCGTGAGTTTTAAGCCACTGGGTCCGGGACACGAACCGCGGTCGACTACGTGGGAGTCCAGCGACATAGCCATTACGCTAACTGCTGGTTCCCACCACATTTTTTGATGTGTTTTTCCATCAGTGAACCTGTCTGTCTGTCAGTGAACACTTACATTGTTTCTCCACCTTGGCTCTAATGACTAGTGCAGCAATGAACATGGACCTGAAGATATATCTTTGAAGTCCTGATTTCATTTCATTTGAATATATACTTAGAAATGATACTTCTAAATCATATGGTAGTTCTATTTTTAATTTTCTTTTCTCTTCTTTTCTTTTCTTTTTTGGAGAGGTTTTTGATATAGGGTGTGTGTACTCGCCAGAAAGAGACAGAGAGACAGAAAGCGAGAAATCACCCCCCAGGGGGGATGGCCACGCCGCATTCCCTTCTCCTCCATTTTCCTCTTGAGATCTTGGGCATGCACGCACACGTGCCTGGTGTGAGTTTAAGCCATCGGATCAGGGACTCGAACCGAGGTTGACTACATGGGAGTCCAGCGACATAGCCATTACGCTAACTGCTGGTCCCTATTTTTAATTTTTTGAGGAACCGTCGTAGTGTTTTCCATAGTGTCTGTACCAGTTACATTCCCATCAAAGTGTATGAAGTTTCCAATTTTTTCTAAAGGCTCAGCAACACTTTCTGTTTTTGTTTTGTTTTCTTTGTTTGTTTTTGTTTTTTGTTTTTGGTAAATATTAGCCATCTTAACAGTTTTGAGGTAATATCTCATTTTAGTTTTGATTTGCATTTCTCTAATGGTTAGTTATGTTGGGCGTCTTCAATGGTGAACATAACTGCTTCCCAATGTAAAAGTTTTTTCTTTTATTTTTTATACTTATTTATTTAAATTTCAGGAGAAAGAGGGAGGGAGGGAAGGACTCTCAACAGGATTTCTTGTTACAATTATTCCCTACTATCACTAAGCTTTTCTAGTCAGGATTACAGGCATGTATATATGTATTGAGGGTTTGGGGGTATATAGACTGACACAGGAATTGAACCCTTATCTTCCATATGGCTTCAGCATTTCAGAGCATTATGCTACTGTTGTCTTGTTACAGTTGGGCCCTAAATGAAATTTCTAACATGCATTTATATAACAACCACACTAAGGCTGGCCCTTGTAGCCTGGTGGTTAAGGGAACCTGGATCCCATATGGCTCATCATGGTTTGAATCCCTCACATACCAGACACGTGTGTGCCTGCCCCAGATCTCAATAGGTTGTAGAAAGGGAGAAAAAGGGATTATATGATCATGCCTCCCTGGGGATAGGAAGATGCTTCCCCCATCTTCCTCCTTATGTCTCTCTGTCTCTCTCTGGCATGTATGTGTGCCCACTCTTACGGTAGGAAAAAAAAAAGAAAAGAAAAAGGAAAACAACCCCTCTAATGAATCTCTAATGAATGGAGATAAAGCAGTTCTTCCAAGGAATGCCTGTCTTTTTTCCCTAGGCCAAAACCAGAAATTGGATTTTAAGTGTTTTAGAATTATTAAAGAAATATTGGTGAATACCAGTGGTTTTGAGAGGCTTCCAGTCCTTCCTTAAGATAGGGTACTCAAGTCTGTTACCTGATTTTGTGCAGTGTTTGCCCCCATATATGTTTGGCAACTGAACTTTGGCATAGATTTCAGATGGAATAATAAAAACTTATCTGTGGACTAATATTTTTACTATGCCAGAAATTTAGATGGACAGTAATTCAATCACAAACAACAATATTCAATCATGAAAGATAATACATTTACTTTGCAACAGTACACACAGTACTTACAAAATAGGATTTAATATTCCACAGATTGTATGATTAATGACCCAATTTAACAAGTATATCTTCCCATTATATATTGGTACCTAAACCCTAGGTCCAACTAAGTAATATTTTTGTCTCTTAATTGCTAATTAGTTGAAATTTGGCTTTCTAGGAAATTTTGCTATGTAGCAAATTATTGCTGATTTATTCCAAAGTTAGCTCCACTGTTAAATGTAATTTGGGGAACAGCAGAGCATATTTTCTCTTTGTAGGCATAGAAATATCTCAAATATGTTTCTAAAATATGAAAAAAATCATTTCAAAATGGTATTTTTATTATATTAGAGTGAAAATTTCATTTCAGAGTTTGATTTAAGATTTTGATTCCTATCTGTGAAAATACATTCCTAAATGAATGCCCCTATAAAATATTAAAATTAATTAAAAAGTATATATTTTATCGTAATTCAAACAAAATAATATTTAACTCATGTGCTGACCATGAACTTAATGCTAAAGATACCCTGCCTGTCTCAGCTTACAAACCCATTTTTCTGGGGGGTCAGGGAGAGGTTTTTGCTATAGGGCACGTACGCTCGCCACAAAGACAGAGAGAGAGACAGAAAGCGAGAAATCACTCCCCAGGGAAGATAGTCATGCCTCAATCCCTTCTCCTCCATTCTCCTCTTGGGATCTTGGGCACACATGCACCCGGCATGAGTTTAAGCTACCAGTCTGGGACTCGAACCGTGGTCCGCTACATGGGAGTCCAGCAACATAGCCATTAAGCCATCTGCTTGTCCTACAAACCAGAACTGAGTTTACTTTGTGTATTCACTGCATGTATACGTATGCATACATGCATACATTCCATAATTGTAATTTTTTGAGAGGTTGTTTTTTTTTTTTTTCTATAGGGTGGGTGCACTCACCAGAAAGGCAGAGAGAGACAGAGAGACAGAGAGACAGAAAGCAAGAAATCAACCCCCAGGAGGGATGGCCACACCGCAATCCCTTCTCCTCCATTCTCCTCTGGATCCTAGGTGCACACACACGTGCCTGACGTGAGTTTAAGACATTGGGTCCAAGACTTGAATTGCCATCAACTACATGGGAGTCCAGTGACATAGCCATTACACCAACTGCTGGTCCCCCATAATTGTGTGCAGTTTTAATTTGTACATATGTTGTGCTGTAATAAAACAGTTTAGGATTTACCTACTTTTATTTAATTCTGATACATAGCTTCCCACAGATGACTAAAAATATTAATAAATAGAAAAAATCTAAGAAGCTTAGGAAATATCTGGCAAGAATGAATCTTCTGATTTTTTGGTCAGTGATCTTAACATTTTTTTAAATGATAATAATCTAGTTTATGTAGGAAGAGCCATTTATTTTTTTAAGATGACAAGTAGCATAATTATGGGTATGTGTTAGAAATTGTGCAGTTACTGTGAGTCAGTCTTAGACTTGGTTTAAGTTCCATTTTTTTATCTCAATTCATTATAATGGCAATAAAAATAAGCTGTTATTATTTTGGAGATGGCCAAAATTTTTCAGTTTTCTAATACATTAAGGCTTTTGTGGAGATTACCTCTTCATTGCCTGCTCCTTAGGTACATATTGTACTTGATTAAATATAACTGTCACATAAGTTGGTAAATAGATACTTAATCTATGAAAATAGAGATTTGGCTTTCATACAGTTTTAATATATTTATATATGTTCAATAATGCATCTGAATTATTTAGAAAACATTTTTGTTCAAACTCATAATGATTGGTCATATTGGAATCTATTGTACTTTGACATTACACATCATAATATATAAAATTTTAAATCACAGAGATGTACATTTGCACATTGTTAAATACTTTAATCATAATGACTTTGGTTTAGGAAAAACTAGATCTCTTTACAGATGACCATGTGTCATTTAGCTGACTAAATTTAATTAACCGATTCTTTTTTTTTCAAGGAACAGGAGAAAAGTCTGTTTTAAAATTCTTCATGAAAAAGAATGTTTAAAAGTATGCCATTTCATTGAACTTGACTAGTTAGGTATTGCAGATATTTCAGGGGACTCAAGCAGCCAATATGTCCCCTGGTTAGACCATTTAGATACCATGGATTTATCATGTGGCTATCCCACCTGGCAATCAATGTCTTAAGTCATCTATGAGAAAAATAGTCAAGGAAAATGTTTTGTATTAATGAAATACTAGATTCCCTTTTTTAGAATTATTTATTACATTTTCTTTATTATTCTTATTATCAATATTATTTTAATTTGCTATTGGGAACATGTGCTCACCAGAGAGGGAGAGAGAGAAAATGAGAAAACAAACTGCTAGGTCTGGGACTCGAACTGTGACTGGCCATGTGGGAGTTCAATGTCTGAATCATCCTGCCACACGCTGACCCTAAATACTAGATTCTCAGTATATTAGGAGTAAGTTTTTTTGAATGTTGCTTTTTCCATTAATTATAGGGAAATATGAGTTATATAAAGATTAGAGTACTTAAAAGTCAATATCATTCCAAGTTATTAAGTACATGGATATTAGGAACCAATAAAGTTTCAAACTATATATTCATATTTTAGAATTGTTTTGTAAGTCTTTAAGCAAGAGTGTTACATTTTAATAAGTTATAATGAGGTTAAGTGATTAGAAATCTATTAGAGGGGCCAGTATATGGTGTGGTGGTTGGGGCACTGGACTTCCTCATGGCTGACTATGCTTTGAGTTTCGGACCCGGTGGCTTGAAGCTCATGGCAGGCACAATGCATGTGTGTCCCAAATCCTGAGAGATTGGGGGATGATTTCTCACATTCCCTCTCACTGTCTCTCTTTGTTTCTCTGCGGAGTGCATGCACCCCATGGCAAAAACCTTTAAAAAAAAAAGGACCAGCAGATAGAGTAATGGTTAAGTTGTTGAACTCCCACTTAGTCAACAGCTGTTCAAATCCTGGACCTAGCAGCTTACAACTCAAGCCAGGCACACTGTGTGCGTGCCCAAAATTCTGAAAGGAGAATAGATGGTATGGCGTCCTCATAGGGGGTGATTTCTCACTTTCTCTCTGTCTCTGGGGCAAGCTCATGTGCCCTATAGCAAAAATCTCTCTCAAAAGAAAAGAAAACCATTAGAAATCATTCAGAATCTGAAGGAGATACAATAGTATACTAAAATATATACAAATATTATTGTATGCAAAAGTACGGAATGCATTTTTTGTATTTACATTTCTTAGCAATAGCTGGTAAATATCTACAATACTACATATGAACCAAAAATTCAAGTTACAAAATTTGTAGCATCCTTGTTACCACAAGATAATGTTACACTTTGTGATGACTACACATTGGAATCACCTGACAATCCAATATAAAATCAGTCAAATTGGATTTTCAGTTCAAAATCATCCTACAAAACTTATGGAGGATAGAATGCATTGGTTGAAAGCAGTATTTCACAATAGAGTATGGATGGGTTTATTACTGAATTTTACCAGGTTTACTTGCTTTTGGTCCTTTGACTATAGAGAATGTTTTTTGCACGTGAAATACTTACCAGATATGTGTATTAGATCTATTTAAGACACAGTGAGTGAAACATAAATTTGAACCACACTATATGAGGAAGTGAAACAAGAGCCAGAGGATCCCAGGAAATACTCTTTTAAGTTATTGAAGGATACTATGAACTGTGTTTTCTTGAAATCCTAGGATGAATTTTTGTCATTTTTTTACTTCAAAGACTTCTCCCCTCCTTTCTTTTTCTGTTCTTTCTTTTTTTTGTTTTTGTTTTTGTTTTTTAAATGACTGAAAGTCATGTGTATGTGTGAAAGAAGGGTGAGAGGGGAGAGAGAGTGGGCACCAGGCACCGTCCGGGGGGAGGGGGGATTTGTCATATTGTGATCTGTCTTCCTCAGCCCTCCAGCTCTTCTGAATCCTTGGTGCCCCCACCTGTGCCCAGCGTGTTTCTCAGGCTGACTTGTGATCTGAACCACTTTCACCATATGGCTTCTGGCACTGTGGGGTGCTAGCATTACCACTGTGACACACAGCTGGGCTTTCAGAGGCTTAAAATGCAGTTTTCAATTTAATGATAATCTCATCTTCTTCCTGGAAATATAACCTCCCTCCTGATAAATATCTCAGTGGTTCTATTAATTTATAACAGTATTTCAGAGTGAATCATCATTTAAGAAGTCATCAGGCCTTATTGCTAGGTATATGAAATTTTTGGGTGAAATATTTATAAATTGCATTAATCACCTTTTGAATAATAACATTTGTATTAATAGTAATTTCAATTTTCTTGTTATTATAAATATTTTATTCAAGAGGACCAGTGCCCAAGATAGAGTGAATTTTTAAAAGTTAGTTTGTGAAATTTTTATAAATAGTAAATAAAACTTCCGTACATTCCAATAATTGAAGTGGTCCAATAGGAGTTTAGAAAGCTATATAATCTTCAGTTCCAAGCTAGGTATATATTTTAAAGTATGTGATTTTGATATAGATACTTCATGGGAAGTAAACTTTAAGGGAATATCATTTTTGCTTAATGTAACGCCTAATATTGGCCCCTGCATAAAATATGCTACTGTTGCCTATATGGCATATTTGAAGAACGTTTCAGTGTTTACTGCCGTGGATCAAGCATTAGCTTTCTATTTTCCTATGACATGTCAAAGCTAAAGGGATGTAGCTCCTCAGAACTGCAACTATACATTTAAAAAACTACTTTAGATCATATTTCTTTTACAGTGCCTATATCTGCTCTGTGTATCATTAATATAAAATTCTTTACTTATGACCTTCCCCTGTATCAGCCAAGTATATTGTCCAAAAGTTAGCTCGAAATCTCACTGTTAGCTGGCATGTTAACTCTATTTTTCTTTCTTTTTTAAGACCAATTTTTCACTGAGTTAATCTGATATTTAAAATATAAAAGATTGGTCATTCCCCTGCCTTCCCTAAGATGCTATTCTTACATAGGTTACCCACCTTTTCTCTGGCCTTTCATTAAAAGCATGGTGGGTTTCCATTATTTTTTTTCTCAAACACTTTTTTTGACGTTATGTTTTTAGGTCAAAAAGACAAAAAGATAAAGATTAACATATTCACGATTACCAAGTTAACACTTAACATTCTTTATGGCTTAGTAAACTGAATTTTTTATCATGTACTCTTTTGCTAAAAGTAACTTTTAGTATGTAATTTATTCATCACTATTTCTTGAAAATATGTATCACGTTTTTTAGTGGATGAGGGAAAATACAGACCATAGAATAATTTTGGAAAATGTGATATAGTTTAGAACAGGAGAAAGGAAGATGTTCAACTTTAATGCTTATCTCAGTTCAAAGAATCAAATTTTAGCTAGCATCCCCAGATGGCAGACTGTGTCTTGATATGAATATTCCCTTTCAGGGTTGGATTATCCCTGTCCTTTCCTGTACTTTTATATGTATGTGTTCTGGGCTGAGGGCTGAAAAAGAAAGGCAGCTCTTCTATTGTGTGAAGCCCGTCGGTAGCGTCATTCCAGTGATGAGAGTCGCAACCACCACAGCCCGAGTGTGTCGTTGTGGGACGTACACGCAGAATGTAATGGTCATCACGCTTTACTTTATAGGTTGAAGAAGTATGCCTGAAGTGGTGCAGTCTCCTTTTTAATGCCATTACACTCTTCCTTCTTTTCTTACTGTGCAGGTGACTTGGATTATTACTGGCTGGATCCTGCCACGTGGCATAGCCGGGAAACATCACCTATCAGTTCGGTAAGCTTTCTGGGAAGTGAATGCTTGGCATTCAGGGCTTACATGTGTTACTCATTGTTCTTTATCTGATAAGCAAAGTAATAGGGAATTACCTTATTCTGCTCTATTATACAATCGATGAAAGCTAATACTGATTTTTATTTGATAGTACTTTTTAAAGAAAATAAGATACCACTGAGTAATTATAACAAATTTTAAGTTAAGTAAAATGTTTATATGTAAATCCCATTGTTTTTTTGCTTAAGTACATTGAGATCAGCAACTCAAAATACAGAATTGATTTTCTTTAAATAACCAGATGTATTTTAAAATTTCATTTAATTCCATTTCAGAACTATTTTTTAAAGAGATGTAGTTAGTTGCTGTCTGCTTCTAGAAGCATATATTGTAGTGTCTAGTGCAAATAAAATCAGCTCTAAGTGAAAATCATTCTAAGCCAAGGATAGAGTCCAACAGAATGAAAAAATTTCATCTGCAGTAGTTTTTTTAACTGAGCAAACTGAATCATGCTATAACGAATCATTATTTATCTTTAGGAAAGAAAGCTAATTGTTTACTTTTTATATTTTATTCGTATTATAATAGCATCCTGTGACGTGGCAGCCGTCTAAAGAGGGAGACCGACTAATTGGGCGTGTTATTCTTAACAAGAGAACAACCATGCCCAAAGAATCAGGTGCATTACTGGGTCTGAAAGTAAGTATCCTCATCTTGAAGGGTGAACTACAGAAGGATTGCATTTAACCAAGTTTCCAACAATAATTTTTAAATATCTTCCTCTCATCTCCAGAAAACACACACACACACACACACACACACACACATATGCACGCACATTTCTCTAATGAGTATACAAGGGGACTTCAGAAAGTTGTGCTTAAGACTAAATGATGGTTGAGGCAGCTAGATACCACATGACTGAAGGCGCAGTCTGAGCTGTACCCAGAGGCTTAAAGAACATGCTGGTGCATGTGCATGCCCTAAATCCCAACAGGGGGGAGAAATGAAGAAGGGATTGTGGTGTGACGCACGCACATTTCTCTAATGAGTATACAAGGGGACTTCAGAAAGTTGTGCTTAAGACTAAATGATGGTTGAGGCAGCTAGATACCACATGACTGAAGGCGCAGTCTGAGCTGTACCCAGAGGCTTAAAGAACATGCTGGTGCATGTGCATGCCCTAAATCCCAACAGGGGGGAGAAATGAAGAAGGGATTGTGGTGTGACGCGTGGCCATCACCCAAAGAAATATAATATCTGTTGTACAAGAAGTTTTTTGAAGACCCCCTCATATCATGTTAATATTTTAATATATTATAGTACATGTAATATTTTTATCTGGGATAATTTTTTAAAGACTTATTTTATTTAACTTTATTTATTTATTTATTTATTTATTTATTTTAGTTAAACCAGAGAGGGATAGAGATAGTGAAAGCCACTGGTTCCGGGATTTGAACCACATTTGGCCATGTAGGAGTCCAGTGTCCTTAACCACTATGCCACCTGCCAGCCCTTGGGTTAATGTTTTAAGTCAAAGTATTAATGTGTAGATGTGGTAGGAAAATTTAATAAAATGCATGAAAACTGAGGTATTTTTCTCTGAATATAAAGTTCATGTGCAATTTTTACTTTCAAAAGACTTTAATTTTTTTTTTTAAATTTTTTAAAGTGTGTTTATTTCATGAGAGATTTAGACAGACAAGAGAAAGAGATACCAACACCCCCAGCCACAATCCACCTTAACCGCAGCCGGCCATGATCACAGGCACATACTTGTGTGTGTGCATGGCGAGCACATGGAGACCTTGGTACACAAACATCCATCTCCACACTCCAGTGTGTGGAAGTGGAGGAGGCTGGCTTTGGGTGAAAGGGGGAGGGGCAGAGAACGGGACATTAACTCACATGAATGGGGAAGGGCAAGTGGGACTCAATGATGCTTTCTATCAGTTCATTAAGTAATTTAAACAATCATTTTATAGTAAAAATTAGTCAACATGTAAAACTTCTCTTGAAGTTTGATTAAAGCTTTTTACGAACTAGGATTTTAAAGAGGTCTCTAATATGATAAAGACTATTACATTAAAAGCTAGCCATCTTCAACTTAAACAAAAATAACAGATGTTATCAATAATTGGCAACACAATTTCAGCACATTCTTTAAGCAAGGCTCAGGGGAAGACAATGTGAACTGTCTTATTTAATCCTCATAAAATCTTATGGTTGAGGGACTGTACACCCACATAGCTGACTGCAGTTTGAGTCCCGGATCTGGCGGCTTGCTTTCTTACTTTCCTTCTCTCTGTCTCTCTGGTGAGTACATGTGACTTATAGCACATAATAATACTAATTAATAAATACTTATTATTATTATTTTTTTTTTTTTTAGAAAAAGACCTTAGGCTCAGCCTGAGTGGTGTGTAATGTTAAGATGCCATGCTCCCCAGATGCCTAGGTAATTTCCAGTCAACCCGAGGGCTAGGTAAATTTGCTATAATGCCAGCAAATTGGAGAAGTTGAGGCAGGAGGGTAATGATCTTGAGGTTGGCCTGAGCAACACAGGGAGGCTCTGTCTACCAAAAACAAACAAACAAACAAAAACAGAAAACAACCCAGTGTGGTGGCACATGCCAGTAATCCCAGCTGGGAGGGTGAGGGAAGAGGATTGTGACAGTGAGACCCTGTCTTTTTTTTTTTTATCATTATCATTATTATTTAAAATTTCTTAAAGCCTGCATGCATTCACCAGAGAGAGACAGAGTGAGAGAAAGAGACAGAGAGAGGGAAAGTGAGAAAGAAAGCCTCCAGGTCTAGGGCTAAAAACACAGCTGGCCGTGTGGGAGTCCAGTGCCTTAGCCATCAATCATGCCACTTGCAGACCCCAAGACCCTGTCTTTAAGGAAAAAAAAATTGTGGAAGATATTGTTTTCTAATTACAGTAATATTTATGGTAGTACCAAAGCAGTAAAATGTATCTTTAAATAATACTGTTGTAACAAATAGAATGAGCAAATCATAGATTACTAAAAGCTAATTGTTATCGTAGAGAAGTATACACACAGAGAAACATATATTATGTGTGTGATGTGTATGTGTGTTAAATCACATGGTTTAACTTGCTTTCAGAAATTTAAAAAGCATTGGGAATTAGCACTTAGTGTAATGGCTATGTCGCTGGACTCCCACGTAGTCGACCACGGTTTGCATCCAGACCCAGTGGCTTAAAAGTCATGCCGGGCGCGTGTGCGTGCGTGCCCAAGATCCTGAGAGGAGAATGGAGGCGAAGGGATTGCAGCATGGCCATCCCCCCTGGGGGGTGATTTCTCGCTTTCTGTCTCTCTGTCTCTATCTGTCTGGCGAGCGCACGTGCCCTATAGCGAAAACCTCTCCAAAAAAAAAAAAGAAATTTAAAAAGCATTCAAAGATGCTACTTTAAAGCTATTGTTAATCACAAGATTGCATTACAGTTGTTTGATAACTGGATTAAAAACTATTAATCACTTGTTCAACTAAAAATAAAATTCAGTAAGTGTACTTGAAAATGCTCTTATTGATCATTCCAATTAATTTTTCTTATTGTAAAATAATTTTGATCATTTTCACTAATCTTATATCTGCCAAGAATTGTGGGTCAACTCCAACCAATAATATTTTACTCTTTCTTTTAAATGTACTTTTTAATTGCCAGAGGGTGCATGCACTCACCAGAGATAGATGGGGGGGGGGAGAAAGAGAGAGAGAGAGAGAGAAAGCACCCTTTAATGAGGCCTGGTCGTGCTTCAGTCCTTTTTCCTATGTCTCTTCATGCCATTGTGGCCTTGGGTAAAACATACACATGACTGGTGATTTTTCAAGCTGCAGGGTCTGGAATTTGAACCATTGTTGGTCATGTGAGATCTGGCTACAAGTTCATAATGCTTATCTGTTTCAGTACATGACTGGCTCCCCCAGAGATAGATGGGGGGGGGAGAAAGAGAGAGAGAGAGAGAGAAAGCACCCTTTAATGAGGCCTGGTCGTGCTTCAGTCCTTTTTCCTATGTCTCTTCATGCCATTGTGGCCTTGGGTAAAACATACACATGACTGGTGATTTTTCAAGCTGCAGGGTCTGGAATTTGAACCATTGTTGGTCATGTGAGATCTGGCTACAAGTTCATAATGCTTATCTGTTTCAGTACATGACTGGCTCCCCCACTCATTTTAGTTATGTATATTTGAGCCCCTAAATTGGAAGAAATTAAACATAGCATCTTTTCAGATATACTTGATTTTTGGTATAGTAGAAAAGCCAAGTAAAAGTGTTAAACATCCAGCAATATAACTCAGATTTTGAGATTTACCTGGGCAAAGAGGGCATCTTCAAACAGTTAATGCAAAATACATATTATGAAAAATCTATGCATAGATTTAAAATTTATCATATTTCAATTCCATTTTCCCATAAACTCTTGGAAATCTCCTTACATATTTCAGATGAGAAGAGCATTCAAGTGGTCAGTTGCAGAAATAATCTTAGGCTTTGCACCAGGATAAATTATTTCCCAAAAGTGACCTGTTCTTGGCTTGAATGTCTTTAAGGCCTTTGAGCTGAAGACCACCACATATATATAAAAGAGATCAAGATCTCATGAGATAGCAAGGCATTATATTTATTTGGAAATAGTAATTCAAATGATAGGCATGAATTTGGAAGATAAAGGAAAAACAAGCCATAATGAAAACTGTTAAAACACTATGTGTTTGAAAGTAAGTGGGGAGAACCTGACACCTGTCCTCTAAGTGCTCAATTACTAATTTAATTCCCAGAGAGAAAGAGAGGGAGGAAGACCCCTGTGATCCATCACCAGCTGGCCTGAATCACAGGCCTGAGTGTGCTCAGCATGCTCCCAGAGATCTCTGCACACAAACCCAAGATCTTTCCCGTCTAGGTCCAGTAGTCTTACCATTGTGCCACCCTCTAGCCCTGAATGCACATCTGTCATGCTACTGTTCTGTTATCAGGAATCAGGATGCAGACTTCTTAGAACACATGCTCATCTCACATACAGCGTCCTTTTTTTATTAATTCCTAAAACTTTACTACTGTGCGGACTCCTTTAATTCTAAATATGTTATAAAAGGACAAGCTAATTGATTCCTCTACCTAATAATCTCGTATTTCAAAATGACACTTGGGAACTTATAAATTTGTAATTATCCAGGTTGTTGGAGGAAAAATGACTGACTTAGGACGCCTGGGTGCTTTCATCACCAAAGTAAAGAAGGGTAGCCTAGCAGATGTAGTCGGACACCTAAGAGCAGGTAAAGGTTCTTTTTTAACATTTAAACAATGTGTTTTTCATGATGACTTAATGATTTTCAATTTTTGAGTTAGTTATGTCATTTATGTCACTAATTTTAATGCATGAATAAAGATTTTTTTCTTGATATGAATACTTACCAGTTGCAGTAATATGTAATTATGTATCAGAAATAATTTAGAGAGAGTAAGAATGTAGTTTTTTATTTATGTAAAATAGAGGCAAAATACTGACACATTACTCATTTTTATAGGTGACTTCAAAAATGGCTATAAAACTTCAAATCTGTAGTGACAGCTTTGTGAAAAAAATTTTTATATCACTCTTTTTAGTTTATAATTTAATATTTGGTAATTACTAGAATTTTTTATGGTAGTCCCAAAACACTTATTAAGGAGTACTGCTTTTCTAAAGAACATGATCATAATCGCATTTCTTGCACAGATTATGTAATAAGATATTTGTTAATTTTATGTGACATATATCGTACTTATACAGATGTGCTAATTTTGGTATAAGGAGATTTATTTAGGTTGTTTTACAAGATTAACATGACATAAATCATTTATTAAATTCAAATGCACCAACATTCAGTAACAATACAATTTAAAATCTAGTTTAGGTATATTATTTTTCAGTAGCAGCACAGTTTAAAAATCTGTTTTCAGTGAATTATTAATTTTCATTTTGTTAAAATCACATTAACGTATTTCCTCCATCCGACTTCATCTCAGAGTTTAGTAAAAGTCTTTTGGCTACAGTGTCTGAGCATTTGTCACACAATTATAACGAAAACAAAGTTGGCTAAACTGTAGAATAGAGAAATAAAATCCAAAACACGGAACATGCCCAGGCTTTATTTCCAACTTTTAAACCCTAAGATCATAATTTTTGACCACTTTAGAAATTCTAGGATTCTTAAATAATTTTTCATGTAGAATTATCCCTTGATATTTACAGATTGGTTCTAGGACCCCTGGGAAGATACCAAACCTGTGGATGATCAAGTCTCTTATCAAAACAACATAGCATTTTCACATAACCTAGGCACATTCTCCTGTATATTTTAAATCAGCTCTAGATTTTTTATACGCCTTGTAGAACATGCATGTTATGTAAATCTTTTTATATGTATTGTTTAGGAAATAATATAATTCAGTACAGACATAATTGTTTTAAAAAGTACTTTTGCTCTGCTGAGCACTCATGAAAACAACCCCATAGATACAGAGGTCCAACTATAATTTATTACTAGGATATCAGCCCAGAATCGTTTTAGGTGTTTGTTGTTGTTGTTGTTTTGTTTACTTTTCTTTTCTTTAATGGACTTGATATGCAGGTGTCATATAGAGAGAAAACTCTAACCAGGGATTTTTCTCCATCTAACATGCAACTTTGATGTGTAGAAGTAGACTATTGTTTCTCACCAAGAACCAGTGATGATTTAAAAAGAAAAATAGTTCAATTATGGTGACTTTGTCAATAAACCAAATCTTTGTTTGACTAAAAAATGAGAATCCCGCAATGGCTAATAAAACTTTAAAAACATGAATTTGCAGATGAGATTATAAACATAACAGCTTGTGATTCTGTCCTTGTATTTTAATTGACGATTGGTTAACAATTCAATGAAGGGGTTTTTTTATATAAAATATCCCTTAGTGATTAATTTTATTTAGCACCCTCATGACCTAAGAGCTAGAAAAACAAATCTAAAATGTTGAAAGTTCAACTTAAATAACTATAAAACAGACAAATGTACTTAGAACTTTAAGCAACTGATGTTTTTGAAGAAAGCAAAGTGTTTTTGTAGACTCAATTCTGTATTCTATTTGGTATACATTATCATTTATAAAATGGTTTTCTTCTGTTTGCATATAAATATCATTACCCTATAAAACTACAGTGTTATTTTTCATCAGGGTGACCTTTATTCAACATTTACAACCTTGCAATCCTTCCATAGCTGTCTGCAGCCTTCCCCCCTTCAAGTCTGTGCACTCTATTGCTACTTGATACATACAAAACACAGAATTGACACTGACACCCTTCTTATTTGGATGTGTTGGTGTCTCCTTGTCA
Organism: Tupaia belangeri chinensis; assembly: GCF_000334495.1. Classification (NCBI taxonomy): domain Eukaryota; kingdom Metazoa; phylum Chordata; class Mammalia; order Scandentia; family Tupaiidae; genus Tupaia; species Tupaia belangeri. The sequence goes on from NW_006205542.1 coordinate 2,057,400, forward strand.
TCATCTGTTCAAGTCAATGTTCTGTAATTTTATCCTCTATTAACTTTTAAAGCCTTCAAGCTATGTCAGTCTACTTATAGATCTTTGGCAAGCTGTCCCCCACCTAGAAGACTGGTCAGTGCCTCTTGTCTACCTGGTTGTTGTTCTGCTTGGCCTGCTGAAATCCTTTTCATCCTTCAAAACTCACAAGTGCCTTAATTCTGAAGTGGTTACTGATACTCACCAGGAGCAGCAACTAATTCCTACCTCCCTTGCAACAGTTGACTCATTCTGTTCCTCAAATGAACTACTATCATGGCTTAAAACATATTTTCCTAAAGTTACTGGTTTCTATATTAATTCTGCACCACCAGATTTAAAGATAATAAAGTGTGATTGTCACCTTCGTACCTTTATTGTTTACATTCCTGTCTGAAGAGAGTATCCATTATCAATAAACACGTTAAGGAGACTAATTTCTGGTTTAGTTATTATTCATTTATAGATAAACTATCTACTAAGTTAATTGGTATTAAAAGATATGCGTTCAGATTGTTGTATATAAAGAGGAAAATTTTATAATGCAGTGCTTTTGCAAAATACTGGTTCCAACTCATTTCTTTGAAAAACAGTCTAATATTTGCATCTATCATTTTAAAAAATGAAATAGAACATAATAGAATATAAAATATCAGGGTAAGTATTGTTTCATAAAATATATTTCCAGGATATATATATATACCCCCACACACATACATATATAAATATTCATTCTATGTATGTGCACTGGGTAATAATATACACTTACATTTTGGGTCAAAAGCATTTGAAAACACTTGTAATATATTGGAAATTTATAATTACTTCCTTCCTTTTTTTTAACAGTGAAGCATATTTATTGTCTATTTGAAAAACTTTTCTAGGTAACTGTTTAACAGACTATTAGAAGTCATTTAAGTATTAATAGTGCCCATTGCTATTTCACCAAACTAAAGCAGCATCCTGTGTGTTTCACATATTTACTTTCTACTTTTTAGTAGACAAACACCTGGGGGGGGTGACTTAAAAACAGTCCTAGTAAAGCACATTTTTTCCTATTTCTATAAAAAAAAGAACTGGCTGAGAACTAAAGATTTCATGCTTTTACCTAACTTTAAAATGTATAATGATGATACTGATCCATTAGTTCAGTGCACATTCACTTAGCTACTAAAATGTTTTAGGTTCTAAGAGCAACGTAATAAGCATGAACGTCAAAACTTTGATACCCTCAACAAGTCATTGAGGGTAGGATACTTAAACTTGATACCTCAGTGTGTCACTGAAGGAAGGATGTTTTAGCTGAGTTCACCATTGTGAATTGAAGAGTCCTGGACAAAGAGCCATTTGGAACCTAAATTTCCTGTAATTATTTATTTATTTACTTACTTATTTATTTATTTTTTGCCAAAAAGTCTACCATGACTAATCTGGTTAAAATACCAACTCTAAGTTGTTAGTCTGTGTTTTCTTAATGAAACATAATTCTACTGTTCTGATTAATTTTAGAATACCTTTTAAATTAAGTTCAACTCTTTTTTACTATTGGAAATATTTTCTATTGTACTTTAATGTTAACTATATATTATGTATAGAGTATAAGTGTTTTGAACATCTGGAAGTGGGTTAACTGTCATGCAACAGTTTTACATCTGCTTGCTTTGTAACTTTGCCATAGCTACCTGCGTTACCCTATGGGTGTTAATTCAAATCCTTTCATGCATTTTTATTCTGTTGTGCATCAGGTGAAGACAATGAAGCATGATTTATAATTGGAAAATCCATGCTAACCAGTGTGAATTGCTGTTTGTACCAAAAATAGAACAGAATTTATGTACAGTTTAGAGACAATCTTTTGCCTATAGAGCCGCCTACATTTTTATGGAGGGCATGCTGCTAATTATTATTTTTTAATGTTTCCGAATAAGCTGTGCTAATTTCATCCCATAGCATGAGATTATTTTTATATTATTTCTGGTATTTCTAAAAGATAAAGGTAGCTTTGAATTGTACTCTTTCCAGTGACCAGTAATATTCTGGGAAAGAATAGAAACAAAGAAAAGACGAAAGTGTCTAGAAAAACCATTTAGCTGACATTTTATAGTAGTCAGTTTGCTTTTGAGAGCAGAGCTTAGACAGTTAAGTTATTTGTATATGTTTTGCATTTCTTTGTTAAAAAAGAGAAAAGATAAGAAAATAAACAGAATATATAAGGTAAAAAAATACCCTTTTTTTTAAATTCAAGGGGATGAAGTTCTAGAATGGAATGGTAAACCCCTGCCGGGAGCTACAAATGAAGAAGTTTACAACATTATTTTAGAATCAAAATCAGAACCTCAAGTTGAAATTATTGTTTCAAGGCCTATTGGGTAAGGCTGAAAAAACTTACTTCTTAAGTTTAGTAAATTACATGTATTAGCAGGATTTTAAAAAGAAGTTTATACATTCATACAGTACATTGTGACATGGATAGTTTTTTCATCAATTATGGGCATACATTTTAGATTTTTAAAATTTCTAATTTTTAAAATGGTAATACTGAATATTCTTCCCTTCATTTTAGAAGATCTGCAGTTTGACAACTGTAATATCAGAAAATTCTGATATGTATTTTTCATAAGTGGAAGCAGAAGTAAAAATATTTCCTTTTAGTGACATAACAAATTATTTTAGTAGTTCTAATTAAATAAGTAGTATCTCCTTTAGGGGAGCCACTTTCAAACTCATTTTCCTGTGATATTTCAAATATTAGTTATTTAATATACCAACATAATTTTTTTGTTATTCTACAAAGGGTAGACTATCTTTTCTCTATCTTTACATATGGATATTTTCAATTTTTGTTTAAAATCGAGTAAGAAATATTAAATATTTTAAATTTTAAATTGGTTATAACAATTGGTATAGAATTTCCACATTTTCAATTTTCAGTATAATTTAATTATCTATAGTTATGAGATAATTTTTATATCTGTGTATGGAGTTCCCCACACTGTTAACTTTTTCTGGCAAATCCACAAAGTCCAGAATAAACATTAGTTTTGCCAGTCTGTACATTTTAGAAGACATTTAAACTCTGTCATTATAGCCAGCTTAATCTTTGAATATATTCTTGGAAATAGTTCTTTTTTTTTCTTTCATATTATCCAAGATAGTATAGATCCAGTAATTCAAGACTTTTTTTTAAAAATTACTAAATTAGGGACCAGCAGTTAGTGTAATGGCTCTGTCGCTGGACTCCCATGTAGTCAGCGCGGTTCAAGTCCCGAACCCGGTGGCTTAAACTGACGCCAGGCATGTGCGTGCGTGCCCAAGATCCCAAGAAGAGAAGGAGGAGAAGTTATTGTGGTGTGGTCATCCCCCATGGGGGGGTGATTTCTCACTTTCTATCTCTCTGTCTTTCCAGCGAGCACACGCACCATATAGCAAAAACCTCTCCAAAAAATTTATTAAATTAAATGTTTGTTGAACTGAATATGTGTCACTGCAAATACAAGAAAATATAATTTTCTTAATTCTCAAAGGAATGAAAATCTATGATCATAGCCCAAAGTATAATATTAATAATATAAAACTCAAAAACAAGTTTACAATCAATTTTAAAAAGCGATTATTAAGAGTAAACCTTGACATTTGCAAGCATATTATACATTTCAATTTAGAATTTAAAAGTTTTAAAAGTAACAACACTGTAATTTATGCTAGTTTTACATGACATATGTGTTAGTGCTGAGGTAAAGATGAGGCTGGAAAAGAGGTAAGTAAGTTGGAAAATTAATCAAAAGTCAAAAAAAATTAAAATAAAACGTTATGTACATTGCTAAATACTTTCAGATACATAAGTGTTTAAAAGCAGCAGCAAAATACTGCTTCATGGTGACTGAAGAGACTAACAGACAATTAAAGTAGACTGGAATAACATTATTTTTTACTTTTATATTAAAATTACTTCATAGGTAATCCTCTGTACAAACTCTAAACTATGGATTATGAAGTTCAAAGGCATATAGAACACAGAGACTGTAGGTCAATAAAAATCAAAACTGCCATCAACATTCCAGTTAATACATGATTAGAATCCTATAAGAATAATTCTAGTCATGTTTGCATAATTATGTTCAATATATTTCTGTTTAGAAATACTCTAAAGCAATTATTTAGTCATAATTCAGTGGCGTGGTGATTATAAGAACCATTCCGAGTATAAAGTACATGCTCATGGATCTGCACAGTCAGGATGTAGTCTGCCACCTTGAGATACTGTTCATTTTTGTGAACCAATCAAACATGATACCCTTGACTTTTATCTTCTTAAGACTATGTTAGCACCTAATTTGTGAGTAAAACTAATTAAGAAAGCTTGCAAATCAAGCTGAAATGTGTGCCTGAAAATATTTCTGAAGCAATTAATATTAAATAAATTTTGATTCAAAATAACTTTGAAAAAAAATTTTAACAACTTATCATCCTTCTTTAATAGACATATAAAACCCAAAACCTGTACATGGCTTTAGAGTTCCATGATGTAATTTTTATAATTGACTCTGAGGCTAATTTTTTAAGAAATTAAATATTATTGTTCCTGGATATTTTCCAGTTTATTTTTATTTGCTTAGATGAATTTTGCAGAAGGTGACTCCTTGTGTCTTAGGTGTGGTAAATTAGTCTCTAACGATGAATGCATATAAATTATGTATATAAATGATTATATAAATAAAATAGATCATAACATCTATTTTAAGAAATACACAGCACAGGATGTATGGTCATTTATAAGAAATATAAATTGTAGGTGGTTATGAGAATTTTTCTGCACAAAAATTTAAAAATGAGAAGTTAAAAAAAACCAATCAGAGGAGCTGTTTTTATTTCTTTTTCCCCAAAAGTGAAAAGGAAAGCAAAGTGAAATTAGGCTACAAGGTAAGTGGTCAGAAATTATTAAATAATATGCTGATAATTCTCGTGGTTCTAGCTAACTCCAGTCTACTTTAATATGTCATGTTAATACTTTCATATTGTTAATCTCCTGATACTGATATTAAAATACCTTTGGAAAACCAGAAGGAAAGTAGCCCTATGCAGTGTAATACTCAAACCAAGGTGGTCCAGGGTTCTGCAGGTCACAGTGGATAATGGATTAAGCTGAGGATATATGAACTGTTTCTTCAGGGTAATTTGAGTGTGGCAGGAATGGTTGTTCTCACAAGTCACTTTCTAACCATATAGTAAATAGCCATATACTTAGCTAATAAAGTCAGTATAGAGATAAGAATCTCTATAAAGGGTATATATGTGGATATATAGTACATATCCACATATATAGAATATTTTGGCTTCTTTCTGTTGCGAGCTTGAACCATTTTGATTTACAAAGCAATTCATCTTTTTGTTTGATAAACTTTGCCCATGATATTCACCATACCATTTTCTTATCAAGAGATATTTCCATACCTTTCATTCAGTGAACTCTTTCAGATGTGTTTGTAAAGCATATTACTGATTCGTAAACTCTGTGTCATTTTGATTTTCTAGACTGAAGTAAACTATTACCTTTAACATTTTTTTATTTCCAAAACCTACTGTTTTGGTAGTAAAAATATTGTGGTGATTTTAGCCACAATATTAGTCTGATTGTTGTCATGTTAAAGTGTTTTGCTATTAAAAATATAGAAACTTGTTTTTCTGCAATTTTTTTCTTTGTGTGTGTGTGCGTGTGGTGTTTGACATTCATGCACATCAGTAGTTCCCTTAATGGTTACTCCTGTCCATTTCCACACCTGTAAAGACCCAAAAGGATTTTTCACATCACTGAAATAGAATGAGCTATGATTGCCTCAGGCAGGGCAGTTTAGCTAATGAGATTTTCACCATATACTATTTCTTTTAGTGATATTCCCCGGATTCCTGAAAGCTCCCATCCTCCACTGGAGTCCAGTGAGTATAATAACATTTTTGTGTTATTTTAAAATATCTTATACTAAATTAAAGAGTAGGTATTTACCATTTTGTAAAGAGATTTTTTTTTTTTTGCTTTAGGGTGCATGTGTTTACCAGGGAGACACAGAGAGAGAAAATGAGAAATCACCCCATGAGGGGGGTTGGCCACAGTACAATCCCTTTTCCTACATTTCTGGGGATTTTGGTCACGCATGCACATACACCTGGCATGTGTCAAGCCACTGGGTCCATGACTCGATCAGTGATCAACCATGTGGGAGTCCAGTGCCTTAACCACTATGCCATCTACTGGCCCTACCATTTTCTTTAGTTATTTGATATAAGTGAATTGCTATTACTTTCCTAAGGATGTTTCTGAGGTTATCTCGCTGGCACCTGAAGTTGTTGATCATGGCATTCATTGGGACCCTAAAGAAATTCCACTTTAAGATTTTTTTCTACTTGCATGTGTGCGTGTGTGTGTGACAATACACAAATTTTTACTGGCATTACCCTTCTGTATTGTAACAGTCCAGGATTCCACTGAGCTCAGCTAATATGCTATTAATAGTTATATTAGTTTTACATAAAGATTTATTGCCATACTGGATTACTGAGTTTTGTAATCAGATCAGTTTCACGAGCAGTATAGTGAAAGAAATAGGCACATTAGCAAATAGCTAGGATTGAGCCAGCCAAGAGGCATGCTGTTTAAGACAGTAGGTCCCACATGGCTGGCTACGTGATTTGAGTCCAGAACCCAACAGTGGCTTGACCTGGGCACATGTGTTGCAGGCCCAAAATCCCTAGTGAAGAATGGGGGAGAAGGGATTGTGGCGTGGCCATCTCTAATAATTTCTTACTGTGTGTGTGTCTCTCTTTGTATGTGTGTGTGTGTGTGTGTGTGTGTGTGTGTGTGTGTTTATGTGTGTGTGTCTCCAGTGAATGCACTTGCCCTATAGCAAATTAAAAAAATAATAAAACGAAAAGCAAATAACCGTAATTGTAATACCACATAACAGAGTGTAGAATATGGTCCTGGAAATCAGTGGATTAGTGGGTTGAATAGTGCTAACATTCGGTGAACATAAGGGGGTCAAAGGACTGTGAGGCTAGACAGTTGCAAGAATTATCTACATAAGAATTAGTTGCTTAAATGAGAGATGATGATCAGTGTAATAAAATATACACAAGTAATGAAGGTTTCAACAATAATGTGATGTGACCCAAACATTTACTTCACAATGGATCAGTATCAAATTGATACTTGGACTTGACTCCCCAGGTATTATTACAGAATATAACTTACAGGAATATAAAATGCAAGGTGATTTAAAGTGATAATGCCCAGAAGGGAGAAGAAAATACATGAATATGATAAGACAAAACTAGAGACTATGTTCACATATAAAATATAACTCATCAGGTTCTGCATTCTTGCCAGAGATGGGTTTAGATTTGGCTTTGGGACTTCTGGTGACCAGCATGAAGAGGGAAATGGGACTAGCTGCATAATTTGTAGTATTGATATTATTTTAAAAATCAGATTGCTATTAGAAAGACACTGGTTGTGGAAGTAACAATGTTCCTACTCTGAGACCTAAGGGAAAACAGTAGCATAAAGATATATGAAAATGGATGGGTTGGACTCAGAACATTAATAGTTAAGTTCTGTGCATAGGAAGCTGGACCCCACGTAGCCTGTTGCAATTCATATTGAGGTTCTGGCAGCTTAAATATCACCCCTGGCACATAAGAATGCATGTCCAGTTCCTGTTGGCATAGAGAGTGAAAGGTAAATGACCACAGGGTGACCATGCCTTGTCAAGAGATGCTCTCTCTCTCTCATGTGCATGTGCTCTCCAGCTGGGGAGAAAAAAAATGATACTAAAGATGTTTGAGAAAAGAAACACTAAAAAGCATTTTGTAGTGCTATTTCTTACAATGAAAAGTCATCTTTGGAGGACACAAAATGGGGCATGTGGCTTAATTTAGACTTAATTTATGAGTATAGAAAAAAATGTATGGATGACATATATTCAGGAAATGCTGGTAAATAGTACTTTTCAATGAAGCATTTGCTAAATTTTGAATGGCTGTGAGTTCAAGGTTATACTTCCCTTTAGACATCGTGTAGTGCTGTATGTGTCAGGATACATTTTAATGCTGAAGAGACTCACTGAGTGAGAGGAGATCCTGCCTCTTCTGTAAAGAAACTTACTTTTACTAGAAACAGCATTCTCAGAAATTGGACAGATTCATTTGTAAACTGAGAACTAAGAGGTACATCTGCTTTTTTTAAAAAAAATATTTATTTTATTTTATTTATTATTATTATTATTCTTTTTAAATTTGGTATAGGATACATGCACTTATCCGAGAGAGAGAGACAGAGACAGAAAGAGAGGGAGAAAGAGAGTCAGTGAGAAAACAAGATACCAGATCTAGGGTTTGAACTGCAGTTGGCCCTTGAGGGTCTAGTGCTTCAACCACAATGCTACCTGCTGGCCCCAAGGTAAATCTTATTTAAAACAATGATGAAATCTAGACTTAGATGTGGCTTATAAATGTAAATGTATATATACATATATACACATATATACATATATACATTTGCATTTATTATAATTTCTAGTTAAGACAATTTGTAATAGAAGACCCATTAGCTAATAAATTTAATATAACAGGATCTATTTTTATTACAACTAAAATATGAAACCTTTACCTATATGTGAAGTTATGCAAGAGCCAATGCAGTACAGTGCTCTCCAGAAATATAGAAAGTTAATATTTTCAAATTGAGGGGGCCAGCAGGTGACATAGTGGTTAAGGAGCTAGATTTCCCACATAGCCAACTGTGGTTCAAATCCCGGACCCTGGTGGTTTGTTTTCTCATTTTTCCTCTCTCTCTCTCTCTCTCTCTCTCTCTGACAAGTGCATGTGCCCTATAGAAAATTTTAAAATAATAACAATAATAAATACAATTAAATAAATTATTCTTTAGAAATATTGTAGATTGAGGAACCAGCAGTTGGTGTAATGGCTATGTTCCTGGACTACCCTGTGGTCGATGGCGATTCAAGTCCTGGACCCAGTGGCTTAAACTCACACTGGGCGCATGTGCGTGCATGCCCAAGATCCCAAGAGGAGAATGGAGGAGAAGGGATTGTTGTGTGGCCATCCCTCCTGGGGAGTGATTTCTCGCTTTCTGTCTCTGTCTCTCTCTGTCTTTCTGGCACAACAATAAACTCTCCAAAAAAAATATTTTAGATTGAAACAAATAGAACATCTTGTAGTATCATTTTAAATGTCTTTGAAAAGGCAGTTAGAAAAAGAAGACAAGATAATAACTTTCTACAACCATTTACAGTAGGTTCTGTCCAGTTACCATGGTTCAGTGATTACACAATACTCCGAGATATGCCACGTAGGAAGGTCTTAGGTTCACATCTCAAGGCCTCCCGGCATGTGCTGGATGCATGCAGGTCTGTGATCTGGGCTGGCTGAGGATAGGGTTGGAAAGTAGTATAAAAACCCTGTCATGAGTCCCCTCTTTTCTCTTTCTGTCTGTCTTTGCCTCTTGTTTTTTTCTCTTTCTCTCTGTCTCTCTCTCCCTTATGAAATAAATACAGTTTTTTAAAAATGAAAGTAAGTTCTGTTTTTTAAAATTTATTTCAGTTGCATTTAATTGCTGTGCTTCTTTGTGAGGTTCTGTTATTCGTGTTAATAATCATGGGTTGGGGCCAGCACTTAATGTAGCACTGCGTCACTCAACTGCCATGTAGCCGACTGTTGTTTGAGTCCCAGACCCGTTAAATTCATGCTAGGCGCATGTGCGTGCGTGCCCAAGATCCCGAGAGGAGAATGGAGGAAAAGGGATTGTAGCGTGGCCTTCTCCCCAGGGGGTGATTTCTCGCTTTCTGTCTCGCTGTCTCTCTCTGTCTTTTTGGCGAGCGCATGCGCCCTATAGCAAAAGCCTCTCCAAAAAAAAAAGACTAAAAAAAATTTTTTTTTTAAATTATGGGTTCATAAAATTACAGATACATTTAACATTTTATTAAAATATTTTTCTACATTTGTAAATATTGCTTTAATTTTTTTTCTCATTTTAGGTTCCAGTTCCTTTGAATCTCAGAAGATGGAAAGGCCTTCCATTTCTGTTATTTCTCCAACAAGTCCTGGAGCTCTGAAAGATGCCCCGCAAGTCTTACCAGGGCAACTCTCTGTATGTATTTTGTGTACATGTTGGAGAAAATTAGTGTTTGCTTACTGACCAAAAACGTCTTTAAAACTTTCTAGCTTTTCTCAAGCCTTCGATGAACTAATACTATATAGTGCCCTTTAGAAATGTGGAAAAATGTAGTCATTTGATACCATGATTGACTTCACCAATTTTCATGCATCTCTTCATTTATTCCTTACTAATGGATTTATTCAGAACTATTTATTGAATGGCTGCAATGTGCTGGATGCTCTGAACATTCATTGAAAAAATGGTAATATGAGTGAATAAAATATCCAATATTTTTGGTATGCTATATAAAAATTTCTAGGGTGAATAATTGTTCACACATAATAATCTTAGAAAGTCCATTTACTTAACAACCTTATGAGCCTGGAGCCTGAGTAACTTAAATTTAAAGTTTTCTTTTTAATGTCCTAAAACATTTGTTAAAATCCTTCATTGCCACAGATAGGATGCTGCTCTCATCACTAATGCCTTATTATATGATCTGAGGAGAACAGGAGGAAAGAAACCATGACTAACTGTTAAGAAGAGCCACCTCTGTGTATATTATGGAGGAAGTGGGACAAGTGTCTTAATAACTAAGAAGAAAACCTTGCTTCTACTTACTCTACAATAGTTACTGTTTTGCTCCTTTGATGATATGTGTCTTTCAAGTCTTTACTGCCCCTCTTCTCTTGATTAAAATGAGACAACAAAAATAGCTGTTAGGTTACAATATTCTCAAAAGGTTTCTTGGTTTTTAGCTTCTACTTTTGATATATCGAATATCTTTAGATGGTCCATGTGTTTAAGTTATCTGCTCTGACATCTTTTATTTTCAGTGTGTGTTTGAATCTCTCGTATTTTCCATTGGCTTTTTAAAAAGAGGCTGAAATCCATTTTGGTTTTATGAAAAACACATTTCTGGTATTAATTGGGAAATAGAGAGATGGAGTCATACTAATCAAGGATCGAATTCTTTTATTTATTTATTTTTATGAGAGATTTTTGCTGTAGGGTGCATGTGCTCTCTGGAGACACAGACACAGAGAGACAAAAATCAAGAAATCACCTCCCAGGGGAGAATGGCCACACTACAATCTCTTTTCCTTCATTCTCCTCTTTGGATCCTGGACATGTATGCACATATGCCCAGTATGAGTTTCAAATTGCCAAGTCCGGCGCTTGAACCATTATGCCATCCTCTTGTCCCCAATGCTAACCAGGTTTGAATTCCTTTTTTTATTTTTTTAAAAGAGAGATTTTTGCTATAGGACATGTGCATTCACTGGAGAGACAAAGACAGACAAAGAGCCAGAAAGCAAGAAATCACCCCTCAAGGGGGCGGTCACACCGCAAGTCCTTCTCTATTCTCCTCTTGGGATTTTGGGCATGCATGCACATGTTCCCAGTGTGAGTTTTAAGCCACTGGGTCTGGGATTTGAACTGTGGTGGACTATGTGGAAGTCCAGTTACGTAACCAATACCTTCTCTGTTGATCCCAACTTTTGAATTCTTAATCTGTCCTGTTCCACGTGAATCCAATCCCATGTTAAACTAGTTTATTTTATTAGGACTCTTAGATATGGTTTAACATATACCCATTAACAATGTATGCTTATACTTTTTAATAACAAAATTAAAAAAAAATACCTTCTAAATTAAAAGAAAACTTTAAAAGTTAACATAGTTATTTTAATGCATTATTACCACCCCCGGCATAAATATGGTAGTGACTACTGAAGTTTGATTTCTTAGGAGTTGGAAAGTAGAATTTTACTGTGTTATATTGCTATTTTTCTTTAGCTATAATGAAATCTTAGTAGAAATATACTTTGGCCTCCACATAGTTTGAAAGTCTCATTTATGTATTGAGCTCACCCTTGTTCTTTCTCTCTTTTCTTTCTTTTTTTTTTTGGAGAGGTTTTTGCTATAGGGTGCATGCGCTCGCCAGACAGAGACAGAGAGATTCTCTCTTTTCTTAATGATAGTAAGGTTGATTATAAAAATTAACTGAGAAAAATGCCTTATCACTTAGCAATGCCTGGTATAAAAACTGTAAATATGTATTTCCTTATCAAATCCCTTGTATATCTTATTCTTAATATTGAAAATCTTGTTTTATTTCAGTTACCTATGGTATTAGAAAATTCTTTGAGCCACACTGTAGTCAAGATACTTGTATTTAGGAAAAGGCAGATGGTGTAATGGTTACATTGTTGGACTCCCATGTAGTTGACCATGGTTCGAGTCCCTCACCCAGCAGCTTAAAACTCATCCTGGGATCATGTGTGTGTGTGTGTGTGTGCCCAAAATCCTGAGAGGAGAATTGATGAGAAGGGATTGCAACGTCACCGATCCCCCCAGGGTGGGGGTGATTTCTTTTTTTTTCTCTTTCTCTTTCTGTCTCTGGAGAATGCACATGCCCTATAGCAAAAATCTCTCTAAAACAATAAAAATACTTGTATTTAGTATTTCAAAATAAGAGTAATGATTTTTATATCACCCTTTTCCCTTAGTGTTTGTTTAATATTACTATTAGTTTTATTTTCATAGCATTGATGGAGTAGAGTAAGTTAACACTAAAGCATGCCAGTTTTAGTTATGTTTAAAACATTCAAAGAGAAAAGTCATTTTAAGTAGTTATATTTTCAAACTGGTATTCTTTTCAGAAGTAATAGCTGTAATTCCCTTATATTGCAAGTCATGCTTTCTTCAGGCACAGGTGTTAGAGCACAACCGCATGATACTGGAGCCTGTGGGAAGGCCCTGGGTTTGGTTTTCAGGGCGAAGTCAGATGCTATGCTTTTGATCCTGGCTAACTGGAAGGCTGCCAGGAGGAGTGCAAGATCCTGTCAGGGGTTCTTGGCTCTCTTTCTTTTTCTCCCTCTCTTGAAATAAATAAATAAATGTACTTAAAAATATTTTTTCAGGGACCAGAAGTTAGCGTAATGGCTATGTCTCTGAACTCCCATGTAGTCGATCGCAGTTTGAGTCCTGGAGCCAGTGGCTTAAACTCATGCTGGGCACATGTGCATGTGTGCCCAAGATCCCGAGAGGAGAATGGAGGAGAAGGGATTGCGGTGTGGCCAACCCCTCTGGGGAGTGATTTCTCACTTTCTGTCTCTCTCTGTCTTTCTGGCGAGTGCATGTGCCCTATAGCAAAAACCTCCAGAAATATATATATATATATATTTTTTTTTTTAAAAATACAATTTTAGTATTATTTTAATTAAAGTTATAATAATAATAGTTACTTTCTGCATTGCTTTCAGGTAAAGCTATGGTATGATAAAGTGGGACACCAGCTGATTGTAAATGTTCTACAAGCAACGGATCTGCCCCCAAGAGTAGACGGGCGTCCCCGGAATCCCTATGTAAAAATGTATTTTCTTCCAGATAGAAGGTAGTGAATGATTTTAGAAAAAATACACTTATATCTATACTATTAAAAAACAGAGAATTTCCTCTTCTGAGATTTATTTTTTAAATGTAATATATACTTCATTCTGAGGGGATAAATTATGTTCTCTGTTATCCCTTTAAAAAAAAGCCCTCCAGCTTTGTCTTTATGTAAATTATGCCATATGTTATCCCTTAAAAAAAAGCCCTCCAGCTTTGTCTTTATGTGAAAATAACCTGCCAATTTTTAAAATATTCATTAGCAGGACTAGTGGGGAGGCATAGTAGTTAGAGTACTAGATTCCCACATGGCTGATTGTGGTTCAAGTTCCAGACTTGGTGACTTGAAAATCACACTGGGTAAATGTGTGTGCTTGCCCACCATATGTTATCCCTTAAAAAAAAGCCCTCCAGCTTTGTCTTTATGTGAAAATAACCTGCCAATTTTTAAAATATTCATTAGCAGGACTAGTGGGGAGGCATAGTAGTTAGAGTACTAGATTCCCACATGGCTGATTGTGGTTCAAGTTCCAGACTTGGTGACTTGAAAATCACACTGGGTAAATGTGTGTGCTTGCCCAAAATCCTAGGAGGAGAATGAAGGGATTGCAATGTGGTCATTCTCTGTGGGGGATGGTTTCTCACTTTCCCTCTCACTCTCTCTTTCTCTGTCTGGTGAGTGCACGCACCCTATGTCTAAAACCTTAAAAAAAGATAAAAGGAAAAGTATTAATTAACATATCAATTGTGGTATATCATTTAGAGTATGTCTTTGTATGTGTGTGCCTGTCATCATAACTACTGCCTTTGCACTGTAATTGAATTGTAACAGTATTAAAATGTGCAGTCTTTTTAGATTTTTATAATTAAGATATAAGTTAAAGTAGCACAAATACAAACAGCAGAACTACATGTACTATGTTATTACAGTAGATGGCAGCATGTAATTGTTTTTTACTTCCTATTTACAAAACATACTTATTTTTCAGTGATAAAAGTAAAAGGAGGACCAAAACAGTAAAGAAAGTACTAGAACCAAAATGGAATCAAACTTTTGTCTATTCACATGTACATCGTAGAGATTTTAGAGAACGGATGTTAGAAATAACTGTGTGGGATCAACCAAGAGTGCAAGAAGAAGAGAGCGAGTTTCTTGGAGAGGTGACGTATATTGTAAAGATTCAAGTCAAATGCTTAATGAATGTCTTGATATGTATTTATTGTGACTGCTTTTACATTATGCATTTACCAAAAGGTGCTTGATTTGATTTGAGAACTGTTCTTTCAGATCCTCATAGAACTGGAGACAGCACTTTTAGATGATGAACCGCATTGGTATAAACTTCAGACTCATGATGAATCTTCACTACCTCTGCCTCAGCCATCACCTTTTATGCCAAGGCGACACATTCACGGGGACAGCTCTAGCAAAAAGCTACAAAGTAGGTGAAGGTCTTTTGGGTTACCAGGAAGTAATCATATTGCAGAGATTAACATCAAAAATATTTTTCCAAGTACTTTATTAGAGACTAAAATATTAGAAAATTGTTCACCTATATAAAGAGACTCAGCAAAACCATTTTCTACATTCTCACAATGAAGATAATATAGATAACATAGTAGAGTAATTCCAGAGCTTAAAGCTGGAAAACTCTGAATTATAATTCTGTCACAGGACTGACTGAGTTGTTGATTGGTTGACTGATGATTTGTATATATAAGGTCTTAATAACTTTATAAGTCATAAGTATATTTTTAAGAATTATTTAATTTAATTTGATTTGTTGTTATTATTATTATTATTTTAATTTGCTATGGGGCATATGCACTCACCAGAGAGAGGGAAAGTGAGCAAGCAACCAGGTCTGGGACTTGAACTGTGGTCAGCCATGTGGGAGTCAGCACCCTAATCATCATATCACCTACTGGGCCCCTCATGAGTATTTTCCCTTTTTTTTATAATTATTTCTTATTTAACTTTATTATTATTATTATTTTCTAGTTTGATCAGAGACAGACAGAAGGAGATAGGGAAAGTGAGAAAGCAAGTCACCAGGTCCGGGACTCAAACCTTAGTTGGCGATGTGGGAGTCTAGCACCCTTTACCACCACATCACCTGTCAGCACCAAGTATTTTTAACACTATTACTTATAAGAAATTGTGTTTTTTTGAGAGTTTTTTGCTGTAGGGCTTGGGTGCTCACCATAAAGACAGAGGAGAGACAAAGAGACAGAAAGTGAGAAATCACCCCCCATGGGGGATGGCCACCCTGCAATCCCTTCTCTTTCTTTCTCCTCTCAGGTTCTTGGGCACGCACGCACATGTGCCCAGCGTGTTTAAGCCACCAGGTCCAGGACTTGAACCGCTGTCGACTACATGGGATTCCAGCAGCATAACCGCTACACTAGTTGCTAGTCCCACTTATAAAAATTTTTAACACATTGGCTAGGCCAGCAGGTTATCAGAGTGGACTCCCACATGGCCGAGTGCTATTTGAGACCCGAATCCAGCAGCTTTAAAATCATCCCAGGTGTATGTGCGTGTGTGCCTAAAATCCCAGAGGAGAATGGAGAAAGGACTGTGGTATGGCCATCCCCCCTGGAGGGTGATTTTTTTCTCTCTGTCCCTGTTTCTCTTCGACAAGTGCACACTGCCTTTTGGAAAAAAACTTTAAAAATTTTTGGAAAACATGTTTATTGTTATTTATGGTGATTAGGGAAAATATTTTCTTTATCCTTCCAGTACTTTTTTATGTCTAGATCTTAAACAACTAAAATCTAGAAGCTTCATTTTGATAATCTGTAACCAAATGATTTTTCCTATGTAATTGAGTATTTCATGTTGGCAATTCCCTGATCAACTTTTTTCTCAAACCTAATTTTTTAAAAATATTTTCTTTAACTTTATTTATTTTTTAAAATTTGACCAAAGAGGGGCAGAGAGAGAGAAAGAGTGAGAGAAAGTGAGAAAGCAAGCCGAAAGGTCCAGGACTCACTCCCTGGTTGGCCATGTGGGAGTTCAGCACCCTTAACACCCACGTCACCAGTTGGCCTCTCACACTTAATATTTAATGTAGTATAATGACTAATTTTGGGAGCTAAACATACTTTATAAAGGGCCCTGATGCCCTTTCAATAATATAAACTCAATAGAACTTCAGTCCAGAAAGATCTTTTTGAACCTTTTACACTCAGCCCGATCTTTTCAGAGATTACAGAGGGCACTTAATTGTATAAGAAAGAGTGAGTATACTTAGCTATAGACATTTAGTATACTATTTTATGCAGAGTAATCTGAAAAATCAAAATCTTATTCTATACAGTCCTTTTGTTCCTATGTGTCTTCAGTGTAATGTCATAATAGGAAATACTTAGAAAATGTCACCTCTAGAAAACAAACATTTCTTCAAGACTAAACACAGCATTTACTCTGTATTATTTTTGTTCAAACGTATCAAGTAATAAAATTTTAAATAAAATTTGACCTTGTCCTTTACATTTCATAAGCCAACCAGACACAGAGGTATCTGTTTGCTTTACTATTGTGCAGGATCTCAGCGAATCAGTGATAGTGACATCTCAGATTATGAGGTTGATGATGGTATTGGAGTAGTTCCTCCAGGTGCGTGGGTGAAGAGCATGGCTCTGCTTCACTGTGCTTCTTTGCTTGTCTTCACTGTCAACTCCTAGCCTTCTTGGGGATATTGAACTGGAGATTTATAGCTTAGAGAAATCAGTATTATATTATTCCATGGTGACTTGCGTTTCAAATTGTTAAGAAAACTTACAATGACCTAGGATCTGTTAATTAGCATCCCCATTTATTTGATTTGGTCAGATTCTTCCTTAGAAGCTTTGCTAGCTAGGTGAAACAAATCGTTTCACAGTGCTCTGTGCATAAGTGAAAACACAATTTCATTTTGAAAGGATGTGGTTAATTTTAATAAATATAAATTTCATTATCCTGTTTTTATATTGTATTTCTATCATTTCTCTTTCTCCATTTCTTAAAAGAATGTAGCCTTCCATGGAATATACTGAGAGAAGTGCATGGCAGGGTTTAAAATTGCATGCGGCATGGCTTTAACTTTTAATGCTTTTGTGATGTGTTCACTACTGATTATACCTATAATGTGTGTACGTATTTCAAAATAAGAAAATGCTTTAGAAAGAGTCACTATCAATTTGAAATCAACCTCTTTTTGTCATTACATAAGTTAGTAATTTTTTTGACATTGTACAGTTCAAAATCTGTTTCTCATTTGATTTTTGTCAGGAAAATACTTAAAAATGCTCACTTTTTAAAATCAATCTTTTATTGTTTTCTTGATCTACTGATAAAAGGAAAGTAAATATTAAAAAAATAAGAAATAAAAGAGAAAAAGCTAGACATATAAATATGAATTATTAAAGGCAGTATTAACATTATCACCTTAATTTAATTCACGCAGTGTCGTAGATGGAGATGTGCTTAATTCAAAAGCAATGAAATTGATAAAAAAAATATAGATACTGATTTGTTGACTAAGTTCACAATTTAGTCCTTCATTTACGCCTTCTGAGACCAGCAGGGGACGTGGTGGTTAAGGCACTGGACACTCCCCATAGCCAACCATGGTTCGATTCCTGGATCTGGCGTCTTTTTCTCTCTTTCTTTCTTTCTCTCTCTGTGTCTCTCTCTGATCAAGTTAAAATAAATGAATGAATAATTCTTTAAAAAAATTTGCACTTTCATTGCAACTGGAGGAGATTATGAAGAGATTTCTAAAATCAAGTTTCTTTTGCTCTCTATAATTTATATAAAGTATGCGAGTACTTCAAAAAGTTCATGGAAACGTGGAAACAAAGTACAAATTTATTTTGCTGTAATAAAAATTTTAAATCTATTAATAAACTTTTCATAATATGAATTTTCCATGAACTTTTTTGAAGTATTCTCATGTAGTATTTAATCACTATGTGAAAGTATCAAGTGTTGTCACAACAATAATTCTAGAGCTTTGCACATGTATATATTTAGATTTAGATAATCTTTGATATCAGAGTATCAGTGGGAGTTTTGAATAATAATAGATGGCATTTTATATTTGACTTCTGCTTTTCTTTTTCCTTAAAGGGGGATATTAATTACATACATTTTTGATGGAAACTTTAAGAGAAGATGTAATAGCATGTTCTTTGTTTTAATGAAATTGAAAAGAAGAAAATGACTATCCATTTTAATCCATTGGCATATTCAAATGGAAATTGTAAGGAAAGTTACCAGCCTCATAAGAATCTTGGCTATTAATCAGTGTAATGTTATCATTACCAACTTACTTAAATAGAATTTACTAATGTAGATGGTTTTCACATTTGGTTTACCTGAAAT
Organism: Tupaia belangeri chinensis; assembly: GCF_000334495.1. Lineage (NCBI taxonomy): Eukaryota > Metazoa > Chordata > Mammalia > Scandentia > Tupaiidae > Tupaia > Tupaia belangeri. The sequence goes on from NW_006205542.1 coordinate 2,076,356, forward strand.
ATATTCTTTTATGATGAGGTAGGAGAGTGAATGAATGAATTAAAAAATGGCCAATAAAATACTAAAGTGATGAGTTTCTTCTTTCTCTGAGATCACTTGGATAGCAGCTTCTGAGATATCAAACTAGAGTCGCAGGATCTATCTCAGCTCAGATAAGTGCTTGGGCACCATCAAAGAACACTACATTTTAAATATACTTCTATACTGAAATATGCTATTTTCCTGATTGCATTTCCAAACATGTGTAATCTCTTATATTATACAGAAACAGTGTCTAAATTGTCATTTCAAATGTACTGTTCATTTTTAGTTAGTATTTAGAAAGGTAATGAGCCAAGTGTTAAATAGAACATAAATAATAACTTACATCACTAGTGTTATGTTATTTTAGAGGTATCTTTATAAATTAATAGAGAGAATCCTGAAATTTATATGAATTTTCAGATGTACTCTTCCTTGATCCAATATATGGATATATGGTAGTCTTCAAGGCACTTATATGTGGCAAATATAATATAGCAAGTCAAACAGTAATATCATTTTAAATACACATGAAAGAGGTGGCTCTGGTAAAATAGGTAAGAAGTTAAACTAAGGGGGTAGGTTACTAAGCACATGTGAGGCATTCTCATTCATTTTTAGAATTGATTACAAATTTTCTTCTATACTCTCTAGCATCCAGTATAAAGGGAAAATGTGTGTAGATGTGGATGCCAGCTCTTTATCTTTAATACACTCAGTGATGTTCCTTGTTGTATATGCCCTAAAAGAAGCTCAAAAGCTTAATTTGAAATGTTCTACCACAGTCAGATCTTAAACTACCAATACCTTGGCTTTTCAAGAATGTGGAATTCTTTGTTCTTTTTTCAGTGTATTTATACCTTTTTCACTTCAAGTTCTGACCTGAAAAGGTATAAACCGTTGAGACTACCAGAGCTGCATTTTATTTGCTATATAGTTATATAGTTCAATAAGCCTTCTTATTGAACATAAATAAATTTAGCTGCTTGGGAAGAATAAAAATAACCATATACAGAACTTTCTCATCTAAGGCAAGACATCTGGCAACCTTAACTTTTCAGATCATTACAGGAAATTCAGAAAATGGCTAGAAAAATGACTCTAACCTCTAACTCTGAGCCAAATAAAACATTGAAATGAGCATAAAATAACAGTTCTCTCTCACACATGGCTCTGAAGGTTGAACATGTGTTGTCAACAAATTAATATGAGTAAACCAAATTGTTGTTAAAAGCAAGGAACTGTAAATGATTATTTATATAGCATGAGTAAAGTATAGAGTCAAATGTTAAAACTTTGAATATTACAGCATACAAATGACATTCCCTGGCTGGGAGTCACCAAAATAGTATTACATTGCCTTCAGTATATTCTCTTTTGAAATTCAGAACTTTTTGGTGAATTTTGAAAAATTTACATAAAAAATTGTTATATAAAAAAACTTCAGGATATCACTTGTTTTCCTTGTGTTCCTTAATAACAGTATAGAAAAGGATTTAATTTCTATTTAATGACAGAGATGCCAAGAAAAATTAATTTTATACTTTTTACAGCAGATGTCTACATTCTCTAAAATTTGTTTCATAATTATTATACAAAATTTATTTATATTCCTTGAGTACTTTTTCACATTGCAAAATGGTGCTCTCAATGTAATATTGACCTTTCATAATTATTGTCTAATTGATACCAAATGTAAATGTTTCATGTTTAAGTAGTTCAAAACTTTAAATAATTATTTTGAAAGACAGTCATCATTTTGTTAATACTAAGCTATGAAATATCTTTGCTTCATGTCCATATAGCTGGACTTTCTAACCTTAATATCATACCTTATACACTTAAACAACAAAAACTTCTGTTGCACAAAACTAAAAGTAAGAGCTTCATTGCTGTTAATTCATAGCGTGGTAAAAAGATATGAAATTATCAGTTATAAGATATGTGGTTATTTTTGGTCATTATACAAATTTTTTTAGAGTGAGAAAGTGATTAAGTTTCCTTGGTTTCTATATTGTCAAATTTCAGCTTATGAAATATTTAAAGACATTTCTCTACTTTGTCGTACAATCATGCAGTCACAACAAACCACTCGAGAATGTTGTCTGCCTTTAATAATGATATTTGACAGCATATTTACAAATAACATGAAAATTTTTTAGTTATAAATAAAGAATAGTTTGAGCTGCTCAGTTTAATGTTTTCATGATTCATATAATATACCTTTTATGTAGTTGAAAATATAATATTTTTTCCTTTGGCTACATAGATAGAATAGAAATAATAGAAAACAATGACCCTTCTGGAAAAATTGTACTCTAAATTGTTTTTATGGATTTGAAACTTTTATCTCAGTTAAGTCAGAAATGATATAAACCTTTTTACTTCAGGACAAAGTGACTGTTAGGATTTACCTTTCATTACAATTATGTTAACTGAATTATAAATAATAAATAACAGAATTATGGAATAGTTTTAGATGTCCATGGTATATCCGATGTTTGATTCTTTGAGAGGGTTAATTTTCTCTCCATTATTGCAATAGTGATCTCCACTTATATACTATTTGTATTTTAAAATTGCAGTGTTATGTGATTTGCAAAATTTATAGTCAGTATTTGTGATAGTGAAGAACTGCTACTCTTCTCTCTTTTTCTTTTATTGTTAAAGGAGATGTGCACCTGCCAGAGAGAGTTGGAAAGACAGAGACAGAGAGGGGTAAAAGTATCTCCCAGTGGACCATGCTCATACTGTAATCCCCTCTCCTCCATTTCTCCATTCTATTAGAATTTTGGGCATGAACACACATATGTTTTTCAGGCTGGTGTACCCAGGATTCAAACCATAGTCAGCCATGTGGCATCTGGCTCCCTTAACTAATAAGCTATGGGGCCTGCCCTATTCTTCTTTTTAGTTAAAATTGATATATGATTTTTATTTTTATAATTTAAATTGCTGCTGTAACATTTTTATTTTCTTATAAGTGAGCCCATCAGTGACTCTTGTAAAATAATTTATCCTTTAGAAAATAATATAATCCATTCCTATGACACATATGAATTCCTGTAATCATTTTAGGAGTTTAGCATTTATTTAAATTTAAAGAGACAGCAAATTTCTAAGCATTGACTTGTATTTTAACTATTGTTCACTGCCAAGTGCTTGATCTGTGTTGCTGAAAAGTCACTAACTCATTCATTCTTTAAAATACTATCCCAACTCATCAGAGTGTCTGAGACATCCACTATCCTGGTCAATATCTATGTGGTACTTGGAGCTAAAGTGTAACCTGTCCTTATGCATGTACAAGTTATACTCTGTGTATGTATACCTCCTACTCTCAAAGATAAGGCGAATAATACTGATTGCATGGCATTTAACATTACTAGGTTGACGGCCGCTTTAATACAATTTGATACTTTCACATTGATGTTTGCATTATTGGAGAACATGGACTAATGTTGTGTGTGTGTATTCTCGCCAGTAGGTTATAGATCTAGTGCTAGAGAAAGTAAATCCACAACATTAACTGTGCCAGAACAGCAAAGAACTACTCATCACCGCTCACGTTCAGTATCTCCTCATCGTGGCGATGATCAGGGAAGGCCGCGTTCACGGTTACCAAATGTGCCATTACAGAGGTAGGCTTTGACGCAGTTTCAGTGTCTCTGACAGTACTTTCTAAAAAATGATAATATAATGTGAATTGTCTTAAGACTAACTGAAATGAAATAATGGTTTGGTCAATCAAGTTCTTTATTCATAATCATTTGTAAATGAGATGCTGTTCTTCTATTACCTAAACTGTGTTCTTTACTCTCCAAGTTTTTGAATAACTGTTTTGTGTTCTGTTTGTTAATTTTATCTCCTGTGAGGAGAAATGATATGGTAATGAATCAGAACTGTGGATAGAATTGGCTAAAAGGACAAGGTTAAGAGGCAGAATGCAATTTTAAGAGATTTAGGGTTGTCTTTTTGAATTACTTGAAATACGTGGAAAAATAAATAAGACATATGTAATATAATACTTGATTCTTTCTGACCATGAAACAGACTTTTGAAATTGTAATTAAATGTGCAGAATAGGGACCAGCAGATGGCATAATGGCTACATTGCTGGACTCCCCTGTAGTTAACCGCAGTTCAAGTTCTGGACCCGGTGACTTAAACTCACGCTGGGCACATGTGCATGTGTGCCCAACATCCCTAGAGGAGAATGGAGGAGAAGGGATTGTGGCATGTCCATTCTGCTTGGGGGTGATTTCTCGCTTTCTGTCTCTGTCTTTCTGGCGAGCACACACACACCCTATGGCCAAAAAAATCTCTCCAAAAAAAAACAAAACAAAAATGTGCAGAATAAAATCGCGTTTCTTTTTTGGTAAAGATGTAGAGAAGGTTGGATAAATGCAGTACAGACAAAACACTCAGAGAAAAGAATATCCTTAATGTCTTGATAAAATAGGTTTGGGTTATGATGGCAACACTTTTCAATCCATGAGAGTTGTTTGCCAGCTACTGTTCATTCCTTCCCTTAAGTCTGCCCACCTGTTTTGTGAAAATGATACATTTAACACATATTAACTTTTGTAATCATTCTAGGAGTTTAGATGAAATCCATCCAACAAGAAGGTCACGTTCTCCAACCAGACACCATGATGCCTCCCGAAGCCCAGCTGATCATAGATCCAGAGATGTGGATAGTCAGTATTTATCAGAACAAGACAGGTACTTGTCCAAAATATCATCTCAACTCTACAAACTTCTCTTTGCTCTGTTTTAATATATACAGATACTGTGTTATAACACTTTAGAGAGTAAATGAATTTCATCACCCAGAACTGAATGGCTCTCAAGGAATAACTGTTATGCTAATCTAATAGAAATAATACAGTAACAAATTTTTAGCTTTCATTATTTTGTTATATGCATTTTTTTCACAAAATCAAAATTAAAGGTACAGCTTATTGTGATCTTAGATACTGACTTTAATTATAGAAAGGAGCCTTCTTAAGCAGTTATCATATATGTTGTTTTTGTGGGTCCTAGTGCTTGGGATAGCATTCATGAAATTAGAAAAATTATGTTATGTAATTAAAAACATTTTGCATATGGGCCACCTGAAAGGTACTTAATATTTCAGAGTTTCTGTAAGAACTTAAATAATCATGATTTTGTCATATACCTCTCTTTTCATAAAATGTCTTTCCAGATAGTGTCTATAAAGCACAAAATACTGAGAAGCTTCTTTTTTATATGGATATGTACTTAAGTTTAGTGCTGATTTATGATCAAATATTTTATGGAAACAATTACTGTAAATCTCCATCAAGAATCTATGATTCTACATACCCATAGGTTTTCTTCTCGTAGTAAACATATACCTGTATGATAAGCCTGATCCCAAGTTCAGAATCTGATTTCAAGCTTTACAACACCCATCTTTTTGAATGTTCTTTTCTGACATTTTGAAACGGGGAAATTTTCCAAGAGGAGTAAGGAAGTGATAATGGTGCTGAATGATTGATTTTTTTGCTGTGGAACCTAGAACGCCACTCAAGTAAAACTTCATATTCCTCTAAGTGTCACCCTCTTGTGCTAAGTGGAGTCACGAAGAGCGCCAAGGAAGGTTTAGGAATAGGGTACATACTTCTCAGTTCAAGTTGAACGAGGGCTATTTTGTCAGCATTTATTTTGTCTACCATGAGTTTCAGTGAGGAGAGAAAACAAAGGGCTACATGACCAGGGCATTCTAATAGAGTGAGATTAATTTGGATGTAGAAAAAGTGTCATAATCAAGGACAGTCTTGGTTAAGAAGACATGTAGTATGATACTGCATTTTCAGTGGGCCGTGAAACCCAAGAAAATTATCATGCTATAAGTTGCTAAAAACAATGAAGACCTTTTAGGGGTTCCCTTTAGTATTTAAAAAGGCCAAATATGTAGGCCTTTTAAAAATCATAAAACATGGCAATGTCTGTAATTGGAAATAGATCTCTATAGGCTATTTAGGCAAGGTTTAATTTTGTTTTGTTTTGATACTCTATACAATTACTTTACAATACAGTAGCAAATCAGCAACAGCTAGGACTTTGACCATAATGTTTGTACTTTATTGTTTAAATTTTTAAAATGCTGTCATGTTTATTTTTGTTTAACCTCTCAAGCAAATATGCTAGTGCGGACAATCTGGTTTCTTCCCTTTTCATGTTTTCATTGGCATACCATCGGCACAACCCATGTCATTTAATGCCTCATAATTTATCTGTTTCACTCACCACTCATCCTGTCTGTGCAGTGAGCTTCTTATGCTGCCCAGAGCAAAACGAGGACGAAGTGCAGAATGCCTCCATACTACCAGGTAAATACAGGGATTTGGTAATGGTGACTGTGTGTGATGACTCTCTTTCCATTCTGCTATTCTTCCGTCTCTCCCTTAGTGATATTATTACATATAGATAAAGTAAGCTTCCCAAGTATTCAGAATTCGCTTTTATTCATACGGAGGTTATGAAAAAGGTTCCAAATATACATTAATTTTCATCCAGGCAGAATTGCTGTCTGTATATTTAAATTTCAGAGACCAATGAGCCTCTGTGGAACTATTTTCACACTCTGAAACAGAAGAACTGCTTTCTGCAGTTAAAATCCTAAACGCTCACTGTGGGTACCGTGTTGCCCCACATTCACACACACCTACTTGTCTAGTCACAAGAGGTCTGATCTTGTGTGCACGGCAGTGTTATCATTTCCATCATTTTAATTTTGAATCTGTTGCTGTAGTCTTTTCTATTTCCTTTTGAAATCTGTTGTTTATGTACTGTTTGCTTTGAGTAAACTTTTTACCAGTTATTTTAAATGGCCAGGTTTCAGCTTCCTTTATTGGTAGAGAGCGAGGATGTTTGACCTGTTAAGTTCTTAACCCCTCTACCACTACCAGCTCAGAAATGCTACAGTACACACCCTCCCATAAAGGCATGTGATGATATGACATCTCTTAAGGATGAAGAGAAAAGGGGTACCATATTTGCCTCTAGATTGGAATTTAAAGCCCAGCGCATGCTGTTAATTGTGTTAGCTCTGAATTTCTTATCCAAAGTAAAATTTTGGATTACTCATAGATTCATCACAGAATACAGTAAGTAACTATTATTAATTTAAAGTTAATAGGAGATAAGGAAGTAGGAAATCAGTAGGACAACCAAAATGCAAGTAAACTATTTCAAATATGTTAGCCAGTAAAATAATAGGAAAGAGGGACCATCAGGTGGCATAGTGGTTAAGGGTGCTGAACTCTCACATGGCCGACCACGATTCAAGTCCCAGACCTGGCGGCTTACTTTCTCACTTTCTTTATCTCTGGTCAAATAAATTAATTAATTAAATAAAGCTAAAAATAATAAAAATAGGAAAGAGAAGGAATACTGCAATAATGTAAGATTCTTTAGTATCTGTGTGGAACGTGGTTCTGTGCAGTCCTGCAAATATGATTAGGCTAATAAGAATTGTTTTAACTTGTTATATGTAAAATTATCATACTGATGATGACAGTCACGTTTGCTTGGATTTCCATAGGAAATAAGTGAGGAAATGCCAGTTATGTTTGCCAACTGGAAAAAAATGTAAAATCATAAATAGTGTGAAAATCAACTCAAATTCTTTATAAAGGCTAGCTATTCAAGTTTATTAGTAGTAGTTATTCCTCACAAATAAGTCTGGAATTTTCCTCATAGTCCCATTGAGGTAACTTAACCAAAACGCACATATACAACATCGTACCTGGTGTGTGTCTGGCACCCTGTATGTATTTCTAGCATATTCAGTAGTCTAAATAGAATAGTAAGAATTTTTTTTCATCCTCTTTTAAAATTGAAACATCAGAATATGTTAAATATAATATATTAATAGCTGCATCATTTCATACAATCTAATCTTCAAGATTGATGCTTTGCTAATAATGCTGAAGCTAATATATCCTTTTTGTTTAATAGATATAATTGATATGACGACATTGCATTCCCATTTCAGGCTAATAGCTATATTTGTACATATATAATTTAAAAATCAGGAGGTGATGTTCAGCTGAGGCAGATAAAGTCCTATTTTTGCTACTATTAGAGTAAGATGGGAAGTGAAAATAGTGCCAGCCAAATGTGTGTATCCAAGATATGTTTTACTATGTTCTTCTTGATATTTTTTTATAGTGACAGTAATCAACCCAACTAATTCCTCAACAACTGCTAATCGCATTTTTTTATTACAACTATAATTGTCACACCTAAAATTTTATTCCTGAACTTTCAAATGCTCTCCTTCCTTTTATTCCCTAACAAATAGTGCTAAAAGCATGGAGATAGAAAAAACTCGAGTTCAAATATATGTTCATGTATGTATACGTAATCTCGTCTATGCTTCTACTTTGTATTTATAAAAGCATTTCACTTATATTTGAATAAGACAAAGTATCTAAGTATAAATAATCATAGTTTTTTAGGAAATACAAATAGTTTGGCTTAATATAAATGACAGAATTTTATCATTTATATAACTATCTGTGGCTGAAATCTTAGTCTAAGTTCTTCACATCATATAATATTCATTTAATGGGACCAGCAGTTGCTGTAATGGCTATGTCGCTGGACGCCCATGTAGTCAACTGTGGTTCAAGTCCAGGACCCAGTGGCTTAAACTCACGC
>NW_006205542.1:2085164-2092754 GCF_000334495.1 Tupaia belangeri chinensis
TTTTTGTCTCTCTGTCTCTCTCTGTCTTTCTGGCGAGTGCACTTGCCCTGTAGCAAAAACCTTTCAAAAAACAAACAAACAAACAAAAAACAGTTAGTTCCTTGAAGAATGTAATATGAGAATTTGTTAACTTTCCAGTAAACAAGGAAAATAGCATTTATTGAGTACCAAGTACAGCTTGAACAATTAATGCACTTTATTTCAATTTCCTGGCAATATATGGATATTATTATCATCGTTTCACAGATGAGGAAAAATACTAAAAAGTATTAAATTTGATAAATAATAGAGCAAGGATTCAAAATCAGGTAAATTTGATGTTTTCTACTAAACTAATTTTTCCAAAAGTATATTATGACATTGGTCCTGTGGGATATTCCACCAGTGAAAGAAAGATTTTCTAGGGCCTTGTCCTGAATTACCAAGGTGAAAGCCAAGGTGATAACTTAGACCCTCAGACTGTACTTCCTAGTAGTTTTCATTCTTTTTCCCATTCTGTATTTTTTCCTATTAGAATATTCTTGGAATAAAATCACTTTTGAAGTAATAGGTTAGGAAAGTTATATGACTATAAAGATATTTATCCAAATTAGGGGTTGAAAAGAAGAAATTTTGTCTATGAAACACCCACAATCTTTGGTTTCAATAAAAATTATCCTCAACTTGTGCTTCAATATGATACTTCCGGTACATCTTAAAACTGAAGATCTGAGGGACTTCCTATGATTTGACCATTAGCATAAATATGAGTAGATGAATGGGGTGCTTAATGTTTACTATGTCCTCAGTAAATGTTATTCCCTTCCCTATTTATCTTAATTTAATCTAAGTTGAGATAGACAATGATTTTAGTAATCAACAATTAAATTTGTATAACATCTTTGAATTATCAAGAAGTAAATTAATTGATGGGACCTGGTTTGGCTGTTATGGCATTCACAGTCCAGAAGTTCTTTCAGATTTTGAAGGAGTTCCAGTAAAGTTGGACCTTGTTTCTGCCAGTTCGGCATTCATACTCTGGATTGTATCTGCTATCCATCTAACCCAATTTCCAGTGGCAGGTTTTGGGTATCATTGGGTTTGGATCCAGAAACTGATAAACAGAAAAAAACTTCCTCTCCTATATTCAGTCCTTGACCTTCTGTTCTTTCCCTTCTTTATGGCAGTCAAGTGCCATGACCAACCTAGTTCCTATAATATTAGTCAACTGTTCGTTTTTAGCCTAACTCCTTCAATCATATTTAACTCCCCAGTTACTTAAACGATTTGATTTATATTTTAGCTGTGAGTTATTTACTTCTATAGAAATAGGCATAATGTTATATCACAGGTTAGATAGTACATTTAAATATTGGATAATAATAATTCATATGTTTGTTTAGCAGGTGCTTTTTAAAATTAGAGCAGTTAAATTATAATTTTGAATATTTATACTTAATTTTGAAGTCAGGTGTCTTTACTAATTTTATATTTTAACAATTTTAATCATGCCTTCAAATAATCATTGTAGTTCTTCTAAGAAAAAGAAGATTCATCCATGTAGTATTATAGGCCTTTCTCTTTCTGAATGTCCTAGTGAAAATGCTTCATGTATATTTTTATGTTTCCTGCATGTTTGTGTTGCCATGTTCCAGACATCTTGTTAGGCACTATAAAACATTACCACCCAAGATGCCTTTATTACAGAACGGTTCTCACTGGAATCTTTACAGGTAAGAGTCATAACAGTGAGTCCAAGTTGTAAATGAATCCTTCATCCCTTACTTACTAAAAAGAGAAAATTTACAGTCTAATAAAGCAAAAACATCTCCTTTTCAAATTAACTATATAAAAAGAAACATTAAATTGATAGCTCAAATAATTTTCATTATAAAACTTACTAATTGTATAATATTTCTTTAAATGGAGTCTACCGACTCAAATATCAGAGTTCTAGCTGTGTTTGTCATTTTGTTGTTTTATTTGTTGATTTTAATTTTGGTAATTTGTTTTATCTTACTTTTTGACATTTTAATTTGTGGAGCTCAATTCTGCCTGCATATACTAAGACCAACTCAGTGACTAGACAGGACATTCCGCTTCATCACGAATTCTTTCATTCACGAGTATTGAGATTTACTGATGAAATATTGGTTAGGTAAGAACATGTGGAAGTGATACCCTCCACATTCCTTGTCTAATGTTGTGAACAAAAAGAGTCGAGTTGTAAAATTTTTTCTCCTCTAATGTCCTTCATTTTGTTTTGGTGTGGCATCTGTTACTGGTAATGAAGTTTTAGGCATTTTGTTTTAGTGCTTCCTGTATCCAGTTTTTTCATAAGTAGGTGTGATTTAGTCTCATTTTTCGGTCTGAGACCCTTTTGAAAAATTATGCAAATAATTCAAGCATAATCTTTGTTTAGTTTCATTTTCTAAACAAAATTCTGCACCGTCATCCTGTCAACTCTCTCACACCCTTATGAACTGAATCGCAGTGATTCTACATCGTACGTACAGGGGAACATTATTTTTATGCTTTTACTCTCTAACATGGTCTTCCTTTCTTTGTTTTCTTTGTCTTTCTCTTCTACCACTGGATGCAATGCACTGGCACTAGTGAACTGCAGCCCTCCCTTGACAGGGCTAGGAGTGCTAGTACCAACTGCTTGAGACCAGATACTAGTTTGCATTCACCAGAACGAGAAAGGTATTAAATAAAGACTTTCTTAATTTCTTATCATTTGTAGTAGTGATTTTTTTTTTTACTCACTTTGTTTCGTGTGAGTCTCGCAGATTTATTCATTCATGTTCACTTTGCTATCTACATTTCCCCACCCTTACCGTATATGTCTAAGTAGAGATATGCGTATGTGGGTAAGCCCAAGGGGACACATACACATATTTCTATGAGTGTTGTTGCAAATGATGTGATGTAATTTGTAACTGCTTCTGGCTGCTGCTTTTCTCCTTTTGTTTCTGATCAGTTGTTTTATTTATACACTACTCAGGGAGCCTTCTGTATGCTGATAATGTTATAAAGTTCAGCAAGTTTTCTCGAGGGAGGATCGTTTTCCCATTAGTTTTACTGATAAACATTGTAGGTTTAGCAACAATCTCAAGTAGGAATCCTGTTTAGATAGAATACTTCCTTCATACTTGTGTATTCATTTTTAAATCAACCTACTCTTGATATAGGCTATATTTTGCATTAGATTATGTCTTGACAACAACAAAAGAAATGGTGTCTCAATTATAAATAAATTTCCTGATTTCTTACAAAGTTCCATGTAATGTGTATGTACGTGTGTAGACACACACGCACACCCTTGTAATTTTGCTTTAAACTTTTATTTGATTAATTAATTCTCACTTTAGCTCACGTGCATTCAAAGATTATGTATTATACTAGCTTCTAATTGTAAGCATCTAATTTTTCCATTGTTGTAGGACTTTCTATTTCTGAAAACTTGGTTATAATTGTTAATCTTGTTTAGAATTCTTATGGCTTTTTAATTTGAAGTTATTTAGAAGAAATTTGCAAACTAGCTCCTTATAAATTCTGAGAAAAAATATTTTAGTTGTACTCATGTAACCCACTTCTTCCTCTTCAGAAGTGACTTAAAGCTTTTCTCCAGCAGTCTTCTAGCCTGATTATATTAATTAATTTGTGAGATATTTATTTTTGGAGTTGAATAATACATACTCATTTTTTAGTGTTAAAAAAATCTACTTTTCAATTTTGTATTCGTAAAATTGTAATAGGAAAAATTAATTTACATTTTATATTCTTTTACATTTGTTACAGAAATTTTAGTTGAGATGACCATAGACTTCTAAAATCACTTGAAATTGTTTCATTATTATACTCTTGTCATAAATTACCCTTCCAAAATAATTAAGGGTAGCAGAAAAAATTTTTGTATTTTCTAATTTTTACTGTATTGTTATATGTTTCTAGTTAGTATTAAAACAAGAATAGAATTGCCCAAGTCAGTGGAATCTTTTGATGATAACATCACTCTTAACATTTGTAGTATCTTCTAGATCAGCAATATCTGAAAGAAATATGCAAACCACATGTATACTTTTCAGTTTTCTAATAGCCAGTATTTAAAAGGTAAAACTAAACATAATATTTCAATTCGGTGTGTTAACTATGTTCATTTGGGCATCTCATTAATGCGAAACCAGTAGTGAGATGTTTTGCATTCCCTCATCCTAGTAAGTGAGAGGCATTATACTTAGTACTTACAGCACCTTCCAGTTTGGAGAAGCCACATTCCAAAACTCAACAGCATCCTGCAGCCCTGGCTGTTGTATGGGACTGTTCATCCTTATGGTGAATCCGGTCTTATGGTGAAAAACCTTCCTTACGGCACGGAAGCCTCAGAGTTATCAAATCTGTACGTGGGTCAGTGTAATCTCTCAGTTAGTACCCTTAGGACAGACAGTTCAGATAACCAAGCCATAATTATACACAGGTTATTTTGAACTCCAGATGAGTGTAATTATTTTTAATAGAAGAAGAAATGCGATTATTGTGTTCACTCTGTATATTGAGTAATAATAATTTTTTAAAAACATCCTCTAAAATATCATGGACACAAGGATTGATATTATCAGTGATGCTTCATTTATTGAGGTCACTTGGTTGCTAAGAAGAACATGAAGTGAGATGACTTTTGACCAAGTAAGTTGTAGATGCTTATCAGTGTAGAGCATAAACTATAATATCCCTTTGCATACATGCCTATAGACAGCCTCAAAGCAGAAATTAACAGTATCAAGAATGCCATCATTCTCTCTGGAGAATGCATCTGAAGTCTCCAGGCAGGACATGCTGAGAAAAGGAAGTAGACTTACAGAATTGTCCAGGATGCTTAATTTCTCTGACTGATTGTAGTAATGCCTCATGTATACATGGTAGATAAAATGCTAGAGAATATTTTTTGAAAACTTGATTTCATATTCTCTATATAGTAACATTATTCCCATGGCCTTGTGAACTATTATGGTTAAGTGATTTGATGATTCTAATCCATTTTGATCAACATTTATATGCATATGCTGTTATGCCAACTTAATACCATTTGCTTATGTATGCTGACTGTTCAAATAAATTAAGTCTTGTATAAACATGAAGGGTAAAGTAGTCAAAGCAGACTGGATATTCAACACCATAATTTACCCCCTGCCCCCCCCCCCCCAAAAAAAAAAGGATAAAGAAGCAGCATTGTTTCCCTGGATGAATTGGAAACTATCAGGCCTCCCTATTCTCCCTTGTTAAACGGTTTGGCCCAGGCTAACATCTGAGTTTGAGTAATGCATGTAGAAGCACTGTATGGCGAGGAAGCCATTGTAGTTTAGGAGCCCCTCTATTTTATGTTCTGGTAACTATGGGAATTAAAAAGCATTTACAGATTACCACAGTTCAGTGACTAATTCAATCCAGTCATGCCTCCTAAGTGAAGAAATTTTTATTTTTTTGTAGTAAAAGATGATCTCTTGGATAATACCCATTGTCCTAGCTTCCCTGAATGGCAAAGAGTGCGTTACAAGCCTGCTATCGACTGCTATCAACCTTACCTTTCCAGATTTTAAAACGCATTTTTGCTTAAATATTCAGAGACGTTGATTTTTAGAGCCACTGGAGAGCAGTTCCTTGAGTCTTTTGCCTTCCCTGACCTTTCATAGTTATCACAGCCTAACTAAGGACTCATGAATGGGAGCCTATACTTACTGCCTCATTTTTTTTCCTTCTAGTAAATTCTGTAATCTGACTTCTTCTCAGTTTGTTATCCTGAAATTCCTCTGTGGATTACCTTGGTTCCCTGATTATTAAACCTGTTGCAACAGTTTCCATTAACCACCCTGTCACTTGAATCTCTTTTTCCACAAGTATCTTTACATGTTTTGCTCTTTTTTTATTTTTTTAAGCTGCTGGAGGGTGTGTGCATTCATGAGAAAGAGAGAGAGAGAGAACACACCCTGATGGGATGTGGTCACACTGCTGTCCCCTTTTGTCCATTTCTCCATCCCATCATGATATGGAACACTCAGACAGACACACCTGGCATATTTTTTAAAGCTACCTGGGCTGGGATTTGAACTCTGGTCGGCTATGTGGGATCTGGCTCCATGTGTACACTGCACCCCTAGGCCAGCCCTACAGGCTTTCTGAAGCCAGTGCTATAACACAGTCTCTTCCTAGATGTCTCTTCCTCCCATTCCCCTAAAGGTAGTTACTTACCTAGTTCTGCCCTTAGTTTTTTTCATTTTCTGCCCCCTCCATACTTGCCTTTCCCTTGTATTATGTTTCTGTCCAAGACTTCAGCTATGCTATGTGGGAAGACATTCCTCCCCTGTAATGGGCAAGGCCAGGCCTTCTCTCCTGAGTAACAGGCCACATTTCTAAACAGTTGCCAGACACTGAGTACATCACACTGTCTAAATCCACTTCGTTGTCTCCCTTTATCCCTCCACAGCCAAAACCTTCTTTTTCCTACATTTTCTCTCATTTTGTGGCTATTGATATAGCATCAGCCACATAATCAGGAAACACATCGACTGCTGCGCATCTTTCAAATTCAGAATCAGTATATCATTTCCTCATGAGCACATCAGTCTCCTCAGTTATAGCTCTTCTCTAGTTCCAAGGTCACGCCTATCGTCATTAATTTTCTCCTAAGTTCTAGTAATAGTCTTTATTACTTTACATCTCAAGTTCTTTTTCTATGAAAATTAAAATATTCTTCCTCTGTAGTTTGCTTAAAAATGCCATTCATGGGGCCGGCAAGTGGCATAATGGTTAAGGGTGTTGGACTCCCACATGGCTGACCATGGTTCAAGTCTCGGACCTGGTGGCTTTCTTTCT
This sequence comes from Tupaia belangeri chinensis, assembly GCF_000334495.1. Classification (NCBI taxonomy): domain Eukaryota; kingdom Metazoa; phylum Chordata; class Mammalia; order Scandentia; family Tupaiidae; genus Tupaia; species Tupaia belangeri. The sequence continues at coordinate 2,092,017 of NW_006205542.1, forward strand.
CACTTCCTCTCTCTCTCTGTCTCTCTCTGATCAAACTGGAAAATAACAATGATAATAATAATAATAAATAAAGTTAAATGAAATAATTCTTTAAAAAAATGCCATTCATTCTTCAAAAATGTAGGCCAAACATTTTATCTCTTGTAAAACTTTTTTTTTTTTTTTTTTTTACTTTTCACCCCCACTTCCAACATCCACATATACCTTCCTTCTTTTGGTCAGAGGTTATTTTCTGGACTCACAAATTTTTATATACTTCTCTTAAAACACATTATATTTTATTTACTGTTTGTTTCTTCTAGTATGTTGTAAACCTCTTCGGAGCAGGGATTAAATCCTTTTTGTCTTTTCCATCTCTAGTGACAGCATTATTATCTTTTACTTAGTAATTGTTTAATTTGGGGATTTGCAGGACTTAAAACAATCTCCTGTTTACCATTCCCAAATTATTGCTAGACTCAGTAGCTAGAAAGACAAAAGATCTAATATTAAGTTATTGGGATATTCATGACTTTTTGAAATGTTTTCTCATGCAAAAATGTGTCATGACTTTCCCAATGCCCCAGTAGCATGATAAATCCAGTTAGAAGCTGTGACTTTAGCACTGCAAGCTTCCTAATGGATTCCATAAGCAGCCGGATAAACCACAGAGACTTCTGCTGCATTGTCAACCCTTACATATACTGGGTGCTCCGCAGGTCTGTGTGTGGCAGCACTGCTGTTTGCAACCCACTGATT
>NW_006205542.1:2092769-2100036 GCF_000334495.1 Tupaia belangeri chinensis
GTTTGAACCCCACTGATTGGAAAAGAGTATCCATAAGGCTAGGTCTCCTGAACCTGATCTTCAACCAGCCTCCTTCCTCCAGGTTTAGTGAGGGAAAGGGTTACTTGAATGAAATTCTCTCTACTTGGAGATGAAACAGGAGACCTAAGGGAAAGTGGAGGTTGCTACCTAAAAATCAACAACTGTAACTTAAATGGAAATGAATATCATAAATCTTATTTCAAAGTGTAAGTATCTATAATCATTAAATAAGTGAAATTCAATTAAAACAATATTGGGGAAATTATTTTAAAAGACTAAAAGCAGTAATTAGAATAAACAATAAAAGTACATCTATATAAGTTATCTCATTTGGTTTGATTTCTAATGTTCCAATACCTCACCAGCATTTTTGCTTTGTGCTATTTATGACATGAATAATTTCTGCGAAATTTCTCTTCTAGATAATTAGCTACATAGTCATCTTCTGCCATAGACTATGTACCATTTAGAGATGTGGGTATGGGGGCCAGCAGGCGGTGCAGTGGTTAAGGCACTGAACTCCCACATGATCGACCTGCTATTTGAGTCCCGGACCCAGCGGCTTAAAACTCACACAGGGTGCTTGTGTGTGTGCGTGTGTGCCCAAAATCCCAAGAGGAGAATGGAGGAGAAGGGATTGTGGCGTGGCCACCCCCCCTGGGGGGTGATTTCTCACTTTCCGTTTCTCTCTTTCTCTCTGGTGAGCATATGTGTCCTATGGCAAAAATCTCTCTCTTGAAATTAAAAAAACAATAATAAAAAGATGTGTGTATATCTGAGCATGGGTGTTAATTACACATTTAAACAAATGCACATTTTCTTTAATATTGATCAATTCTGGAGGGTAAAAGCTGCAAATAAGAATCACTTAAAACTTACAGAGGTCTAGCTGTTTCAATTGCTTTGTGTATCATCACTGGGTCCCCTCATATCTATCATCACAGCTAATTTCTTAAAGTTGGTTTTTTTTTTTTTTTTTCTTGCCAGGATTTACCACAAAGCCCTAGGGTCTTATCTCCTTATTACCTACTTAAAAGTTTACAAGTATTTGTTATTTATTCTCTGCTATGCATCTGACTGCAATTGTTAAAACACGCACACCACCATACTTTATTTTCTAGAGAATTCAGTCTGTTTATTCGATCCCGTAGCTGTCAGAATGATCTTTCTTCTTTTACTCTGAGCACAGCAAAAGGAGTGGACTCCCAATAAATCAATGTTCCTGAATTAATGAATTTAGAATACCTGAAATTAAAGTACTAATGATATACTAAAAATGTAACTAACAAATGTAACTTGTAGGTAGGCTGGTTTGAAAAGAGAAATTAAAAGGTGCTGAGTTAGTTAAATTTTGTGCTTAAAATCTTCAACATAGCTTTTCACATTAGCTTGTTAATATGAAAATAGAAGTCAAAGTTAAAACTGTGTATTTCTCAATAACTTGGGTCAAAGTGCAGGAGTGAGGGACAAAGATTCTCATTTTGGTCTTTCTGTGTGATATAAAAAGAAAAGAACTATGACCCATTTTTAAAAGCGTATAAAATATGCTCGCATAGTTAATACTAAAACATATGTGATAATAAAACTTAAGTAGTATGTAAGGACAAGAACATGGGTGTAAACTGCTCCTGCTCTTACTATATCTGATAAGTGAGAGAGAAGGGAAGCATACTGTATTGGTATTACATATCAGCATATTCAGAAGGACTCTGAGTGGTACAGAAATGTATGTATTATGCCAGATATTTGTTCAGAAATTACCTTCGAATAGCTTGCATTCACAGCCGCCTGTTTCTAAATGTACACCTTTCTCCTCCATTGCTTTCACTGCATGTTTCACAATTACAGCATTTTTCTTTACTTTTCGCTTATATAAACGCAAGGACTGGAATTTTGCCTCAGAAAGCAAGGTTACTCATAATCTTGTTAATATTACTTCGCAGGAGAATACTAGCTCTATTTTTGTATTTTTAAATAATACAATAAATTTTAACACAACTGAGTATAACTTAATGTAGGTAACACCATGGTTGAAATTGTTTTCCAATTATCTTAGAAATATGTTTTTTCTATGATGGATTAAAAAAAAAACAAGTGAAGTGAAAAAAAAAAACTTTTAAAGCCTTCAAATTGAATTGAGCAACTGTTTAAATAATTTAGAATTAACAGCATGTTTCACTTTAACACAAATATGTAACATAAGAGTACATGCCACACAGTTTTCTCTTTTGCCCAACTTCTGCTGTTGAATACCTTCAGCTTGCTTCATGGCTTCCTCATAGCCCAACTTGAGTCATTGAGTGCACCTAAGACTGATTAAGCAAAGGGGTTTTTAGGATAGAGAACCTCAAATATTCTGCTCACATGGTGATAATCTTTGCTGCTTTTGGCCAGATGTTTTAAAAATCCAGTCACCCTGGTTATGATGGTAAGAAAGATGACCTAAAAATATTAGAATTAGTTTCCTTGGATAATTATAAAATCTTATACTTAAATTAGTCCTTCGAAATGATGCTATTATCTCTTGTTACATATGAGAAAACCAATATTTAAAGAAATTATCTTTATAAGTTCTTCATATCTAATATATAAAAATTTCCAAATCTGTCCTGTTTAGTCCTTTAGGTGGCATTTTTTATTTTCGTCTTTATTTTCAACTCCTTGTTTATAATTAATGGTTATACACAGACCAAAGATCAAGATCATTTAAAAGGAATGAGCCAGGTATCAAATTGTTAATCACAAGAAAAACATTCTTGTAAATGCTGAAAATAAAAACGACCAGTTGTCAACAGTAACACTGGTTAAGACTTCACTAGTAGCCTTCTCAGGAATTATCTGCCATATTGTTGTTTCCACTGAAGAGCATTTTTATTTTCTCCACATAACTGTGTTCCTATTTTGTATTAAATACATGATCTTTAATCAGCTGAGAGATATTTTTGCAAATAAAGGCTAATAAACACTTTAAAGGCAATGCTAATTTGCCATTTAATTTATCTGTATTCTCCACTTTTATTCACCCAGTAGTTTTTACTTACAGCTTTTTAAATTTCAGTAATTAGCCCTGTAGTTTTCAACAGTAAAACTAGTTAAGACTTCATCAGTAGCCTTCCCAGGAATTATCGGTCTCGTCATTTTTTCCACCAAAGAACATTTTTATTTCCTCTACATGACTGTGTTCCTGTTTTTCATTAAATCCATGCCACTTTACCCAATAATTTCAAATCCTTATATCAAATAAACAGTAGTACATTAAGCCCATTTAATTTTCAAACAAGCCAGATTCTTAACAATACATCTTTTAAGACTTTTAAGTTATAGCCGCATTTATGTCCATATGGATACATATATGCACATAATTACCTTTTAAAAGAAAAAAGTAACACTTCATGCACAGATTCCAAACATCTTTCCAAATGAATTCTTTATTCACTTGTAACATTACAGGTTTTGTTTTTTATGATGTTATAACTTATCTCTCTAAAATTTACAAAAGAAGATTAAATTATGGAGTGAAGAATCTACACTTTGCTTTTTTGGGGTGCTTTTCCAGTCCTGTTGTTCCATGTGTTCTTTTATTTTAGGAGTTACTAAATGTCCTGTTTTTTCCTGTCTTGTTCACTGGGCAAACAGGGGTAGATGGTCCCCCTCCCTAGATAGGCGACGACCTCCTAGCCCCAGGATTCAAATCCAGCATGCATCTCCGGAAAATGACAGGTACTAGTCAACTCCTCCTCACAGACAGGTGGCTCCTAGAGACTTCTGGGCCACCAAGTGAAGGGTTACCAAGAGAAATGTTGGTTCTGACATGCCTCCTTTCAGGAGCCAGCGCCAGATTTGTGGTGATTTCATCAAAAAAATGCATTCAGCTCTGATAAAGCACCTCAGAATACTTCCTGAAATGAGGGTGACACGAAAAGTGAGTTTAAACACCTTAAAGTTGGAGTCCAATGAAATAATTCTATATTAATGAGCATTTGTTTCAGTATTTTGGATTTTTAGAAGCATATGCAAATACTGTTTTTGTTTACACACGAATAAATCAGAATTCTCAGGTGCTTTACACTATATTAAGATTTGTCTCAGAGCCTATTCTTTGTTATATTGGTTGATGGTTGTCTTGTTTTGTTGCTATGTAAGCTTCTTAATAATGGAGTTAAGGCTTTGGGATTTTTTTTTTTTTTTAATGTCTGGATTTAGGTGGAATACCTGTTCTTATCTATTTCCTGAGTATTGTTATTTAAAATAAAATATTGTCAAGGGCTAGGGCCAGCCACTTAAAAACAAGGTAGGTTTATAGAATTAGTAGCATCAGTGCTTTCCATCCACTACATGTTGATATTGCAGAAGCACCTCATATACATTTTCCCACTACTTTGTTATTCTCCTGAATTTGCAGTTAACCCTGTTTTCTTGTATATGGTATTTATTATATGTAGTTCTTATTGTAAATAATTTTTTCTCAACTAGTCACAGTAAGTTTTCAGGTGCTTAAGATGCTTCTCTTCTGGTATGAGCAGAAATTCAGCCAACACATTGGTAAACGTATTAAGGTGAAACATAGATGAGACATCTCAGACATAGATCATCTAGTCATAGGAGTATACAGGTTCTTTTTTTAAATTTTTTTTTCATTTTAAAAGTATATGTACATGTGACAGAGCAGTTGTAGCCTTAGTTAAGGGTGTTGTAATTTATTTGTAAACAATCAAAATACCTTTAGGATCTCAACTGGAAAAACTAAATACTTAGAAAAAATTCCTAATGTTTTACAAATGTTGGAGAATAAGGCAAACTAATATTTTATGAAGGTTTTAGGAATATTTTAGCACGTTTTCATCTCTAAAACATTTCTCTCCTAATCTGCTTTATATTTATTTATTTGTAATTTAACTTCAATTTGATCTGCTACTCTCTGATTTCTAAAATAGAATATCTTCTTCTAGAAAAATTAGTAAAATCTCTAATTTAAAAATTTAGGGCAAATATAATGTCTTTTCAAATTAGAATGTAAAATATATCCAATAATTTTATAAATTAAATAAGGATTTATTATAATCTATATTGCTATTCATTTATTCAAAATTTATTGTACTCCTGCAATGCACAGTATTCTAATGTATGGAATCACAACAGTGGTTAAGAAAAAGCAAAGTCCAGGCCAGTAAGGTGGCATGGTGGTAAAGGTGCTGGATCTCACATGAATGACTGCATGGATTGAGTCTGGCACAGTAGGTGGAAAAACACTTGCCAAAAAAATCCCAAGAGAATAATGGAAGAGAAGGGATTACAGTGTAGTTGTTCCCCCATGAAGGGAGCTTTCTCACTTTCTCTCTCTCTCTTCTCTCTCTGTCTGGTGAACACACACCCCCCACAGCAATATTTTTAAAAAGGGAAGGAAGGAAGGAAGGAAAAAAGGAAGAGGCACGGGCTAGAGAAAGAGAGAAAGAAAGACAGAGACATGGCTGTCAAAGAACTTAGAATTTTGTTTTAGAAGAGAAAATTCTGGAAAGCCTTTGAATTTATTCCAAAACAAATACGACAGTAGATTTCATCTTCTGTAATGACAAAAGTATATTATAATTAAAACATGATGGTCTTGTTAATGAATAGTAATGTGAGTTTAACTGAGCATTTATTAACCAAAATGGAAATCCAAATTGTAATTTCACTTTTACATGCATGATATGCCACTAGTTTAATTTAGTGGTATATGAATTTATTACGTTACTTGAATTCTTAGATTTCATGTGTAACTGTAAAAATAAATTTTAGGAGCAGAAATAAGCATTTTAGATGCAATTTTTAAAGAAAACTCTTACCAAAACATGATTTTCATATATATTTTGCCTTTTTAATGACTTCTACGTAAATCCTATGTTCAACCAAAAAAATACATTTAAATGACTTTCTACTACGATTACTGTACAAAATAGAAAATTATATGTAATAAACTTTTATTAAAATGTAGGAACAATATGTACCCATAAAAAAGGAGAGAGAAATTACTATTTCAACTAATGCTAACATCTGTAGGTAACCATGTCAGCCACTTGACAAAACTCAATGAGCATTTGCAGTTTCACCTTTCAAAAGCTTTATCTGTTTATTCATTAATTTAGTCCATGTTCTAAATGAAATGAACCATTATACAATTTATGCAATTAGCTATTAGGTATCTTATATCAGGGTCATATTTGAGAATTTTGAAGATAACGCCATAATACAAAAGGTAAATACTTGCTTTCTACTAAGTTCAAATACCTTGAAAAACATGCAGTTGTCCTTTTCCTTACTACAGTATATATTATGCAGACATGTGTGTGTTCACACACACACAGACACACACACACACACACACAAACACACACACACACACACGATTTTTAAGGAACCAAGTCTCCATAGTTTAATTTCAATAGTAGGCATTCTTGATGTCATTACAAGTGATACTTTAAATTTATTTAAAATTAATATGAAGGTAGGTCTGTGTAAATCTAGGAATATTTTCTAGAACTTACAGGATATTTAAAACAATGATAAAGAAAAACTATACAAATCTGCAACCTCTGGGAACGTTTCTGACTTTAAATTTATAGTGAAAGTGTCCTTATAGTTTTATTTCTAAAGAATGTTAAGACTGTAAAACCGTCATTTCAGTGAGAAAGTACCTCTTTTTAAATAGCATTGTTTTAATATATAAACATTACTTTGAATCTCTATTACATAATTCTGTGACTCTTACTAAAACTTAGATTCCAGTTGTATTATAGCTTGGAGCTAACCAAAATTTATGAATAGCCGTTTAGGAAAATATAAGTGCATTTAATTATGCCCCCTGAAACATTCAAATTCTGAATTTAGTACAAACAGTTGAACCAACTATCTTTAAGTATTAAAAACTAGCGTAAATTACTAAAATTATGACCTAATCAACCCTAAACTATTTTGGTAAATACCTTATTCAAGAAAATGTAACATTCTTACTGAGTACATTTAAGATGTAGTTTAATATAATTATCTTGAATCTATTGACTCCAATATTTTGCTTGAGAATAGTTTCGCATCGTATACATTTTTTGAAGAATTATTTATTTTATTTTATTTATCAGTAGCATTATTATTTTTTAATTTGGTGTGAGCTCACCAGAGAGAGACAAAGGTATACACACACACACACACACAGAGAGAGAGAGAGAGAGAGAGAGAGAGAGAGAAAAAAAGAGAGAAAGCGATCCGGGGG
>NW_006205542.1:2100158-2176290 GCF_000334495.1 Tupaia belangeri chinensis
GTATATTTTTTAAGGGTACAATTGGTATATGAGTCAAATGCTAAAAATATTCTATAAAATTACCCTGTTTTCCAGAACATTACATTAAATATATAAAGCATCCCACTTTAAGATTGATTTCAGTTGTTATGCTAAACTAGCTTTAATTTTTTTTTTGTAAATAACCAAACTTGTATATTTTTTCATACCTGTTGTTTAGTACTAGGTACTTCTCTGTGAGAATTTTTGACCAAGGGTATTAAACAGTTCCTTTTCGTATAAAGTGAATTAATTTTTTTTTCTTTGTCAAAAATATTTCTGGAATAAACAAATCAGGTACTTCATTTCCAAAATTTATGGCAGTTGTCATATATATGCAGTTAGTGCAGAACCAGTTATAAATTCAGTTTATTACTTATTTCTTTTTGCTTTGTAATACATTTTAAGTGAGCTTTTCAAAAATGTTGCTTATTTGAATGAATTAACTTTACCCATGTACTAAAACAGCTACAGTCATATACATAAGTATCAGTAATAATGCAGGAGGGTAAACGTGTCTTAACTGCATGCATACATCTTGGCTGCGTATGAACATTCCTTACTTAGACCAGTGCTATTCATATATAATTTTTCCCAAACTTGTGAGTAAATAAGATCCTGGAGAGTGCATTTTACATTCAGACAGTATAAGCTATGTGAGTAGTCAGCAGGCATGTATATACCAGATATGGTCTTACATCTTTTTTTTTTCTCTTTTTTTCCATTTTTTTATTTTAATTTTTTATATACATTCAATCATATTATTTAGCTTACAAAGTGAACATTTCAACATGTGAACATTTCTCCCCAGTCCAGTTGATCAGAATATCTCCCACCAATAACACCACACCTCCCCATCCCATCAATGCTCTCTCTCCGTATCCCTCCTCCAAATGTCCTTCCTTAGGTCCCTCTTCTCCACACACTCCACTGCTGGCACTAAGCCCCATCTCTTGTGTTCTAATTCAATGAAAACATAATGTGGTATATTTTTGTTACATTTTTGCCAAATTAAACATTGTGTTTTCATTTTCTTATAAATGATTCTTAAATAACATTACTGTTATTAACATTCACTTTATCCTTTTCTAGGAATTATAATATGTTAAAAAAATTTATTTAGCCAATGTTTTCAGAGAATTTCTAGAACTAAAATTAGTATTAGGAGGAATGAAAAGTAGCACATAAATAGATTTTAATAGATGTATCTCTTTTTAATCTGCATATTTTCACAAGTTATTAGAAAGAGAGGAAATAATAATGAAAACTAGAACTTCGAAAGAACATAGATTTATTTAGGACCATCGTCCAATTTATATTATTTTGTTTGATTTACTACTATAATAATGGCTATACCTTACTTTTTAATGTACCTTTGTACTTTTTAAAGAATTTCAGCAATACCCTGTGAAGGAAGAAGCATGAGACCAAAATCATACAGCTATTAAGTTGTTAATAAAGGAGAAAACTTGGACTTTTTGACTCTTGCATTTTTAAACCAAAGAAACTTTTTTTTTTTTTTTTTTTTTTTAAGTTTACCCTGAACCTGCAGCCAGTCATCCAAGGGTTCATGAATAGTTTAACAAAGAAAGGGCAGTGCTATTGAGTAATCCAGGCTCATTAATTGTGTACTTGCCAGAAGGATCTGTCTTTAAATCATTAATGCAGGCAACATTTCTCAGCCACCAGGCCTGGGACTCAAACTGTAGTCGGCTACATGGGAGTCCAGCAACACAGCCATTACACCAACTGCTGGTCCCAACATTCTTAATCAACAATAAAAAGGCAAATCTTTGATAAAACAAAAAGCATGTTAAAACCATATATTAGTAAGAAAGAAACTTCTTCTATTTTATGTATCTCAAGCCTCTTATTAATCCAAGAAATATGTGTGTTAAAATATACAGTATATTGATAGCTATAACTTAAGATTTAAAGTAAGAAAATCATTAGAAATTTATTTTTCTTTCTTGGTTCACTAAATTATTACAAATAAGTGTGTACTATTTTAACTCAATTTGTAGATTCTTTTAAGTGTTTATACAACTTATAAATACATATCCTTTTTAGAAATCTCTAGAAGAATCTTTGGTAAAAATAAGTGTCAGGGCTATTTGAAGAGAAAAAAAGGTTTTCCTTAACAAGAGTGTTGAAAAGAAAAGTGTTTAGATTTTGAACCTCTGCATGAATATTTATCATCCAGGTATGGAGCACTGGCCCTAAGTTTTTTATTCTTACAGATGAGTGAGAGTCTTTGTCTTTATGAAACATATATGGTTAAAATGATAATTTTATATTGCCTATACTTGCTAGTTCTAAGTAATATATATGGTTAAAACGATACTTTTATATTGCCTATACTTGCTAGTTCTAAGTAACGCTAAAACTCTTACAAATTCTGGTTTCATAATATTTGGAAATATTACAAATAATAACATATAAAATCAGTTATACTGAAATATTTAAAATTTACAAACCTGTAGTGGGGTAGTGGTATTTTCGACAGTTTAGAAGTGAGGTAACTTGGGCAAATTCTCTTAAGTTTGTCTGAAACATAGCTGGTATTAAACACAGTCTAACTATTAAAGTCCATGTTTCAATCACTTTATTCCAATGTCATTTATGCCAGAAATGCTTTTGAAATTGTAGACTGCCAATTGACATCTTGGCTTGACATTTAATGACGATGTGATCTAGAGGAAATTATTTAACCTCTTTCAATCACCATCTCCTAATTCTTAGAAAGATTGAAAGAGTAGTGCCTACCTGTTTGGATTGTCAAGATTAGATGAAACCATGCAGATAAAGTGATAAAGCACAGAGAACACTCTTAGTGAAATGTTTAATATCCATGTCTTTGTTGGCAACATCCTCATGTATTACTGTGATGATCAGTGGTAGGGGTATGAATCCATTCAGGTTAAGAGATGAGGAGAGGAAGAAGAATTGGAAAGTTTCACAGAAAAAGTAAAATCTCGGTTGTGTTTAGAAAGGTTCATAGAAATTGCTAGAAATAGGAAGAAAAACAGGCAAGTTTAGAAGATGGCTGTTACTCTTTCCTGTGTGTAGGTAGCAAATTGGTACAAAGGCCTACCAGATTCGACACGGTTCCTCTCCCTGCTTCCCCAGCTTCTCCTCTGACTCTTCGCTCCCAGCTCCTGCTGTGCTGGCCTCTTTACTCTTCCTTGAATATACCAGACACCCTGTGCACTTGCTGTTCTCTTTTCCTGAGATACTCTGTCCCTAGATACATAGATGAACAAATCCTTCACCTGAAGAAGTCTTTGCCACCATTGCAGTGAGTCCTTCCTTGAACATCCTGTTTAAAACTGCAGTCAGCACCTGTCCCTCAATACCCCTCATCGCTCCCGTGCTCTGGCCCTCTTTGCCCTGCCTTCCCTTTCGTGGTTGTTAGCATTCATTGCCCTCTTCCATGCTATGTAATGTACTTTGAAATTCTTTAGGTATTTAATTTTGGTCTTCCACTAGCGTAAATTCCTTGAAGGCAGAGATCTGTCAGGGTTGTTCACAGACTTACTCCACCTAGAAGAGTGCCCAATACATATGCGTGCTCAACAAGTTTTTCTTGAATAAGTAAACGGCCCAGTGAAAACCCTTAATGACAATAAATGTCATGGGTTTTTCTGAAACTGTGCCTTCATCTGCTCTACCCGTGCTGAAGAAGATGAGAAAAGAACGTGTGTTCTCCCAGGGATTGTCCTGAGCACTGTTGGAGCCAAGCTTGCATGTTCGAGTCATTTACAGTACCACTTTTTATTTTGGCCCCAGGGCCTGCATACCTATTTCTTCTCTCTCTCTCTTTTTGTCCCCTTTACTTTCTTCTTGCTATTCTTGTGCCTTCCTTTCTCTGCTTCAGGAGTAAGCTTCCTTTCCCAACAACCATACCTACCATCTCACATTGATTTGAAGCATCTGCTGTGAAATTCTGTACTCTCCTTCTCTCCCTTTATCCCCTGCCCACTTTAGGGATAATAAAGTGAAGGAGAACTTTAATGTTAGAGAGTCAGCTCTCTGTCTCAGGCCTGTACGAGCTTTCACAGTCTCTTCCTCTTAAACAAGGATGCAGCCAGATACCTCATGTCAGAATGTATCTCTTCCACTCTTCTGGACAGTCTGTGACAGAAACACCTTAGGAGCCAGACAGACCTATATTCTAATCCCAACTTTGCTACTTTCTGAGTGGCCTTCATCTGTTTTCTTACCTGTAACGGAGAGAGAGAGCACGTTCCTGAATGGAAGTGGACGTTAAATCCATACCTCCTTCAGTACCTGGTATGGAGTTACCCTTGAGTATATTGATACTCTCTTTTCCAGCTAGTAAAGGGACATGGTCAGAGATGTCTTTCTCCTGTTTGTCCTCCCTTTTCTCATCTCAGAACTGAGATGAGAAGATAACAAGAGGATAGAGAACACAGCACAGAAATCATGAGTTGTAGGGGTAAGCTAGTGTGAACTCAGTTTCTGGCCAAGCAGAGGAGATGAGGAGAGATGAGCATCCTCAGAAGTCTCTGCACTTTGTGAAGACAGACTTGATGCTTTGACAGGAGTTTCTAGTGCTTAGGACAACTTGGCCTATACTTAAAAGTTAATTAGCATCTGAGGACCAGCAGTTAGAGTAATGGCTATGTTGCCGAACTCCCATGTAGTCAACCGCAGTTCGCGTCCCTTAAAACGCACGCCGGGCGCATGTGCGTGCGTGCCCAAGATCCCAAGAGGAGAACGGAAAAGAAGGGATTATGGCGTGGTCATCCCCCCTGGGGGGTGATTTCTCACTTTCTGTCTCTCTGTCTGTCTCTGTCTGTCTGGTGAGCGCACGTACCCTATAGCAAAAATCTCTCCAAAAAAAAATTAATTAGCATCTGATATAGGGGCCAGCAGGTGGCATTGGTTAAGGCACTGGATTCCCATATGGTTCACCTTGGTTTGAATTCTGGACCCAGTGGCTTGAAAATCACACCAGGCACACGTGTGTGTGTGTGTAGGTGTGTGTTCGTGTGCCCAAAATCCCGTTTGGCCATCCCCCTGAGGGGGTAATTTCTCACTTTCCTTTCCTCTCTCTCATTTTCTCTCTGTCTCTCTGGTGAGCACACATGCCCTATTGCAGAAACCTCAGAAAACAAACAAAAATTCTGATATTAATAAGTAAAGAGAGACATTTATCTCAACATCATTGGAAGAAAGCTATATCAGGAAAGATAAGTAAGCATAAATTGTAGCGAATCCATAAGCAATATGAAAATACACATTGTTATGGTTTCTCCAGATTTTTATGAGTTTCTTTATACCACAATGTTTTATATTATTTATTTCAAATGTATAGTAGTTCACACATTTTAGTTAAAATATGTGCATATAACCTGGGGTAGTAAGTGCTGTATATTCACATTCTTTCCATTATAAAATGCTTTTAACATTGCAGATGTTCAGTCCACGTATATACTTTTGGAAAGCAGAGCAAGTCGAAGGCTTAATTAATTTTTTATTTGGGGACACGATTAGCTTTTTAAAATGCTACAAAAGCATCTTTATGGTCATTTAAAAATAATTTTACTAGTTGGTAAACACTTTCACTTATGTCATACATCTTTCACTTTGGCATTTTCCTAATGGAATGGGCAGAATAAACAGCAAAACCTTTATAGCACCAAGTTTCAACATGCACAAGCGCGTTCGTTACCCCTTGGCGATCTTTTCGCACCTATACCGTTACCGTCATCACATCTGTCATCTTCCATTTCACCACTGATTTGGTTTACTCATTGGAGGAGGCAGAGTTGTCCAGCAGAGGTCCATGTTCCATCACCACTGTGGACAAATGTACCCAGACAAATGAAATGCCAGCTTCTCATGCCTCCCGTTGGACAACTAGTATCTTCCATATAACACCAATTCAGACTTTAATTTTTTTTTTTTAATTTGGAAAAGTATTGGGTGACAAACCATTTAGCTAAGATTGTTGCCATTGCTCATATATATTGCTTTTATCATTGTATGAAATTAATGTAGTTTTATTCATCATATATTTTGTGTTTCTTTAACATTTCATTCCACAGGCACTCCAGAAAGTCTGAAAGATCTAGCATCCAAAAACAGACTAGGAAAGGCACTGCCCCCGATGCAGAAAGGTAGGCTGGGTGTTGTGCTGTGCTGCCCTATCTCATTCTCTGGTCCGCTCAAGGGCGCCCGGACTCTCACTGCACAGTCAGTTCTTAAACACAGATTGTGGGAACCAGCAGTTAGCGTAATGGCTATGTCGCTGGACTCCCACGTAGTCGACTGCGGTTCGTGTCCCGGACCCGGTGGCTTAAAACTCACGCCGGGCACGTGTGCGTGCGTGCCCAAGATCCCGAGAGGAGAATGGAGGAGAAGGGATTGCGGCGTGACCATCCCCCCTGGGGGGTGATTTCTCGCTTTCTGTCTCTATGTCTCTCTCTGTCTGTCTGGCGAGCACACGCACCCTACAGTGAAAATCTCTCCAAAAAAAAAAAAAAATACAGATCGTGATGTGTAAAGGCATCGTGTACACAAATCCTATGGGAATGGTCTCATTGAAGAAATAAGAGAAATGTCATGTGAAGGCGGCCCTTAAATCTTAGTTTACAAAAAGTTTCATGTATGTCTCTATGAACTTTCTGATATCTAACAAAGGTTAAATTCACACTCATTCCCATATACATATTAGGGTAGTAAGAGTTTGTTTCTGAGATAGTTTTAAATGGTACCAGTGAATGTAGCACCTACAATATGTAAATATTTTAAGTGTGTGTTATTTATGTGAAAATACCATCTATAAAAAGCTTCTTTTCTCTGCATATGCATTATCTAAGATTCTAGTTATATTTTAATAGCAAAAATATATGTGGAGTTACTGGAAGAATGACAAACAATTGCTGATCTTTTGTTTGTAACTATTTATTTATTGCATAATTATTGACAGCATGTGTGATGTGTGAGGCTGCTGATATAAATGAATGAGCAGATTCTGGTGTCATGGTTGTTGTTAAAGATAAATCCAAATAGATAAAAGTATATGCGAGGAGTAGTCCATGAAAGGGAGCATGAGAGGAAACACTGAGACTTGAAATGTCTTCTAGAATTGGTACATTTCTATTAATTTTGGAATGACAAATAGGATTCAGTTGCTTGGAAAGAAGGTTAAAAATAAAATTAGAGAATTCTTGAGAAATTAAACGCATAATGTAACAGTACCAAGTGAGCGACCTGCTAAAGAATTTCAGTGTCTTTATTTTCTATGAGCTGTGGTTGTATATTAATCATGGGAGGCAGATGATCAGTTTTGAGTCCCAAAATTGTAGATCACTTTGACGACTTTTTGAAATATAGATAGAAAGGAACCAGGGTAGACGCAGGGCAGCAGCCTGGTTATCGCAGTAGGCTTGGTTGAGATAGAATGTCACAACTCAGTGATTTGTTCAGTTGACACGCACATGCCAAGCTATGTTGGAAGTTTAAAGAACAGAATAGTGGCAGCAAGAAAGAACCGTTTTCTAGAGGATATCACCACTAAATTGAGATCTGAAAAATCATTGAGTATGAGACATGTCAAGGGATGAGGGCAGAAGGGAAATGAGGAGCCACCAGGTGGCACAATGGTTAAGGCACTGGACTACCCGTATGACTGACAGCAGTTTGAGTCCTGGATCAGCACTTGAAAATAACGCTGGGCGTGTGTGCGTTCATGCCCAAAATCCCAAGAGGAGAATGAAGGAGGTGGGATTTCAGCATGGTCGTCCCCCCAGGGAGTGATTTTTCACTTTCCTTCTCACTGTGTATCTCTCTCTCCAGCGAGTGCATGTACACTATGGCAGGAAAAAAATTATATTAAAAGAAAAAAAAAAGAAATGAAATTTATTCCTAACATGTGGACTGGAGCTACAAAGCAGGATCCCAGAAACTCATAAAAGTGTTAAGTAGAAAAAGAAATTGAACTTAGAGGAAAGAGTTGAAGCACAGAGATTTTAGCCAATAGATAGCCTATAATGAAACAGTATCAGTTGTTTCTTTTTTCATGTTATTCTCAACTCAGCTGAGTTCATTTACTGTCATTGTAAATGACTTGAATTCCTTTTTTTTTTTCATGACTTGAATTTTTTAGACAAGTTTTCAGTCTTCAACCATCATTCTTACACGTAATGCACAAGCACAGTCCCAGTTATTTTGGCTAGATTAAAATTTTTCCTTCAAGTTGTGTTGTTTGTATTCCCTTGAGGCAACTTTAATAAACACTAGTTGAGTGACTACTATGACCAGTTATGTGTTTAGACAATATCAGTGAAGAAGTATTTTTGACCATAGGGTGCTGTTTTATAAAACGTTCGATGATTCCAGAGTCAGCCGAAGGTGCTTAACTCCACGTGAATGGTATTTTACCCTCTGCAACTCTGAAAGTAGTGTGTGAATAAACATGAGTCCTCCCTCTTTCCCATAAGGATAGAACAGATTTGATAGGATTTATATCTTAAATGTTTACTGCTTAAGGACCAGTTTCATACTACCCTTGTCTATACATGTAGGTTACACAATATTAGGGGTGGGGTGGGTCTTCAAAAAGTGTATGGAAAATCCCTATTATAAAAAAACCTATATACGGATTTAAAATTTTATTTTCACCAAAGTAAATTTATACTTTAATTCCATTTTTCCACAAACATTTTAAAGTCCCATTGCAGAAAAACTCTGACCATTAAGATGTTTAGATTTGTTTGATTTTAATGAAAGCTCTTCATTGATTTTATTGGAGTATAAATTACATATCTTGTTTTTGAGTGAATTGTCGAGTATCTACTTAATAAAGAATATTTGACCTGGATTTTCTAAGTTAGACTAGCTCTCATATCTTTGGGAAATACTTTTAGTTTTAACATCTAGCTACAAGTGAACCAAGGCCATAGTCCGAGTGCTTTGGACACTGATTCTTGACCATTGTCATTGAACCTCCCGCAGGAGTCACACCGCACAACACACAACACTGGCCTCTGGCAGCATTTACTGTGTAATGACTATAATGATAAAGGACTCTTTTGCCATCAGTCAACTTGTTCTCATGAGGAATAATAGCCTTGTAGGAACATGTGAAAGTTATGGTGACCGACTGCAGATCAAGGCAAAACTGATTGCCAACTTCTGTGCCTACCTATTTAAATGCACTTCATATTTTGGGGGGAAGCTCATTAGTAAGACAAACATCATGATCTTCATGTGAATTCAGCTATGAGAACTGATACATCATTTCTGCGTTTCATTTTAGGGACTGTTCTTGTGAACCCTACACTCGGCATTTTCACTGAGGAAGCTTTGTTTTAACCACTATTTAGAATTGCCCAAATATGCAGTTTTTGTTTTCTGTTGCAAATGGAAAGGTCCTGAGCAGGCCTAGAAGGGGCCATCACAGGAAGCACCTTTCTGCAGACTGGACCTGAAATTCCACATACTTTGCTGTCTTTTAGCTGGTCACTGACAAAACCCCAGAACTCCTTTCATAGACTTTAGTAAAAAGCTTCACTGCAAGTCCACTTGCAGCGTGAGAAATGTCTCACTAAGGACCTAAGTGGTGGTGAGAAACCTGTTTTACTTAAGTCCAAGTCAAAACACTAGTTTTTTTTTTTATTTTATTTATTTTTTTTTATGAAGAGAGTAGGAATGGATAGGACCCACTGGTAAACACTTAGGTACACATTTGTAGTTGATGAACTAGAGCTATGCATACTTTTATTTGAAATAAAATTCTTTAGTTTTTTTTACTTTAAAAATTTAAAAGATATCATTAAATACCACTTTCCTTATATTTTGACTCCAAAAACTCTCTGAACACAATTCTATTAAGTTCTGCCAAATAATTTGATAGCTGAATATATATTTGTTTTGAATTACAAGACTAAAAGTATATCTTGTGATATGAAATTTTTATACTTCATCTCATCACATAGAAATAAATACTATTGCGGGACCAGCAGTTAGCATAGTGGCTATGTCGCTGAACTCCCATGTAGTTGACCACTGTGAGTCCCGGACCTGGTGGCTTAAACTGAGGCCGGGCGCATGTGCATGAGTGCCCAAGATTCCGAGAGGAGAATGGAGGAGAAGGGATTGTGGCATGGCCATCCCCCTTGGGGGGTGATTTCTCGCTTTCTATCTCTCTGTCTGTCTTTTTGGCGAGTGCATGTGCCCTATAGCAAAAACCTCTCCAAAAAAAAAAAAGAAAGAAAAAAGAAAAGGAAAGAAATATTGGGTTGTTGGGAAACTGATGACATATTTTTGCATAGAAATATGTAGAAAACTACATTATGACTTTCACGACTACCTACTATTTTACTGGATAGGGTAGAGAACCACTGAAGCTCAATAGATGTGTGTGGATCCTACCTCTATGACATTTTTAGTTTTTTGTCTTTATGCAAGTCACTCTAACTTTCTAGAAAATAGTAATAATAATACTTCTCAGGCTGTGCAAATACATAAAAATAGATCGATCTATACATACATATGTATACATACCAGGGACCTTCAAAAAATTCATGGAAAACATGCATTATGAAAAACCTATGTGTGGATTTCAAAAATGGTTTTGTGTCAAAATAAACTAGTATTTTATTAAAGTTTGTTAATTTCATCCATGAGAGAGAGCAAAACACAGACAGTAACCTCAATGGATACTGTGACCCACCTCAAGCTTTAGCCAGCCCCAAATCATGGTTATGTACATGTTCAAGGAAGTTTCTGGATGCAAACTCAGAAACCTCCTTGTGGGTTAGCCTCATAGAGCATTACATTTTACCACTGTACCAACCATCTGGCCCCCATAAACTTGTACTTTAATTGCTTTCCTCGATGATCTTTTTGAAGTGCCTCACACATATACACATAACATATACTTATATGTATGCATGCACATGTACATTCAGAGCGTGGCATGTATAGACAGCCGTGTGTTAATGCTCATTAAGGAATAGCTGTTACTGGGACCAGCAGATGACCTAACGTTTATGTTGCTGGTCTCCCACACAGTCAGCTGTGGTTCAAGTCCCAGACCTGGTGGCTTAAAACTCATGCTGGGTATGTGTGCCTGTGTGCCCAAATTCCGAAGAGGAGAATGGAGGAGAAGGGATTGTAGCATGGCCATCCCCCTGAGGGAGGGGATGATTTCTCAATTTCTGTCTCTCTTCCTCTCCAATGAGCACATGCACCTTATGCAAAAATCTCTCTACAACAAGAAAAAAAAAAGAATAGCTATTACTATTATTTTACTTATCTGTCACTCATT
Source organism: Tupaia belangeri chinensis (assembly GCF_000334495.1). Classification (NCBI taxonomy): domain Eukaryota; kingdom Metazoa; phylum Chordata; class Mammalia; order Scandentia; family Tupaiidae; genus Tupaia; species Tupaia belangeri. The sequence continues at coordinate 2,111,479 of NW_006205542.1, forward strand.
CCCTGTTCCATTCTTTAACACGGTTGTTTTAAATATTTTCTCTTTTTATATCCTTACATTCTTAGTACATCCCATTTCATTGAAAAGATTAACTCAGTACACTAGTCTCTCAACTTTACACCCCTGTAACCTCAACATTTCCTGGTTATTTCTCCTTTCCTGTTGCCTAAAACAGGCTCTACTTGGTTCCATTATTTCTCTTCTGCAAAACCTTGCATTTCTCTCTTCAAGTTCTGTACTTTGCCTCTTCCCAGTTTCCATTCCTATAACTCAACTTTGCTACCACACTCCTCTCTCTTCCCCCAGCAGAGCGGTTTTCTGTGCTTCTCTGTGCTTTCATGCTTCGTACAGGTTGGCTGGTGGCAGGAACCATTTTGTTATTGAGGGTCTTTTAACTCATGTCTAAAAGAAATAGATCGTGTGCTAGACAATTAACTTCAAACACCCCAGGGAGTTTGCAACCTCATGACGAGAGAGAGAGAACACTCAGTCACATATCTTGGAGCTAGACAATATTTACCAGGAAGCCATTTTATTTGCTCTGAAATTGCTTTTTATACTTTTGCCATTTTGTGTGGTGCCATATAAAGGTCCCCTAAATTATTCACATTTTAAGTCACATCCAAGTGTCTCTTTGACTTCAGTACTTATGAATTACATTAGGAAATGAAGCAAGAATTTGGTGAAATTTCAATATCCATGAAATTTCTCTGCACTAGGGTGAAAACTGATTTAATTTTTAAGCCACATTTACAAAGTATATTTTGAACAAAGATTGCTTGAAATCTATTTTAATGATGCTGGCTTATAAAGAGTAACAGATAAAACTCATTCTTCTATTATTGGGAAGGAATTGATCATGAAATCGATCCCATAGGAATTAAATTATACAGCTGAGTTATGAAAAGTCAATTCAGAATGAATGAGCAGTTTTAATAAATGTAGAGTACTGTCACTTACTTATTTTAATTTAGAAATTTTGAAGACAGTTCAGGTTTCAGGGTCAGAATAAGAGTCCAAAAAAGCATTAATACATCTCTAAGAAGATGAATCGCACCTTTGTTAAAGACCAGCACTGTCTTTTTTTTTGTTCTCTACAAGCTCACTTTTTCCCCTTTTTGTTATTCCAAATTGGAGATGAAACTCTGAATCAAAATTACTATAGCTTTGAAGATCATTTTACTGAAATGAAAAATTGTCAGTCTGAATATAAGTTGAATAAAGCACTCATGAATGTACTTTTTGTGATCAAGATGATCACCGTATTTTTTTGTGATCAATACATCCATCGAATTGCTTTATCAGTGAATTCATAACATCACTTTAAAAGGGCTCTATGTTATTTCTATCAAAAGAAATATTGGGTATTTTAATCATAATTTTATTTAAAATATATATATATATTGAAAATGATCCAAAGGGCAATAGCATGTATCTGTTTAAATATATATATATATATATATATATATATATATATATATATCACACATATACACATATATATGTATGTATGTATACACACATATATATATAAACATTAACTTTAATTTTTAATTCACAAATTGGCTTTATAACATTTTTGAACTCCATGTTACGATAAGTGTCAACATATGGACACATGACTTTCTAGACATTGTTACGGCTGAGAACATGTTTTTATTTTCGTATCAGCCATTTGCCCTTAATCAATTGTATGCATAATGAATCATTCTCCATGTTATTATATGACTTTAATTTTTTGGTTGGCTTAGATTCATCTCAAAGTCATTCTTTCATTATCTGTTTGACATAAACTTGCTTATTGCAGAATGAAATTGTGAACATTATGAAAACACAGAGTTATACAGTATATTGTTTCTTTTTGAAGTCAAATACTTGAAGTATCCCTGTATTCATCATTTAATTGTATTCAGTCAACCAATCATCATGTCACTGAGTTCTTGCTCCCTGTGTAGTTGTGGTATAGGCACTGGAGATTGAACTCTGTTAAAAAAAAAAAGTCTCTGCTATTCTGGAACTTATGAGAAGTTTATTCCATCAGAACAACGTAGATAGACCTTTTAAAACCTCATGACATTTATATTTTTGATACTAAGATGTCAATTTGATTTGAATTCTGTTTCAGTTATTGCGTAATGAGTTTTCTTCTGGTTCTTTAAAATCACTGTCTTGTAAGAATAATCAGGTTTTCCTTGGACAAATGTGTTGGTATCAAAGTTAATATGTGCCTGCTGACTGAAGATCTTTTTTGGCCCTAATGTTTTAGGGTTCTCCCACCATGTCTTTCTAGAAGGGGACATGCAGCCCCAAGAGCGACTGATCAGCCAGTCATTAGGGGAAAACATCCCACTCGCTCAAGGTCGAGTGAGCACTCTAGTGTCAGAACACTGTGTTCTATGCACCACCTTGCCCCCGGAGGGTCGGCGCCGCCTTCTCCGCTTCTGACAAGGTCGCTATTCAGTGTCTTGCCCAGCATTCATGTCCTGCCTCCAGGTGTTGGTGTGGTGTTGTGCCTTCCTGAGCACCTGAAGCTTTCACTCATTATGACACCGTAATTTTTAATCCTTTCTTTGTGATACTTAAACCTTTCTCCCACATCTCTTACTTGCATCTATCTTCACTGTGCTGGTGGTATTCTACAGTTCCTGCCAATTAGACATCATTGAGAAATAAATCTGGCTGTTTTATGTCCTTTCATCTGTTCGTGGCATATTCATATATAATTTTTTAATTATGTGAAATTATTTATAATAAATTATCTAGATAAATGTATTTACTTCAGTGGCATAAGAGGAATTTTAAAAATAGCTACTAATTTGTGTTCAGTAAAGTCTTAGAATATTTTAAAGTTCTTTAGGTTAAAAAAAAAAAAGTTTAAGGGTCAGTAGATGGAGATTAGCTTAATCCTGAGCAGTGGAAATGTATATGCATGCTTCCTAAATTCTCATTTCTGATTTCAGTCTTTGCACCATGTCTTTCAGAGCACGTGTCCAAGGTTATTTTAAATATCTGCCACAGTTTTTCCTATTTAAAAATAAAGTACAGGGCAATGGTAATGTCTAGAAATCTGCAGCTAGAATTATTCTTACAAATTATAAATAGTCCTAGAGTATATATAAATTCAGTGGTAGCAATATAGGTGACAGCCTTTCTTAACTAATCTATTGATAATTGTCAAGATTCAGAGACTATATTTGATGTCTCTGTTGTACCTTCCTGAGCACGTGAAACTTTCACTCAGTAGATTTATTTGGATCTGCACCACCAGAAAGAAGTATGTTGCTCAGAAAGCACCACTTCATAGAAAGCTAATGAAAAACAGTGGATCAGATTCAGCTCAAGTCAGGAATTCATTATATGTGTGATAGACACTGCCCTGTCTTTTAGCCTCTTTTTGTACTAGTCCTTTTAGCTGTATCATAAACAAAGTATTGATTTTGCTTTCAATGGTCCACCGTAGGGTTTTATGTCTATTTTAATAGGAACAGGAAGAAGGGAAAGATTTTGGTCAGGCCCTGTAGGATTTCACTGTTTCACTTCCTCCCTCCCTTTTGTGCCCACAGAATGCACCGACAAGGAAGCCCGACCCAGTCTCCTCCAGCAGATGCGTCCTTCAGCAGTCGCAGGGGAAGACAGCTCCCACAAGTGCCAGTGAGAAGCGGCAGTATAGAACAAGGTATCCTATAAAGAGACGTCATTGTCCAAAAGTCCCGGGATTCAGAACCTCCTTTTTTAATATTCCTTTTATTAAATGAGTAGTATTTTGATAATTTGCAGTTTGCTGAATCCAACAAATTTAAGTTTCTTTGCATTTTTATCCCCAGTATCTGTTATCTGTTCATAGCATACACTCAATTTCTGCCAAGAGAGTGAGTGAATAAATTTTAGATGATCATTTAGCAGGACAACTGGAGGCTTAGAAACACCTATTATTCCAAAGGGACAAAGAAAGAAAGTGAATTTTTAAAACCTCAGTACAATACGGTATTCTATGTGTAAAATACTTTATCTTTAAAATCCGGTACTTGGTTATGTTGAATGTTTTACTATTTTTTTTAAAAGAATATTGGCAATATCCTGTTATTAAGTTAAATGATGAAAATTGGACTTGGAGCACAGATATTAGTATCTTTCAATCGTTCATGTTGCTTAAATAGTCTTATTTTACACACATGTACATTGTAGTTTTTTTTTTTTTTTTTTTAAGAGAAAGATTTGGCAATGGAAACTAAATTCTCTTAACTACATGAGCTACATGATATAAATGCTGGGTTAAAAGAGTATTCTTCATGTGTCACAGAGTTCAATCCCATTTGTCAGTAGGTGAAATGATTAGTACCTGGTATCACATATTTCTTACTAGGGATTTATCAAGCAATTTACTGAAATCATTTCTGTTGTAGTATAACGCAGTGGCCTTATATTTAAACATGTATTGAAAATCTTCATCCCTATGAAACAAGTGAAAGGTTAACATTTTGAATATTTTTTTTTTTTTTGAAAGAGAAAGAAAGATTTGGCAATGGAAACTAAATTCTCTTAACTACATGAGCTACATGATATAAATGCTGGGTTAAAAGAGTATTCTTCATGTGTCACAGAGTTCAATCCCATTTGTCAGTAGGTGAAATGATTAGTACCTGGTATCACATATTTCTTACTAGGGATTTATCAAGCAATTTACTGAAATCATTTCTGTTGTAGTATAACGCAGTGGCCTTATATTTAAACATGTATTGAAAATCTTCATCCCTATGAAACAAGTGAAAGGTTAACATTTTGAATATTTTTTCAACTGTTGATTGTGGTTTTGTAAAACTTGCATTTCATTCTATATTGAGGGTTGTGGGTATGTGATTTTCTCAAAATGATGTATCAAAATAGGAAGATAAATACATTATTTCAGAAATTGTTGTAGCAATTTACTATGCAGAATACTCGATTATAGGAAATTTAGTGTAGTTTTTAAGAGGTATCAATTTACTAAGGGAGTAATACTGGTATAATAAACTTTGGATTTGTATTTTTTTAAATTACACGTCCTATTGATATATCATACTTTCTTTACAGGTATCCAGTTTTCATAACTAGGAAAATATAATGCTTTGTGAAAATTTGACTTTTCTAAAATAGGAATTAATTGGAAATATCAATTTATATGTTTAACAGACTTTTTTCTGGGAACATTTTGAGAAGATTATTCATAATTAATGTTATTAAAACTAATTAGCTGTAACTAAGATTCAGTTATTTTAAGATTTACTTTTTAAAAGTGGAAATTGGTGTTTATTAAAATTTATCCCTTCATGAATTCCTGTTGCACAACTGAAAGAATTATAAATTTTGGTGGTTAACTAGTGTTACTGGTGGTTAACCAATGCTACTGGTCATATTTTGCTAAAGATTGATAATTCAAAGGTCCCATGCTTGTAAAATTCTTTGCATTTCCTCCAATTGGAAACAAAACGTTCTACGTGGTCAAAAGCGTGTAAGGATGCTGCATATAACTCTTATATTATGAGATTATATTTATATTGTTTTGGTAGAAAGAATATTAATAAACCAGTTGGATAATATGTTGAATTTTAATTTTTAACAAAGTGTATATTGTTTATATCAGTGTTGCTGTTTATAATATTTATATTCACAGTTGTCTTTCAGAGAAATCACCAATTTGTAAGGAATGAATTGAGGTGGGAAGAAGGGAATGACTGAGAATGATATTGATGGAGTTATTTTGATATTTAATGTCACAAATATACTAGTAAAATTTTTTGGTCATTTGAGGTTCCTGAAATACATTATTTAAAAAGTCACATAGATTTAGCTGTTTTAAAAATGTAGCAAAAAGCCTGTACTATTGCCTAAATGTTCCAAAAATAAAATAGATCTGGTGTACTTTATGATAATATGTGCTTTGGGACTTGGGTAAATGTCGATACTGTGTCATTATTTTATTATGCATCTATTTTAAAAGAAGCAGTTCACCTGACAGCTTTGTTTCTCCTGAAATACATTTTTAAAAGTAAATTTCTAATATGGTTCATGAGCTAGGCAGAATTCAATCTGTTCCTTTTTTTTAACTTTTGATGATATTTGTTAAACTTTAGTTCTGTCTCTTATGAAAATTTATACTGACCTCAAGTTATTTACAATTAAGGAAGCCTCTACTGTACTTACTTTCAATATTTTTTAATTTTTTAAAGAGTGGTTTTAATTTTTTTAAAAAAAGTAATTGAGTTGATAAATAAAGTTGATAAATAAAGCAGATTGGTAAGAGCAAATATATCACATAGTTTCAATGCCTGGATTATGATGACAACTTCTTAATACATTTATAAAATAATTTGATTAATATGCTGTTTGTAGATACAGTTATCTACTTTATTATATTGAGGATATATACCCGGATAATTTCATTGTTTGATGGGATGTGTGTGTGTTTTTTTTTTCCCCTGTAGATCAGATTTACTACTGTCTCTGTGTATCATAAAAGAATATCTCTTATTCTGGGATTAACATATAATTTGAAAAGACATGTTTAATTAGCTTTTGAAGAAATGTTTTAAAGTTTTTTTTTTGAAAATTGAGATGACTCTATTGGTTACATGGAATCTGATTATGTTAAAGTACATTTTGGAGAAAAGCAAAGAAATGATTGCAATATAGATTTTGGGAGAGAGTAGTTAAAAAAGTAGCCTCATACTTTAGGTAATTCTGATGATATACATCAGAATTATGAGCAAAGACTTCTGTGAAATTTCTCTGGTCATATTTCAGCAGTTGTATTCCACCATAGCCCTGGTGTTGAGTGAAGCTGAAGCTAACATAATTCTTATTAGTTGTATAAAAAAGTACGGTTTTCTGAAACCAACCAAATGATATCTCTTTTTTGTGCTCAGGGAGGACTTTTAAAGAAGTATGTTAAGACCATTTCTAAACTGACACTTAGTGGTGTGACAGTAGTGTTATGTGTTTCATTATTTTATCTACTACCTAAAACTCTAAAAATATTCCCCTTCAAATATACCCAGGTTGTCCATTACTTCTCAGTAAATACTACACCAACAAGGAAGTAGATAGAAGGCTTTATGGAATGTCTAAGAAACAAAGACTATAAAAAGCAAGTCATGGAACCAGCAGTTAGTGTAATGGCTATGTCGCTGGACTCCCACGTAGTTGACCGCGGTTCACGTGCCGAACCCGGTGGCTTAAAACTCACGCCGGGCGCGTGTGCCTGCGTGCCCAAGATCCCAAGAGGAGAATGGAGGAGAAGGGACTGCGGCGTGACCATCCCCCCTGGGGGGTGATTTCTCGCTTTCTGTCTCTCTGTCTCTCTCTGTCTGTCTGGCGAGCGCACGCGCCCTATAGCGAAAATCTCTCAAAAAAAAAAAAAAAAGCAAGTCATTACACTTAGGGGTATTTTAATATAATTAATTAGAAGGAAGAAAAGATTACTTAAGTTAGAATTTATTCTTTCCTTTTGGAAAATGTTAACAGAATAATTTCCTGAGTGCAAAGTATATTCCTACTGCTTAGTAAAAATTTGAATTTACTTTAAATTTTCCTCATGAAATTTAAAATAATCTGAAATACATTCACTTTTGAAATGATAAAAATTTGTTATGAATATTGAGCATGCTTTTAAATACACTCATAATAAAAAATGGATTTAAGTTAAAATGTTTTAGTAAAATTGATGCTGAAATATATAATTCTTAAAAGGCAAGAAAATACTATGAAATATACTTTTCAAATGCCGAACATATTACTATCCCAATGTTTTGTTTTATTTTAAATCTTTAAATTGCTATATTCATTCTCTTTTTATTAATTTTAGTACCATATTTGAGACTTTCTCATGGTTTGTCTCTGTATTTTATCATGCCACTTTATCTGTTATGCATTTTTATTATTCATGCCATTGTGTTATTTCACATTTCCATGTCTAACTATAAATTTGCTGATTTCTTTCTTTTGTTTCCATCATTATGTGCATTTAATTCATTGAAGAACAAGAAAAATATAACTCTTCCACAAAAGGTAAATATTAATATAACTTTCTAACCCTTTAATACTGTTACTTTTATAGTATACAAGAGTTATATAAGTGTACTTATTGAAATTATGAGGAAAATTATTTAACAAGTAGTCATTTCCCTGACATGATTTTTTAGGGCATTTGGTATTTTTCATATTGTGTGACGTTCACATTAAAGAGTTAAAGATTACTTAAAATTGAGACTATTTTTGTTTTTATACTTACCCACAATAACTCCTAGAAGACAATTTGCTTTAGAAAACAATAACACATTATTTGTTTATGTTTGTTTATTGCATTCCCCCACTCTGCTAGATAAAGGATTTAATTTATACCTCCTATGTAGGTTAATATGTGGTCTAAAGGGTAGAAAACTCTGGATTTTACTTTCCAGATAGCAGTAGCCTTAGTGCATGCTCTGGACCTTACTGCAGTCATGCCTCTTGAAAAAGGCTACCTAAATGTTACTCCTCAGTATTGTTATGATATACAATATTTCTGTCTTTTCTGAGAGACAGACAAAAGAAGAAACATTCACCTTGATATATGGGCACGTTTCTGACCTCCTTATTGTCTTTTTGATCATGTTTTACTTTTGGTCTTTGTACTTACTGTCACACAGGTGGCAGGCCTTCCACCTCACTCCCCTGCTTCCTGTACCATTTCTTTTCAGTATTAACTGTTGGCCTAATGACTTATTGGAATAGGAGTTTTTTGGTTTAATTATATTAGTATCAATACTATGAATAATACTTAAAATTATATAATGTTGTATGGTTTAATGAGAGTACATTTAACCTGGGCCAGCAGGTGATATGTAAGTTAAGGCTCTGGATTCGACATGGCCAACTCAGCTGGTTTGAGTCCCAGACCTTGTGACCTAAAAATATGCCAGGCATGTGTGCTCGCATGCCCGAAATCCCCATGTGCTTGCATGCCAGAAATCCCCAGAGGAGAATGGTGGAGAAAGGACTGTGGCATGGTCACTCCCCCTGGGGGGTGGTTTTTCACTTTTCCTCTCTCTCTTTGTTCTCTTTGGCAAGATGCACACACCTATGGCAAAAAATAGGGGATCAAAAGTACATTAACTTGATATTTGAAAGTGGATTCATGATTGAATTAATGTTAACCATAGTTACTCTCCAGGCTAGTCCTGAGACTAGCATATTTCCCCTATTTTATAAATGAGCAACCTCAAATTCAAGAAAATCAAGAGATTTTTCCCTTTGACCTTTTTTTTTTTTACTTCCTTCCACTACATGTGGGTATGTGGGTATGTCTTATTTTAATAAGCACAAATCCCAAGTTATCCCAACTTCTATTATATTTAGCTATGCATTATGAATCTCGATTTTAAATTTAAAATGGGAGATAATATTCAATTACTTATTTTAGTCCGATTTTTAAAAAGTATGATTATATTTATATCCAGGCAAATAATTTGCATATTTTGGCATAGTGTCAGACATACTAAACAATAAATAGATATTAATGAAAAATAAATATTATTTAATGAGATCAAGATGTTACTAGATTTCTGGCCCTCCTGCATTTTTAGTGCAGATATGAGAAACACAACTTTAGATTCAGTGTTACAAAAATGGCCATTGGATTCATACTTGGTAGAATTTAGTCAAATATGCAAGATAAATTTTAGTAGACAAAAACCTTAGAATTTGGGAGCTAGCAGGTGGTGTGGTGGTTAAGGCAACTGAATTCCCATGACTGACCTTGGTTCAGGTTCAGGACACAGTGGCTTAAAATACCATGTCAGGGACCTGTGCCTGTGTGCTCAAGATCTCGAGAGGAGAATGGAAGAAAGGTTACAGCCTAGCCATCTTCCTGTGGGGGTGATTTCTCAGTTTCCCTCTCTATTTCTCTTATTTCTCTGGCAAGAGCATATTCTCTATGGCAAAAAAAAAAAAAAAAAAAAAAAAAAAAAGAAAACCTTAGAATTCTATACTGGAAATTAACCATTACCTAATTTTTTTCTCCAAGAGAAAGAAAAATATAATTCTTCATTTAGAACACTTCCATGACCAAAGCCATAATTAACTAATCAATATAAAATCCATAAGTGGTATAAAGTCTACATAAAGTATGCACATTTATCATCTCTCTACAGAGTTTACCAGGTTATTAGGTTTTTATAAAGTCATTGTGTCCTTACAGACATGGGTCACCCTGCCAAGTCTTCCTTGGAGACTGGATGTAGACATGCCTCACAGAATAGACCACGTGATTAGAAACAACCAAAGAGGCAAATCCAAAACTACATTCATCAAGGATTTAAGCAATAGAGGATACTGTTCCTCTTTTCTGGAATTTAAGATAGCACAGCTCAGCCACTAAATGTGGCTCTTGGGCCAGCTGGTGACAATGGTGGTTAAGGTGACTGGATTCCATGTGGAAAACTGTGTTGAGTCTCAAACCCAGAGGCTTGGAAAAAACCAGACGCTTGTGCATGCTGCCTAGAGTCCCAAGAGGACAACAGAGAAGAGATTGTAGCGTGGCCATCTCCCAGAGAGGTGTTTTCTCTTTCTCTCCCTCCCCCCCCCATGAGCATAAGTGCCCTATACAAATTTAAAAAATAAAAGTGAAAAAAGTGGCTCTTATGGTACAGAAAAGGAAGCAAGTTCAAGAAATTTCTTTAAAGCCAAATTTGAGGCTTATGTACTACAAAGGAAAGAAAACTTCACAGCATAGAAATTGTACTGCTACAATCTGAAGTCCCTCTTTTTAGGATTATATCAGAGAATTCATTCAGGTAATTGTGAATGCTACCTAGACAAATGAGAACTGGTGCCCACCATTCCTGTCCCAGACAGGCTAAAGAACTCATTAGCCAGAGCTTATTTTTGATAAATTGCAGATGACCTTGCAGGACAATCAGTGACCCCTGTTTGCTTGGGATTGAGAGATTTCCTGAAATGCAAGTCTTACAGGACTAAACCCAGGACACTTCTAGGCAAACTGGAGTGAGGCAATTGGTCACCCTAACTATATAGGGGACCAGTCTGTCAATTTTCTAGCATATGTTAGTAAATCCACATACAGAGAAAGGAAAAACAATATGAGTAGTATTAATGGTAGTTAGAATTTGTTGAGTGCTTTATGTCAATGACTCAACTCTGAATGTTATATATGCATCTCACCCTATATTTACAGCAACATGAGATAACATTAGTACCTCATTGTCTGACTGAGAACACTGAAGCTTAGAAAGATTACAAACGTCACTCTTTATATTTATTTTCTAAGTGATGGAATAGGGGATTAGACACAAGCCTCCCCCTGAAGACTCATTCTTAAGCACTTCTTTATACAGCTTTCCAGTAGTGAAATACCACTGAGTAACTACCTTGCATGTATTGTAACCCAATTATAACATGAGCAGATCTCCAGAGATTTTTATTGTTCCTCTTTTATAGAAATAGTCACAGGGGGTAAGTAGATTGCCTAAGGTATTAAAGCTGCCATAAGCTGAACCAGACTTCCACTCCACAGGCTCTGATCTGTCCCCTATGGCACGCTGCTTAACCTCCACCACTCAGACCAGAGGGGTCACAGACGCTCACAGAGTCTTCCCACCTTCCCCTGATGACCCAGTTTTTGGACACTTAGCTAACTTTCTGTATCTGGCTTGCCCCTCAAATTACACAATTTAAGGAAACCAAGCCAGTATATTTGAATAAAGATAACATATCTTCAGGCTTGAAAAATTAGCTTAAAGAACTATAAATGTTCATACTATTTCATTTATCTTCAATTTCTCTTAAATTGAAAACAGAAAACATCATTTTAAGCTTCAGAAATTGCTGTATAGGCCTATTTTAAATGATTCCTTCTAAAAGTAAGCCAATTTTTCCCTCTCTGCTACATTTCTTGGACAGTTTTAAAGAGCCCATGAATGTAGTTTGGGGGCATCGAAATAGTGATATAAGAAGATCAAAACTGAACCAGAAATTAAATGACTTCAAGGTGAGAACAAATATTATTGTCATAATAAATTTATTATTTTTAATGCCTTTAGATAGTATTTCTTAAGTGCATTAACTTTTTGACTTTTGGAAGCCATTTTGAACCATAACAGAATACAGTATACTATCTTTTTTATAATTATGAATTTCTTTTATCCTGAATAATGTGTAATTTGGACACATATGAAAGGTGATTTAAGTTCAAGTATAATAAAAAAAATGAGTAAATAGCATTTCATTTTCCTCTTTAACAAATAAAATATGTTTTTTATAACCAAATCATAGGAGTTATTTAAGGATTATCTCTGGTCAACTGTATTTTTAAGCTATAATAAATGCTCACATAATTTACCAGTACTTTTGTTCTTTAAATATTTGCAAGAACAGTTTGAATATTAAGTTATACAAAATGAATCTTACAGAATTGTGAACAGTAACTTTAATGAGGTGCAATTTATGTAAAAAAGTAACAAACATGATTTTATTATTTTTATGCACTTTAATTTCAATAATTTATGCATTAGTTCTTGCATAAATGATGTTTGAAAACTTATTTTCATAGTGTTCAATGGTTATGAAACATAGAAACAGGTCATCTTGACTTTTTCTAAAATAAATAAACTAGTTTGTGCATTTTTCAGGATTGGCATTAAGTTAACCATTATTCAGTAGCAAACAATTCCAATCTTATTTACACTTTTAGTATTATTTAGTAAGTAGATATTAGGCCACATGAATAATTTCTTGTAATTGTAATATTAAGATTTCAAAGGTATGAGTTTCTGAATCTCCCAGGGCACTGCTTTTCCTGAACATTTATACTTATTCATAAATATTCAGAATTGAATTAGTACTAATGTCCAATTTACTCATTTCTTTTTTTAAACTATACATCCATAAATATAGCTGTCACTCTAGCTTTCTCTTGAAACTTTGGGTACTCAGAGTGAGAATCGGCCTAAGTGGATAATAATTCAGAAGTTACCAGCTTGACCCTAATTTCCTATTCCGTTGATTGAAATGTGTTTATTTATAATAATATCATAGGCTTTTAAAAAAGCTTCAAAATATTTGACACTTACCGAACAAATCTAAACACGTGAGAGCTGCTCAGTGAAGGAAATACGTCATTACCCTTTCTTTCTGAGCTTCATAGAGAAAGTGCAGAAGAAAATGGGAGGCAAGCAGTATCTATTGTGAATAGGTTTCTTGATGTGTTTTCTCTAAAGTTGTGTCTCAAATACTGCACAACATGGGAAGAGACTTTCAAAAATCAGAGCTTAATTTAGCAAAGCCATACCACCTCAAGCCTTTCATGATAGATTCTGTTGTCACTAATGTTACTGGAATAATGAAAACTGAGATCACTCGGGATACACACGACTTCCTCCGTGATTGGTTTTGTTTCCCCCCACCCCAAGAGGAACTTTAATTACATGGGTTACTATTCATGAAGATTGTATTCAGAGTGACCTCTTAAGAAAGATAGTGCTCCCTCTCAAAAATTGGAATATGTTCTTTAAAGCAGCTGAACCTTATAACACAAAAGGGTAAAGTCAATAAAAAATTCTTCCATCAAGAGCCTGACTTTCTTATCTGTCAATGACTAATCTTTTCAGAGTTACTCTGGGGCTTGGCATTTGTGATACAGAAGTGACGCCTTGGAAGCCCTGCACTTTGTTTTAGATATCAGAGGGAATAGCAAAAGATGGCCTAGGTGGATTTAGCCACAGTGAGATTTGGCTCCTTCATCTATGCTGCTCCACTTCAATCATCTATACCAAATATAGGTGATTTTCTTTAAAATTTCTTATAGGTAATGCAATATTTTCACTTCACATGCATTATTTACTTGTTACATTTTGTGTTTCTCATCCTGGGTAGATGCTGCTTTCCTTACATTGTTTATCTTATTACATTGATAGCATAATTCTTAATATCCAGGAGAACTGTATAAAGGCACAAGGGAAACAACTTTGAACATTTCTACACTTGCAAATTTAAATGCATCATATTCGAGTAAAATGACTAAAAATTTGGGCATTTCTACATATTCAAAATATTTTAAACATTTCATCTTTGTGTATAATTTATATGTCTGTGAGGATGTGGAGCTTGGATATGTGTTATATCAAAGTTGCTTGCTACAATCCTGTTGTTGCCTGCTTAAAATCCAGCAACCACTTTAGTGAATAATCGGGAGGCAAAGTTAAGAGGGAGAAACAACTTATTTAGCTGTGTTGGAGCCCAGGGAATGTCCGAGAGCTAACAAAACCGCAACCAACTTCCAGAACAGAGATTTCCAGCACATTATATACATTACATTTCTTGCTTACGCATTGGTATCTACCGTATAAATTTTGCTGGTTCGGTGTTACTTTTACCCTCATGTTTTTCCCAAAATTTTTCTGTGCACCTTTTCCTTTTACATGACCTATTTATGACCCTGTTTTTGTTCGTATGGTAACATTGAACCTGTTGACTCAGACTTGTGACTTACATTGATAGATTAAGGGACGCTACAACATATTTTTAAAGCTATGCTGTTTAACAAAACAATCAAAACATCTGTAACTATTATGGGAAATGGTAGCATCGTCACAGTTTTCCCAAGAAAAGTGTGGGTCCTACCTGCCACGTCCAAGGTCACCCTGGGCTCCGATCCCATGATGTTGATGCTGTTGAGGGAGCCTACTAGAGCAGAGGTCGTCCTCATGAGAGGGCTACTGTTGAGGCCTCTACAGGGTCCAGCCCGGGGGTCCTGGAACTTCCAGGGCAGTCCCTGGCCCAGTTGCCGGGTTGACCACATTGGGGGCAAGGCTTTTGTAGAGGCTTAAGTATGTAGTAGGCATCCTTCTTGTGCCCAGGCTTCTGAGAGTGACTGCAGATCAGTAGGGATTTCCTAGAGTGACCAGGAGGTGGCTTTTGCCCAACCAGAGCAGCAATTAATTGAGCCTGCCTCTTTTCCTTCTGCTTGCTTTTCCTTTGCCTTAACCCTGTCCTCTTCCTCTCAGTCTCAGTTGTAAAAGACCAAAGAGACCACTCTCAGAAGATGCTGAAAGGGTGCTGGGTCCTAGTGATAGCTTTCTGAGCTTCCTAGAGATACCTGGAAGAGCATGGTTGATAAATTTATCATTGAGAAGCAGCTTTCCCTCTTCTGAATCAGGGTCAATAGTAGTATGTTTTATAAGAGTTCCCTTTAAAGGCTCAAAGAAGGCTGTGGGATTTACCCGAGACCCTTGACCAATTGTAGACAACTTACTATAGTTTGTAGGTGTTATTCTACTTGCTTTTAGGCCTTCTATGAGCTATAAGATCATATGATCTGTTTGCCAAATCCTTTCTGGGGAGTCGTAATCCCCATTGGGATTTGTAGCAAGGACTGCTATATTCCCTAGAGGGTAGTCCTCATTCTCTCTGTGTAATGAGTCCCCAAACTGGACATCAGCTTCCTCAATTTTGTCCCTTTCAGTTTGAGTGAGTATTTCGTTGAAAATGATAGTTACGTCTCTCTATGTTCAGAAAAAGGACAGGGCCCTTCTGTGAAATCCCTCCAAATACTTACCAGGATCTTCTGAAAAACTTCCGAGATCCTTTTGCATTTGACAGAGTACTCATGGTAAATGGAACATGAATTCCGACAGGGTGTCCATTTGGACTGGCCACTTCCTGAAGTGGACAAACTGGTTCTGTATATTTAAAGTGACCTGGGTATGGAGGGAGAGGCTCTGGAGTCAGAGTTTTAGGCTCATGTTCATGTCCTGGTTTGTTGTCTCTGGGGAAGGTACAAAAGGAATAGTTTGGATGGTTGGAGAAGCAGGTGATAAACAGCCCACACAAAGCTTTGGGTCATACCTAAGGGCCATAAAAGCCTGAATGTATGGCACCTCAGTCCACCTCGCCTGGTTCCTACATAAATTATCTAATGGAAAATGGAATGGTAATCTAAGTTCCCATTAATGGCCTTATTATTCCCTCTGGCATCTTATATTGTGGCATGCAGTATTAGAAAGGAAGATGAGCCTCCTCCCCTTGAGAGACCGAGGATCAAACTCGTCCCAGTGAGAGAGGATGCATCCCAGTGAGGAGTCTCTCAGAATCAAAGACAGATTTCCCATCTAGAATGAGGGAAGAAAGAAGAAAAGGAATGGAATTTAGAGGCAAGCCTAGGACGGTTCCAGGCGTCCCTGCAGAGCCTTTTCAGGTAATAGACCTCCAGCGGGATGTGCTAGCTGACTGGAGTAAAGAGAATGGAGAGAGACGTCTCCTCCTCATACCCCCATAGTTAGCATGCCTATCTGAGGGCCTGGGAGCCTCTACATACCCGGTCCCAAGAGCCTGGGACCAGTTCTGAGAGAGTTCCTCTGAGTGTCCCCAATCTTCCTCCTGAGAAGTCTGTAAAAATAAGTTAACACCTCTTTCCCAGACTCATTTTCCATGTTGTGTGAGAACTGATGGGTCCAAACCTCATCCTTGCATTCACCAGCATAAAAAAGTACCTGAAGGCAAAAATGCCATCCACAAGAAATGCATTAATTATGGGGGAGGTCTGAAAAACCCTTAAGTTAGTAAACTCTGTACCCAAAAGTTGTAGATCTGGAAAAACAGAGGGCAGGGAAGGAGATGGGGAACCTAGGTCTCCAGAAATCTAAGACATGGAAGGAAAAGTAGCCAGAAGTTAGAGCTAGTGATAGGAAAGAGCCCAGAGAAGCTCATCACGGTTTATAATCACAGACCTCAGTTGTAGCTAGTGGAACACTCAGTGGTGATTGAGTCGGGGAGAGATCGGTCTGGAAAGCCCCTGAAAGCATGATCCAACTCACAGGGCCAAAAATGTCATAGAATGGGAGAGTGTTGAGCTGCATTGTGCAAAATCCTTGGTTCTTTGGGTTCAGATCACTAAAATGAGAGACCTGTCCATAGGCGCAAAATAAAGCTCAAGCCACAATAAAAGTAGGGAGAACAGAGAATTTAATAGGAAAGAAAGATTTTAGAAAAGAAGTACACCCAAAAGACTTTCGGGCAGGCAGGTTGCTAGGTAGCAACTGCATTTAGAAATGGTTTAGGTGTTACTTTTATTACTAGAGGTGATAATGACTATTTAACAGTGGGAGGTATGTCATACTATCCATGTTCTTTGTTTGAATTCCAGGGCTTTCTCCTGTACTTGCCCATGTCTCTTACAGGTGAAGAATTAGAGGAATTTGATTACCTAACTGCGCATGCCCAGTGTGAGCCATGGATACAAGCATCCTAATTAGGATGAACTGCCCAATTAGTGTATTGCCCCAGTGGGAATCCAGATGTTGACCAAAATGTCTGATCAGGTCTTTTTTGTATTTATAAGGAATGATATGAGGGAAATTTAACCATCATCCCTACATGTCTTCCTCAGGTACCAAGGAATAAAGATGGGATTTGCGCACCTTCTTGGCGCGAGGAGCTGGGTGGGAAGAAGGACTTTTCATGGAGGGTTTGGTTGTAACTCCTGATAAGTTGTGATTGTTGTGGCATGTGTCCTTCTGCTGTTTTCTCAGGGCTGCCTGCTCATTACTAGCTACCTGCCTATCACAATTCTATCTGATAAATTTCAGACTGCCATTATTTATCATTGCTCTTTCTGAGATGCACTGAAGCAAGGGTATGGCCCCACTATTAACAAACTCTCTGTATTGCTATATGGTAAGGAAGCAGAGGCACTAATCCTCCTGTTAAAATATCGTAGCACATCATAGTTAATCAGACAGACCTAAGTGATTATATTATTTTTACTTTAATATATTTAATAATATTGAAATATACATCATTTCTATTATATTTTATGGTCATATTTCACTTAGAAAAATATTTATAGGTTTAATAATATGTAAAAATGGATTATTTTTTCTTTAAACACAGATATTTAAAATTTCAAATTCATATTAATTTCTAAATTCATTGAGAGAAATGTGAAAGATCTAAATAATTTTGAGATCAGAAAAAATGTATTTTTATACAGATGCAAATGTATGAATAACATTTTAAATACATATGTTTGTTTACATTATAATGAATCTACATTACATATAATAATTGCAGTATTTTAAGGCAAGTTATAACTGTCTGGAAAGTCACCTAAGTTTCCCAGAAAATCATGTTCTCTTTGAAGGTGTTGAGATTATAGAAATTTTTTGGATATGGGTTAGAGAATATTGGTTTTGTTTTTGTTTTTTGTCATAGACTTTTCTAATGATATTATGAAAGGGTTGGATCTGTTAAAATGCATATAGGCACAAACACAAAATTTGTAAATAATTTCAACTTGTTAGTAGAGTCATCAAAGACCATCCATAACACCACATTAAGAATTCTTAGAATTCTTAAGAATTGTTGGGATGGTAGTCAATGTGTTTTACTTCTGCATGTCCACCATGGTTCAAGTCTTGGACTTGGTGGCTTGAAAATCAGTCAGGCACATGTACATGCACACCCAAAATCCCAAGAGGAGAATGGACGAGAAGGGATTGTGGAGTGGCCATCCCCACGAGGGTAATTTCCCACTCTCTCTCTCTGTCTCTCTCACTTTCTCTCTGAGCACACATGCCCAATGACAAAACTTTAAGAGCAAAACAAAAACAACAACAACAAAACATTCTTAGCAGAGCATGTTACACAAAAAGAAAAAGTATTTTAATCTGAGTATTTTAAATATTAATACTTTCCATTTAAAAGTTACATTATGGTATTGTGCAAATTATATTTATTAGTCTTACCCTGTGTGCTTCAGTCAGAATTCTTGTTGACTTTTTTAGAAAATAAGTGATTTCACAGGAATGGCTTAAATTTAACTACTAAAAATCAGATTTAGTTTTATACTTTTTTAATTTTAATGTTGAATTTTTTTTTCATATGTAGACTCATTTGATAAAACATCAGGGTCTGGAAAGAGCAATGTATGTAGAATAAATTTGGCATGTAAAAAAATGAAAATTTATTCCATTAATATCTTTCAGTAAGTTGTGCTTTTCACAAAGCACAATTTATTCAACATAAAACACATCATTTAGCTTGTAGCTTATAGTGAAAATTTTCCATCTAAAAATATTCTTATACAATTTTAGTATTAATTACATGTTAGGGAATGGGGAAGTTGTTTAAAGTGTTGTCACATTACCTGTAATTGCAGCTGAAATGCAGTCCAGCCAATGTCCTTTCTTTTGATTTTATTTTATATTAACATCAACAAAATTTTTGTTAAAAGAGTAAATGTGATTATATGATAATTATATTTGTTATAGAAAATGAAAGACCATTATTTAACTCTAGTATGTAGCAGTAATTTAATTTTTTAAAAACAGTCCCCCACCCATATTTTGATATCTCCACAGCAACTGGTATTTTAATGATTTTGATAGTTTCCAATTCTGCCAACATTTAGACTGTTCCTAAACAGCCTAATTTAATACTAGTATTTGTGGGAGAATTGGAAAATATATTACTTCATATTTTTATTTTGCTGTTGGGGTTTAAATTGTTAAAGTAATATAAAAATATTAAACGATGATCACTAATTATCTTTTTTGGAGTAAGATAGCTTAGCTCTCTGGGATTCGTTAATTTTACTCATAGTGGAATTCTTGAAAGATATCATGACATTGCATGAGTTCAGTTTATTTGTAATTGTTAATGTATTCTCTATATGGGTCTTGAAAACTAATGGAATAATGTCTTCAGGTTCAAACGGGTGAAATTTATTTTATTTTCCTTCATGAATTTGTATTAATATCTAGCTCGATACCTATAATCCATAAGTAATATCATGTTATTCCACAATATACAGTTAAAAATAAAGACAAAACAAGCAAATCTTTAGCAAAGTTTAATAAATTTCCACATCACGCTGAAAGTTTTTTTGTGATTATGAAGTACTTTTACTGAAACACAACAAATTCTGTGAATGGCTAGAGTATGCATTGACATATAAATGTCATTGGGAAATAATACCAAAAATGGGTGTGATATTATATAATTATCTGATCTTTTAATATAAATAAGTTAATAACAAGCTCTTTGCATTTTGCTTCTTGGAATCCATGAGTAAGCAATGAAGACAGCATAACAGCTGCATCTTTGCTGGAGAATCAAGAGGGTACATGCATAATGTAACCATAATATTAACTGGGAGTTTTCTTATCTTTGGCATATTAAAATATGCTAGTTTTTAACTTCTTTAGGAATAAATCTAGTGTATTAATCATTTTTGGAAGGTAAAAGTAAAGTAATTTAAAGCCATTTTAAGAACAGACACAAGACTGTGGGACCAGCAGACAGCATAATGGTTATGTCACTGGACTCCTATGTAGTCGACCATGGTTCAAGCTCTGGATCCAGCAGCTTAAAACTCATGGCGGGTGCAAGTGCATGAATGCCCAAAATCCAGAGAGGAGAATGGAGGAGAAGGGATTACAGTGTGGCTACCCCCCTGGGGGTGATTTCTTGCTTTCTGTCTGTCTGTCTCTCTGGCAAGCCCACGTGCCCTGTAGCAAAAACCTATCTCAAAAAAAGACTACACACAAGATTTCATCTAAACTTAAGTGACATAGGTTGTGGAATAGTGTACCACAACCACATAAAAAATGGCAACAATTCAGTTTATAATTTAATATAACAATATATTCCAAAAGAGAAACCTGATAGAACTGACATTACCACATTTGTACCACATAATGTAGTGTTCAGTGTTGAAGATGAATATGTGTTACCCACAATATAGTAATTACACACTGTACACATGCCATGAAGAAGCATATTGTATCACACACAATAATCAATCAAACATAAGAAAGGCCTAAGATGATTGATTTATTTTAGCTCGTTTGCTACTGTCAGCTTAGGATTTCAGTTTTGCACAATAAAGATTTACATGTGACCATATCGTAACTAAGTAATCTTATTAGAGAAGTGAAGCCTTATCCTGGCAATGTTCACACATTGCAACTGCTTCAGACCACTTAAAGCCATTAGCTCTGGAAGCAGGCATCAGAGGCTAACTGTCCACCCTCAGTGGACACTGAAGCGAAGGTTACAAGTGGGCTAATCAGTTTCAAAAATGTCTTAAAATATATTAATATCAGTTAGCAAAGAATAATGAAGCTAGTGTCATTTCACTTGTTTTATTACAAGTGATGATTACTTTCAGTTACTGTAAGCTTTAGTTACAGAGTACACCTGATAACAGTGTACTCTTAGACTTCCTCAAAGCTTAGAGAAAATTACTGTGCATGTGCCCAGAGGTATCCGCATCGCATGTAGGTGGCAGAGAGTGTCTGCTTGTACATTTTTTATATAGTAAATGTCTGTCTGTTAACCTCACATGCTTTTCAATAACTTTCCTCAGTTACTAATTGTTCTCACATAGCATTTTGCTTTGTAGTACTTCTTTTGAGTCCTTATATTTTGTCAACGAATTAATAAAATTTTGGGAACCAGCAGTTAGCGTAATGGCTATGTCGCTGGACTCCCATGTAGTCGACCGCGGTTCACGTCCTGGACCCTGTGGCTTAAAACTCACGCTGGGCGCGTGTGCGTGTGCGCCCAAGATCCTGAGAGGAGAATGGAGGAGAAGGGATCGCAGCATGACCATCCCCCCTGGGGGGGTGATTTCTCGCTTTCTGTCTCTATGTCTCTCTCTGTCTGTCTGGCAAGCACATGTGCCTATAGCGAAAAACCTCTCCAAAAAAAAAAAAAAAATTTAAACTGCTTTACTTAAGCTCTCCATTGAACTATCCTCTCCCTGTAATAAAAGTCACCCTTACTATCTCCAAAATAGTCAACGTTTTCAAAGCGAGTGTTTGTCATTGCTTAATTCACTTAACTGTGATGTTAGGGATTGTGATTTTCTGTCTGATTGATTGGAATTAAAGAAAGTGAAACATGATTTGGTGCTAAAAGTATGACTAAAACACTCATACATTTCAAACTTTATACTTTTATCTCTTTGGCTATTTGTCTGTATTTGAACACAGTAGAAGTTATTTGTTTATTTTTAAAGTGCATGCCAGTGTCTCTAACCAAGGGTAAAAAGAAAAATAAAGCTAATTTTTTTCTCATAGGAAGTTCACTTTTAGGACCAGCAAATATTCTTGAGAAGCTACTGGTAGAAATTAAAGATTCAATAAGACTGTCTCAAAAAAAGTAGACATTTAGCAATTAAAGCAAATTTTAGATGACTGGTGCTAGCAGAGGGTGTTAAGTGGGTGTGTGCACACATGTGAGCATGTGCATATATGTGCAATGTGTTCAGTATGCATTTTGTTTTCTCTATATGTGTACATGAAGCAACTAGTTGATTAAATATAAAACTTTCTTTGTCACAACTAAAGTTGATTTCACATAACCATTTTGAAGAGAATTGAAATATTTCACATCAGATGAAGAAGTAGGGTACTTAGCTTCTGCTACTAACATTTGCATTCCCCATTCTATGTAATTTGAATCATGTGCATCTTTAGATTAACAGTTGCTAGTATCGTATACCCCACATTTTGTTTAATTTATTGGTCATGTGTTATTTTAAATTTTGTTTAATTGAAATCATTTCAAAAACATTAATATCTTAAACCATTCCGTTTCTAAAAAGTGCTTCAAGTGTTTTAATAGGCTTCCATTATGTGTTTTTGCAGCAAGCTTAGTAGTGGAGGAGCGAACAAGACAGATGAAAATGAAAGTGCATCGATTTAAGCAGACTGCAGGGTCTGGTTCTAGTCAAGAACTTGATCGCGAGCAATATTCCAAGGTAAAATTAGTAGTATCCAACCAATAGTTTCCCTTAGAAATGTATAGTGTGCTGTACCAGGCAAGATTAGCAAATACCAAGTTATATGTGTCAAGTTTTTATTAAATGATAGTCTTGCATTATAATTTCTACCAAAGTCTGAGAAAAAATTTAACCTTTTGTTATTCATTGAAATATTACTTATTAACATGTATCTAATATTTTTCTAAAAAAATACTTAAATATTTGATGTTAAAGTCAATAATCGATTGTCATTAGTTAAATTCATATAAGTAAGCAAGATATTTAAGTCATTTTGTTAGCTTGAATATCAGTTAAATATTGCATTTAAAATAGTAAGATATATATTCATAGTCTTATATATTATCTTTGGTTAATTTGACTTTTGAGATTTATTAGTGAATGGTAAAAATCATGTAAGATTTCTTATTATCTGTCTTCTGTAAGAAAAATAACTAATTTTAAACTCTTAGAAGCTGAAATCATACCATTTCAAGTACTCATAAACATAATATATTGGGCTGTTGGAAAAGTCATGTCATATTTTTTCTGTTGTTCTTTGAAAAAATACATCATGACTTTTTT
This sequence comes from Tupaia belangeri chinensis, assembly GCF_000334495.1. Classification (NCBI taxonomy): domain Eukaryota; kingdom Metazoa; phylum Chordata; class Mammalia; order Scandentia; family Tupaiidae; genus Tupaia; species Tupaia belangeri. The sequence goes on from NW_006205542.1 coordinate 2,134,859, forward strand.
GACAACCCAGTATATTTCAACATTATTTTCCAAGAAGTATTAAGGAGTTTATAAACTGCTAAATAACTTAAATGTAGTAATTTTAATTAAAATAGCATAAAATTTTATACTTCATGAAATATCTTTACACATAACTGGTTTATCTAAAATCCTATATTTTTTAGACCACCACAAAACAGCAGCAGCCATTACAGGTCAACCTTTGTTACATTTGATATCAGGTAGCCTTTTGGAAAGTAATAACCTGTTAGAAATGAAAAGTAATTAAACACTAGACTAAATCATTATTGTTAGCTTGAAATATTGACCTAATAAAAGTACTTATTTTTAAGTAATGGTGGCAGTTCATTGTATAGCTAAATATTTATTGACTAATACAAAAATTAGAGGTGGTTGCAAAATATAATTTACTATGCAGACTGCCTTGGAATCATGCATGTTAAATACAGTCTACTACTTAGATGCAGGAGGGTTTCTAAACTGAGCCAACTCAGAGGGTCACTGATTCAGTGATGCCCAACACCTTTAGTCTGAAACAATGTTTTAAAAAGTAAAATCAGTAAAGAAAAAGGAAGAAGGAAAGAAAAAGAAAGAAAGAAAGAAAGAAAGAAAATCAATAAGCAAAGTATCTTGATGTTCCAGAGTTACTGATGCTAGCTCTATCTTCTCTTCAGCTTATTCTTTATGGTGTCATCCCCTAATCAGCTACTTGTATGTCTTAGTCATAGATGTCATCATTAGTTTTTTTGTTTTTTGGGTTTTTTCCCCCTTTTACTACAAATGTAGTAAGAATTACAAGGCAAGGTAATTTAGATTTCTTTTCTTTCTCCACAGTTGGGTACAGTTATTCAATGTGTCATTAAACTGGAAATGTGTCATTAAAGCCAGAAACACTTGATCAGTTTCTTTGCATTATGTCAAAGAATGAGGTCAAATGAAACAGTGGGGTAGCAGGGCCAGTGTAGGAAGCAAGAAAGTGGTAAGTAAAGAATCAGGGTAAAATATTGAAAGCCTTTCTGGATCATCCCAAGATAGGATTCTAGTCATTAATTAACAACAACAAAAATCTATAAAATGAAGTGATCTATAAGTGGAAACAACCACTAATACTTAATAGTAAATCAAGATTAGGCTTATCTTGTGGGAGATTCCAATTCTATGGCTCATAGCAGTTCAGAACATGAAAGCACCTAAAAATAATCCTCTACTCTAGCTCACTTATTTACCAGAATTATGAACACTGAGGCCGATAGGAAAAGAGGTGACTTATCTAAAATAAAGCCTTTCTGTGGCGTGATGAGGCCTAGTACCCTTGATGTGGGACTTAGATACCACGTTGTTCTGCTTCCTATATCACTGAAATGCACATTACTCCAGCTTTATTCAGTAGTCCTCACATGACTTTCAATTTACATAAAATTAAATTGGGGTGTTTTATCTTGCTCTTCTCTTTGTATGGTCATTCTTTTTCTTTTTTCTCTCATTCATTGCATTTGATTATTTTAAAAAATACATTACTTTCAAATAGATTACTCTTGCTCTTATGGCATAAATTGACATTATGTTACTTAAATAAAATCATAACATCAATAATTGTGAGGTTAAAAAATGGTAGCTTTTAAAACTTGGAAGAATATAAAACAGGAAAAGATGTAAATAAACTAAATAATTATTTCTTTTGTTTTACATGTCAAGTAAAAGATGAATACCCTCCTCAACTCTAATATTTATATTATGGTTTAAGGCTTGCCTTAGAGTTTTACATTGTTTTCAGTAGCCATTTCAGTTGCTTCAAAGCTTGTACTTGAGAAGTTAACTTTTTCATTTTTTATTCTTTACATCGAGTATTTTACAATTTATCCTACAAAATTTATTTTATTGCTGTAATTGTGAGCCAGTATTGTCATGACCTTAATACAGGTTAAATTTTGAAGTTTGTTCTTTTAGTGACTTTTTTTTTATTGTCATTGTCAATTTGACATTTTGGATGAAACAATACACCTTATTGAAAATTCCGACAAGTTAAAAATTAATTAACCATTCTCAAAGTGCCTTTAACCAGACACCAGCTAAATATTTTTTCAGGCCAAAATATAATTAGACGAATATAATTCCTGAGATGCTTATTCAAACCTGGTACCTGTTTTCAAAGGTGAAACAACCCTTACATCCATCCTGAGTCAGGAACTGGCACTGTTTATGAGAAAGCATAAAACCGCTGTGGTATTCTTAAAACCTGTCACTGCGCTATTTTTTTCACTGACGTTCCACAGAGTTGCATGCCTTAATGATGGAATGAAAGTCGTAATTGGAGAGTAAGTTCACATCTAGGTATTCACATATTTAAAATTGCTTATGTTTCCGTAACTCAGAAATAGCAGCCATGATGGATAGGATGGGTTTTGTAGGCAGCTGTGAGGTGTTTATTAATGCTTACTTATAAAAATAGCAACCCTATAATTAGAGCCTCTCCTCACATCAGTTGCTTATTTCTTTGCTGTGGGATCGATGTAAATTCCTCCTGAGAATATCATTCCTCAATAATTAATAAATAAATAATTGTGAGCCCCTTCCCTAGGATTATTTGTTTAAAATATATAGCTATGTATACAATATAGCTAATGTATTTCTGTTAGAATATTAAAGGGTTGACTAGGATATCTAACAAATGATGCTTTATGTGAAAAGTCAAAGTGATAACCTAAGATTTTATCATACTTTTGAAAAACAGTAAATGGCATAAAAAGTCAAGTCTTTTATCTCTTTCAAATAACCAATGTGAAGAAAAATAGTGATGACCTGTCGGGTGATAGATGGCTCTTTATACCAATATAGAGAAATGTATTATGACTCAGTTGTTATTAATCCCTTGTTTTGGCTCTTTGTACAATAGCAGAGGTCTATATACAGAAATGTTGATGAAGAAATGGCTTACAAAAAGGGAAGATTTCTTGGGACCAGCAGTTAGCGTAATGGCTATGTCGCTAGACTCCCACTTGGTCAACCGCAGTTCGCATCCCGGACCTGATGGCTTAAGACTCACGCTGGGTGTGTGTGCGTGCGTGCCCAAGATCCCGAGAGGAGAATGGAGGAGAGGGGATTGCGGATGGCCATTCCCCCTGGGGAGTGATTTCTCACTTTCTGTCTCTCTGTCTCTCTCTGTGTGTCTGGCGAACGCATGCACCCTATAGCAAAAACCTCTCAAAAAAAAAAAGGAAGATTTCTTTTGTTGGAGAAATATTTTCATGTATACACATGTATCTTTACGCTGTAGTCTGCACTGCTTAGTTCTGGCAATTACCACAAAAGGGGAGCATTTGTTCCGGATGTCTGCCTAAGGCTATCAGATCCCCTACAGCTGGATCATTCTTAGGGTATTAGGTTGAGTTATTTCATATTTTCTCGTGAAAAAGTTATTATTCTCATACATTTGAAAACAAGCCAGTAATACTGTCACACTCCTTTACCATAATGCTTTCACAAACCAGTACTGTAGGAGTTGTGTCTGTCCCAGCAACAGTGTTAAGTTCTGTCTGTGAACATATTTTTTATCACAGCTACACTGTAAATTAGTAATTGTTCTGATGGAAATGAATTAGTCAGCATTATACTATCAGATATGAGAGAATTTGCTAGTAGTCCATATTATCATATTGCTTTTAAAATGTTATCTTAAATCCTATTAATTTTAAATCAAACATGAATTTGTAGAAACAGCTAATTTCTCAACATAACATATATGAATCTCTTCTGGATTATAATTTAGCATAAGGCTTTCAAAGATACATCACACAATTATGAAAAATCCTTTCAAAGGAGAATTTTATAGATAATCTAAAAGTTGGAAATTATTTTTATCTGAAGTTCTTTGACCTATACATGTACTTAGAGGTGAGAAGAAAGAATTAAAATTAACACTTAAGTAGTTTAGGCCTATTTTCATTTGAGAAGTTTTTAAATAAATATGAGCCCCTTCCCTAGGCTTATTTTAAAAATATTATTGTCTTACATTTATTTCGTGGATATACACCCAGGTTTTAGTTACTTAGTATATTTTAGCAAGACTATTCAGATTCATTAAAAATCGAGGATCAATGACTTTTTCTATGAGTTTAACAGACATTTGATATTTTCACATCTTTTTTTTTTTGGAGAGATTCTTTTTTGTCATAGGGCACTTGCACTCCTTGGAGAGTCAGAAAGAGACAGAGAAATAGAAAGTGAGAAATCAGCCCCTGGAGGGGATGGCCATGCTGCAGACCCTATCTTTACGCTGTAGTCTACACTCTATTCTTCTCTTGGGATTTTGGGCATGCACGCACATGCGCCTGGCAAGTGTTAAGCCCCCAGGTCCAGAACATGAACTGCAGTTGATTAAGTGGGAGTCCAGCAATATAAACATTATGCCTTCTGGTGGTCCCATATTGTCATATCTCTTATTACTCACTATTCTAAATTTCTTGGTAAGAAAAATACCTACGTCTACAGTTGTGTGCTCTTTTGTTTTATATAAGAAGTTAATAGTATCTTACATTGCAGTACTTAAGATAAGGGACTCACTTAAATATTAAGCAGTTTTAATGATATATAATTAATTATTATTTGTATATAATTAATTACCATTTATTATAATTACAGCACATCTATAAAAATAACACAAATAATGTGTGGTCCATTGCAATGATAGTGAAGTGGAAAGGAGAGTAGATGAACTTGGCATGTTTTACTTTTCCCTCATGAAACCTAAAATCCTAAAGAATGAATGTCACTGACAAAAGAAAATATATATTTAAATATAAAATATACTGAAATTTTAAAAGAAATCCGCAATTTTACTTTTGACACTGAGTTACACTTTAAAAATCTAAAAATGTCTAATGAAACAACTCTGGAAAGGTGAAATCCAGCCACCCAGCGCATCTTTTGTTTACTCCGCTTTGGCACAGCCACTCAACTTTCGCACAAGTCCTTTGTGTGATGATTTATGTTTTTTAGAAGAAATTTAAAAGACAAAGTGTGATGTCTTAAAGTAAGGAAAATATGTAGGTAAATTGATTATTAAAAAAAATAATAAATAAAGAACTAAGGACAGATAGAAGCAGTCTGCACCGTGAATAGAGTAGAAAGTGATTAAGGCAATAATAAAAAGAGAAGCAAAAAAGATACCAGTGACTAGGAAATAAATTAATGCAGTTTTGAGGTTCTAGGAATGTACAAATAATTCAATGAATTTTCCATTCAAGTATTTAATTTTTGTGTTTATAATTCAGTCTCCATAAGTCATTTCTTACCTTTCAAAGGATATAAGTTTTTGTTCTTGGAAATCATATATTATGTTAGTGTTTGGATTATTTCAGATGCCATGCCTTCTTTTTCTTTAAGGTAGACTTTTTCGTGGTGCGGCTGACATAGTCATTAACCTCATCATCTATGTCTCTTTCTTTCACAATATGTTGATGGAGCTCACACTTTCTTGTTTTTAATCTTTAGTATAACATACATAAAGATCAGTACAGAAGCTGTGATAACGTCTCTGCCAAATCATCAGATAGCGATGTGAGTGATGTGTCCGCCATTTCCCGAACCAGCAGTGCCTCACGCCTCAGCAGCACAAGCTTTATGTCAGAGCAATCTGAGCGCCCCAGGGGTAGAATCAGGTGAGTTGGCAATACTGTTTATGTAAACTCGATCTTTATCTTTGGTATAAAAATGCAGCTAGCATCCTGAATATATTTTTCTAGAATTCAGGGTAGGTCACGAAGCAGAAGTATCTCAATACAATAACTGGACGGATCTACCATTTACCAGCTATTATGTAGTATTGACCAACAAAATGTTTGCTACTGTCTACTCACAGACGTAACTTACAATCAGGAACAACGTTAGAGATTACTCAGAGTCACATTTTTAGTAATTGGTTCAAATATGATTTAATCCACAGAGCATCCTTTAACTCTGTGTCAGTAAACTCTTTTTGTAAAGGGCCACATAAAACACATTTCAGGCTTCGCGGTAGAGTCTCTGTTGCAGCTACTCACAGTGTCATTGTAGTGTGAAAGCTACGGAAATAAATGAGCCTAGATATATTCTAGTATTTTTTTATTTATGTATGTTACAAAAAATAAAATAAAATAGGCAGCAGACTATATTTTCTTCACTGGCTATATATAGTCTGTCCTTCTCTTCTTAAGTACCGTAATGATTGGTTTACTCAAGGGTATGGTATCGTGGGTGTGATAACAGCATACAGCTCCCCAGTTTTTCATGTAGTTGTCAGAAATTTGAATCAAGTTTGTACTAATCACTGATAGTGCTCTCAAAAGGCAGGCACCCTACTGAAAAGGAAAGACCTCAGATATACAAGTGCTCTCAAAAGTAAGGCAGACACATTCTGGACAAAGCGTATTTTTTATATTTTTTTCTTACTAGTTTTAGAAATAGAAGTTTCTTTGGAGGAACTTTGCAATTAAAAGATCCACTAAATATGTAAAAAATAGGAACAGATACCTTTCTATTAATCTGGAAGTACGATAGCATTGCATATTTTGGTGATGTACAATAAATGTACCTTGGAGATTTCTCCTTCCTGGATTTCCCCACACTTACCTTGTCTGTTGATGCACATTGAAAGTTATTTAACCTTTCTGTTATTTAACAGTTTAATACTCTGATATCTACATGAGCAATTTCTAACTAAAAATATTAACACAGAATGTTTTATTTCTACTTCTGATATTCTAACAGAACATAAATTTCTCTAGAATTTAAGAATGATAAAAGCTGAATAATATAGCCATATTGAATATTTTAGGATTAAGGGTAAAATGTTTTCTAATACATTACTTTTTATCAAGATATTATGTTTCAACCTACCGAGTTTTAGCAAAGAATATTGACAAATAGGGCTTAACTGAAGACCTTTTGTACATTTTTTGAGAGGTTTTTGCCTTAGGGTGTAAGCACTCTCCATAGAGACTGAGACACAGTGACAGGAAAAGTGAGTGAGAAATCACCTGCCCCCGTGGGAGAGGATGGCCACCCCTCAATCCCTTCTCCTCCATTCTCCTCCTGGGATTTTGGGCATGGACACACACTTGCACAGCGTGATTTTGAAGTCACTGATTCTAGGACTTGAACTATGGTCAATCATGTGGGAGTCCAGCCATGTAACTGCTGTGCCATCTGCTGGTTCCTATGTTTTTTATAGTCTTTTTTGCTGTAAGCCATGGGCACTTGCCAGAGAAAGAGAGAGCGAGAACGTGAGAAATCACTCCCAAGTGGGGATAGCCATGCTGTAATCTCCTCTTGGGATTTTGGGTGTGCATACATGTATGCCCTGTGTGATTTTCAAGCCACTGGATCCAGTACTTGAATCACGGTTAGCATGTGAGAGTCCAGCTCCTTAACCACTTTGCCACCTGCTGTCCCCCCTTTTTACTTTTACTCACTATGAACAATTTACTAAATATTATGAAATTATAAATTCATTAGGTAATTTTTATTTATATGTACTATAGAGCCAAGCACCTTGGGTCCTATGCCTTAACGTATTACTAGGTCATAGAATAATTTATATTACTAACCAATTTCATAGACAAACATGTCATTCCATTTCATTCTTTCAAAATTTTGAGACAATGGGATTCTTCAAAAATTTATCCTGGGACTGGCCTGTAATCTGGTGGTTGTGGTGGCTATATCTCACATGGCCAATTGTGTGGTCTGAGTCCCAGACCCAGTGGCTTGGGAGACACTGCAGACATGTGTGTCTGCCCAAAATCCTGAGAAGAGGGAGAAATGGAAGGGGAAGGGATTGTGGCATGAGTATTCCCATGGGGGAGCTTTCTGTCTTTTTTTCTCTCTCTCCACACTATGCAAATACACCCCAAGGCATTTTCTTTCCTTTTTTAAATTAATAAAAAAGTGGTTACTTTTTTTTTTTAAGCAGGAAAACAACAAAGAAATCTTAGGTAGCTCTACAAGGAACTGTGATTTACAAAGAGGATGGAAGGAAACTAAATATTAGTATATAGGAGCCAATGTTATTTTGTGGAGAAAATGCCGACTTAACGAATCACTGCTTATACTATAACAAAGAGCAAAAAATCAAGATTTCTTGCTTCTGTCATTCATGTGACTTTTCTTATTCAGTGAAGGTGGTGGAGAAAATGGTAGATCTGAAAAGGTTATGAATAAACTTTTTAATGGTAAATCAGTTTTCTCTAAGCACTTCTGTTTTCAATTTTCTTGCCTTTCTGTTTAAAACCCTTATAAACTCAGAGTTTATTTTAAATGAGTTGATTATGTGAATTTGGGCACTAAAGCTAATACCTAAACAAGTTCTCCCTTAAGCTAACATGAAGATCTACTCTTCTTGTGAGTCTTCGATTTATGTTGGTGATTATCCATAAGTGGTACAGATTTGATCTTAGAATAATTGGGAGGAACAAAGAGAACAAAGTTGAGATATGAGGAAGGACAAGTTCGCTCTCTAACATTCAGAGGCTGGTTGTCTTTTGATAGACCGTCTAACTATATATCTTCATAGGTGCACATATGCAAACGTGCACACATGCACAACTAGATACCTACATCACAGCACACTGCTGCCATCACCCATGGTGAAAACATAAGAGACAATGTCTTGGAATAACAAAACAGAAACAAAAGAAAGTAAAATAGAATAAAATGACAATGTATAAGGGTCTTCAAAAACTTCACAGACATGTGTATTATGAGAAAACTATGCAGGACCAATAGTTAGCATAAAGGCTATGTGGCTATGTCACTGGACTCCCATGTAGTCAACTGCTGTTGGCATCCCGGACCCGGTGGCTTAAAACTCATGCTGGGCGCGTGTGCGTGAGTGCCCAAAATCCCAAGAGGAAAACGGAGGAGAAGGGATTGCGACGTGGCCATGCCCCCTGGGGGGGGGGTGACTGCTCACTTTCTGTCTCACTGTGTCTCTCGCTGTCTGTCTGGCAAGCGCACGCAAAAGCCTCTCCAAAAAAAAAAGAAAGAAAACTATGCATAGGTTTCAAAATTTTTGTACCAAATAATACTTTAAATCATACTCTAATTTCATTTTTTCATGAACTTTTTGAAATGGTTTCATAAAAAATGTCAAAATGCTGCATCTCCCTGATGTAGAAGAAAGATTATTGGCTTTTCAGTTGTAAATATGTCCTGCTTTCATAGATAATACTGTGAAGAATGATTGTTCTCAATATATTACTGTTTTGTGTTTTTCTTTCTTTTTTCCCTTTACTTTTTTCTTTCTTTCTTTCTTTCTTTTTCTTTCTTTCTTTTCTTTTTTTTTTTTTTTTTGTACCTAACATCTGTATAAGTATTGCAGTTCTTATTTATTCAAGTTCATGGTTAAAATGTCAACAAGGCTGAGGTCACCCAGTAGCATGATGGTTAAGGCGCTAAATCCCACATGGCCAAATATGCTATTTAAGTCCTGAACCCAGAGACTTGAAAACATGCCAAGCAAGTGTGTGAGTGTTACCAAAATCCCAAAAGGAGAAACAGAGGAGAAAGGACTGCAGCATTACCAACTCCCATGGAGGGTGTGTTCTTAATTTCCTTCTGTCTCTCTCAGGTGAATGCATGTGTCCTCTAATAAAATTTAAAAATAAAAAGTGAACAAGATTAATCAATTATGATGCTAGAATATATTTAAGCCATAATAATTAACAGCAAGTTTTTGAGTTTCTTTCACATAAAAGTATTATTTTCTGGAACTACATTAAAGTATAATATTTAGGCCACATATGGAGATTTTCATCTACTTAAGGGTTTAACACCTATTTTCATGTTTGAGTTCCCTGTGTATGTCTTTAATCATTCCATGATATGTGAAATATCTTCAAACACATTGTCTTGGATGAACTTTGTTTTGGATTAAATGACAATTTGGAAACTGTACCATGGGCTGGCTCTATAGCCTAATGGTTAAGGGAACCATATTCCACGTGATTAATCACATAGTTCAAATCTCAGCCCCAGTAGCTTGAGAAATACTCAGGGCATATCTATGTTCATGCTTCCAATCCCAACAGGATGGATAAATAGAGAAGGGATTGTGCTGTGATCACGCCCCATTGGAGAGTGTTTGCTCCCTCTGTCTCTGGCAAGTGCATGCAGCCTCTGAAAAATTTAAAAAAAATTTAAAAATAAAATAAAATTATCATTCCATATAGACAGTGTTTACTGGCTAAAAGTTAAATCAATTTATAGCATGTAAGTGCTTAAAATACCAGTGTTTTTCACACATTGCTTTGTACATTTTCTTAATACATAAAATTTAAAAGTTCTCTCATGAAGCAACTGACCTTTGTTTATTCTAATAGATACAAAATTTGTTTGATTCTGTATTTTTTTTAATCAGAGATATCTATTAATACTCTGCAGAGTTCTCGAATGCATGTGGAGAAATTTTTTTAATCTTCGGCCTAAAAGAGAAAGCTATCAAATTTTCTTTAAGAAGTTTATTTGTTGGTGTCAAAGATGGTTGGCACAGCAGTAGCACAACTGGGTCCACATAGGAATTTCCCCAGTTTGCATCCTAAGACCTCCCTGCCTGCATGAGATGTGCATCATGCCTGTGATGTGGGCCAGCTGGGACTAGAGGTGGATTATGGCATGAAGACTCTGTTGTGGGTGCCCTTCTATGTGCATGTGTGTGTATATGTGTGTGTCATATGGAGAAATAAATGAATACACCATCAGTCTCTAAAAAAGATGATTTCCAAAGGCCTACATCTTGAATGTATTGTATTTGGGATAGTGATGATGTAAAAAATACCAACTTAGGACTGCCACTAACAAACCTATGGCAGTTCTATGTGAATTGGGGACTGGAGTGAAGTATATTTCATATTGGGTAAATTCACTTTGTAAGCTAAGTGATAGATAAAATAAATTAAAATTAAAATTAAAAAAGAAAGAAAAATGGCATCCCTTCCCCTCTATACAGCCATTCAAGGTGAGCTGCTCAGTCTGAAGTGGTTCAACTATTTTTTCCCACTGGATTGACTAAATAGCTCAATCAAAATGGGAAAATTTATCCCGTGTTTTCAAAGGTTTTTTGAGTATTGTAGAAAAAGAACACAGTCTATAATGTCTGGATTAGGATAAATAACCTTTTGTAAATATAATGAATTAAAAGCTACTCTAAAACGTTGTTTTTATGAGTTAAAAGATATTCACAAATTTAAGGATGAGTCTTAAAATACAAAATCAATATTTAATACTTAAAAATGACAAACATAGGTAAAGATTTGAGTTTACTGCTTTTTTTAAAATTAATTTTATGTATTTCTTGAGAAGAGAAAGATAGTGAGACCTTTGACAGGGACTCTGTGCCATGATTCTCCCCCAGCCTGCCAGTCACCCCGGATCACAGGTGCACACACGCTCTCAGGGGCACGCAGAGTGTTCACGTCAACCCAGCATCCCAACCTGAGGTTTCGCATGGCGTCAGTTTTGTAAAGTAATACTCTCCCATCTTGGTACCATAGCCAGGCCAAGGCGTTTAGTTTTTCACATTCATGGTTCATGTGCTTTACAATTTGAGTTTAGTGTTGGCCTAGAAAAATGTTTTTGCATCAAAATACAAAATATTCATATTAGATATTAGTAGAGGTGGCCTAATTGATAGTTTAAAAAATGCACATGTGACAGAACCCAGGAAGAATTAAATTGTGTTCCAAACTTCATGTTTACTTATACATCTAAAAAACATGTTTATTCCATTAAAGGAGCTGAATTTTTATGAAATAGGTCTAAACTTTTTTTCGCTTTTATAATATATCTACTTCTTTCCAGGCAAGCATATTTGAGGTGTTCTATACAATATAAAGCTTTGAAAGCAAATGCGAGTATTTAATAATCCTGTAATTGCTCTCAGATATTATGAAAGTAGTCTTCAGAAAGTCCATGGCAGGGACCAGCAGGTGGCATGGTGGTTAAGGTGCTGGACACTCCCACATGGCTAACCATGGTTCAAGTCCTGGACCTGGCAGCTTGCTTTCTCACTTTCTCTCTCTCTCTCTCTGTCTCTCTCTGATAAAATTAAATATAAATGAATGAATAAATAAAATAAGCTTAAATAAATAATAAAAAAAGAAAGTCCATGGCAAATATATATATGAAAAACCAGCATGGATTTCAAAACTTTTTTTTTAGTAAAATAAACTCATATTTTGTTTTTCCACAAATATTGTACTTTCATGTAATTTTAGAGGCATTGTGAAAACCAGCAATTTTTCAACAATATTTTAATTTGTAGCATATGTTCTCCTGACTTTATTGAAACTGATATTCTATAGCAAGATGGGTTTTAAAGAATAAGCTTGAAGAGCAAATTCAATGTACAAGAAGCATACACTGAGGGAAAAGTTCTTATATTTTGGAAAGATTCTAGAACAGTACAGATTAAATTATTTATATTTTAAATTATGACAGAAAGCATGTAAGTTAAGTTAACACCATCTACATTTCTTTATTGTGCCAGGATTTGGGACATGTGAACATGCCTGGATTTTCTTTTAAACTGCCAGGGTTGGGATTTGAACTGCACTTGACCATGTGGGTTACATCTCCCTTAACCACTAGGCTATAGGTTTCTTTCTTTCTTATTTTTAACATTTATTTTATTCGCTATAAGGTACACAAACTCGCTGGAGTGAGAGGGAAAGGGAGGGAGGGAGAAAGAGAGAAGAATGAGAAAGTGAGAACGCACTCCCAAGAGGATGGCTACACCACAGTCCCTTCTCCTCCATTCTCCTCTCAGAATTTTGGGTACACTCACCCACCCACCCCACATGTTTTTCAAGCCACTGAGTCTGGGACTTGAACCATACAGATGGCCATGTGGGCTTCATCTGCCTTAACCATCATACCACTAGCTGGTCCCTATTTATATTATTTTTTCAGGTTAATTTAGGGTCTCAAATGCACTATTTAGTTTAGTAGTTAGTCTGAACCCTAATTATCTGTACTTCCTCCTAGAAAAGGAAAAAGAAATGTCATACACTTTCAGCTCTTCTACTGTCCCTCCACCATTTACATGTGTTTTGTTTTAATCATTGTTGGTTTCTTTCTCCCATTATTGAATGTTATTTTTTTCATATTTATTCTATTTAAATTTATTTATCCATTTATGTATTGTAATTTGATCAGAGGCGGGTAGAGAGAGAAAGTGAGAAAGCAAGCTGCCAGGTCTGGGACTCGAATCATGGTCAGCCATGTGGAGTCCAGTGCTATTAACCATCATGCCACTTGTTGGCCCCATCTTTTTTTTTTTTAAAGCTATATTTGACCTGCATCTTATCTAGTTTTTGTTGTTCTGTTGCTGTTGTTTTCCTCCAACTATTTTTTATGTATCTTAGGCTTTCATACTGGGGCATTCTCTTTCTTCCTGAAAAACATACCTGAGCAATGCCACCAATGAGGACCTATTAGAGCTTAGATCAAGATTTTTTTTAAAGAGAAATTTTTGCTATAGGGCACTTGTACTCACCAGAGAGAGAGAGAGAATGACAGAGAAATTGAAAGTGTCAGATCACCTCCCAAGAGGGATAGTCACACTGCAATCCCTTCTCCTTCATTCACTTCTTGGGATTTTGGACATGCATACACACACGCCATACATGTTTTAAGCTGCCTGGTTCGAGAATCAAACCATGGTCGACCATGTGGGAGTCCAGCTACACAGCCATTATGCCATCTGCTCATCCCCCTTGTTGTGCTTTAAGGGTCTTGGCTCATGCAAGAGTTTTAGTTCTACCTCCTCACTTGGCCTAACCTAACACTTTTCATTTCTCATCTGCAGACTCTTCCAAGACCTAGATTATCCATTTACTAACCTGTTTTCAGTTCCCTTTTTGTCTTTTGGCTAAGGGGATATGCCTTCCTTACTGTGCGTGTAGGTTTATATTTTAACAGCTATTTGTTGTAATTCCCATCATTTATAGACATTTGGAAGTGAAAGGATTTTTCAGAATATATCATCTATAACATTTCCAGAAACAGAAGTTTATGCTTGATGTGTGACTATTTTCCTGATTTCTCTTTAAATGTAATCTTTTAAAAAGGATTGCATTTAAAAAGGAAGTCAATCAATAAGGGGGAAGAAAAAACTTATAGGTATGAAAACTGAAAAGAACTGTAGCCTCAAAGACTTTAGTCCAAGTTAGAGGCCACATGCCAGAGGTGCATAGAGGATTAGATTTTGAACTGAATGTGAGACCTGAAGTGCTTGAGAAAATAGTAAACAGGCACATTGAAGGAGGGTGACGGGACTGAGGCCTGGAGAAATCTCAGGAAAGAAGGAAGCTCCAGAGGTGACAGGGCCATTAGAGTTGCGCTTCAGGAGGCACACAACTTCTGTACACCTTGATTTGTTTTTCTGTTTTGTCATGTACATCATAATGCTTTGAAAGTATAGCATTAAGCTATGTAACTATTAACTCAGTTTCTGCATTTATGATCATTAAATAAGTCACTGTATATTCTTAAAAGACATCCTTAAATGTCATAAGGACCAAAATGGTTACCATACAATATGGTATAACAATTTACAGAATTGGGATTTGTATTACTATTAATAGTATTTAATTGTTCTACTTAATTGTGCTTTATGGTTATCTGGGTGAATTTAAGCATTGACTTTGAGTACTGAGGAGATCAGATTGATAAGAGTGGAAGTTTTCAAAATTATATCCATGGAGTGATGGTGTTCTAATGAACCTTATTGTCTCCAAGCGTTGCCTCATAGAACTGGGGGCCTCTCTCTGTAGCAGGAAAACAAAAACAAAAACAAAAATGGGGGAGGAAAATGCTTAGATTGTGGAACTCCATAGGCTTACCTATCCAGCCAGAGCAGTTATACTATTATTTGTTTTATGTATCTATGGTCTATGAACTAGCTCATTTTTAAAAAGGAATGGGGGAAATACTGCTGCTTTAAAAACATACAGCACAGGGCCAACAGGTGGTGTAATGGTTAAGGCTCTGGACTTCAACATGGTTGACCACGGTTGATGTCCTAGACCTGGTGGCTTGAAACTCATGCTGGACACGTGTGCTTGAATGCCCAAAATTGCAAGAGGAGAATGGAGGAGAAGCAACTGCTGCCTGGCCATCCGCTCTGCAGGGTAGTTTCTCACTTTCTCTTAGTCTTGCTCTGTGTCTCCAGTGGGTGCACATGCCATATAGCAAAAATCTCTCTAAAAAAATAAAACAAAACAGAAAACATATTGCGAACAAACATGAAACAATAAAATCTAGTGCTATTTTTTCCTAAGGAAAACACAATATGAGATCTTACTTAATTATTTAGTTATGAACTTGTTTTGAATTTAGGTAATACCATAATTTGACTGAAGGATTATAAATATGTATTGAGTCTTCAGAATAGGAAAAAACCTGTAATTCTAAAGAAAACTAAAGCTAGCAGACTGATCTATATTGGTCTTGGCTGGTCTGTTTTCCTGGTATATTTTGTGTATAAATTATATACTTGATGTGTGAAGTAGATGAAATACTAATTATTGTTTAACATTTTAGATTTACCTGTATAGGTTGTCCAGCAGAACATATTTTATTTCCATGTTCATTGCTTCAAATAAAATAGTTCACAGACTCCACAGTACTCTTGATATCTGTTAAATTTAAAGCAATATGGTAAACTTTTAAAATAATTTTTCACTTTGCCATTTTTATTTATATACAAAATCATTTAAAGCTTTTTTATTCATTTCAACATATGATTACCTGATGTCAGCTAGGCTCTTTTTTATTTATTTAATTTTTTGTCTTTCTTTAATGATTTTTGCCATAGGGTACATGTACTTTCTAGAGAGAAACAGTGAGAAGGAAAGTGAGAACTCACCCCCCAAGTGGAGGGTCACACCGTAATCCCTTCTCCTCTATTGTCCTCCTGGGATTTTGGGCATGCCTGCACATGCACCCTGTGTGATTTTCCAGCCATCAGGTCCAGAACTCAAACCATGGTCAGCCATGTGGTAGTCCAATGTCATAACCACTACACAGACTGCTGGCATCAAACTAAGCTATCTTAGAGCATAGACATAATAAGCAAATCTGAAATGGCTAATATATGCTAATTGAATGCATACTTTTTAAGCAGCATAATCAATCAAGAAATAATAGACCCTGAAGTTTCTGCTAGAAGACACAAAGGACAGGACTTCAAAAAGTCCATGGGGAAATAGAATTAAAGTATGAGGTTATTTTGATGTAAAATATTTGAAACCAATGTGTGTTATTCATAACACAAATTTTCTATAAACTTTTAAAATATCTGTCATATTCCAGTTTCTTACAATTAGTAGAAATGTTTTCAAAATTAGTAGAAATATTTTCAAAGTTATCTAGGTCATCTAAAATCATTATCTTCTTTTTCCCTTTGTAAACTAAAGCAAAAGCTGTGTTAAGCATTTGTGAATGTTTATTTTCAATTTTATAACTTTATCGTTTGTGTCTCATTTATATAATTTTATGGTTCATGCGTGATGTAAGAAATTATTGTCTCATATTTGGTACGCACAGAATATTGTAAACTCTGTGTGTGCATGCATGACTATATATATTTTTAACTGGCTATTCATAGTAATTAAGATTTCTAAAACATTTCTTAGAACAAGTATTAAAAACAATATTGCTTGTTTAGAATCTAGGCAGAATAATTATATTTTTCCAAGAATTATCCACCAGGTTCTCAAATTAACAACTTTGAAACCACCCTAATTTTTAACTCTCCTCAGTCCTCATTGAATTCAATGTTTTTCTCTCTCTCTCTCTCTTTTATTAACCTTCTAAAGAATCTTTTAGATGTTCTTTTCCTAACTGTCCTTATCACATGAAATTTCAACACCACACATACAGTGTATAAGCTTTTACAATGTGACCTTCTGGATGACCACTGACTGTAGCAGTATTCAAGATTTTTTCTGTCTCCCTTCTCACACCATGTACCAATTTAACACCTTTAGGGGCAGTACAGCTCCCATTGAGAATCCATGTTCGTTAAGCCATCACGTCTTATTGATGTTACTTTCCAAATAGATTTTCATGATCATGTTTTTAAGATCACAGCAGGTTCTTTGTGGTTTTCTTTTTAATTAGCATGTAATAGTTGCACAAGTTCGTGGGGTACAATGTGAATTTTTAGCACGAGAATATGGTGTGTAGTGATTTAAGTCAGGGTAGTTAATATATCCAACATCTCAAGCAGTTGCTGTTATTTGGGGTTAGGAACATTCAAAAATCCTCTTTTTTTATTTACTCTGAGATGTATAGTACATTGTTATTGACTATACTTACCCTACTGTATTTTATTCCTTCTCATTTTAATTTTAACAGATTAAAAGCTTCATCTAACAGGTAGAAACCAACATTCCTAAACTATAACTATGGAAAACAATTTTCAAAGTCAGTAAAGTCTACACCAAGGTGAGGGGAAATGCCAGTAGTAGATTCTGACTTACCCAGCTATTGAATGGACTATAAAGTTCTATAAAAATTAATGTGACAGCCTTAACAAAACGCAACCCAAAGTTTCCATCTAGAATCTGTGAGAACCAGGGAAAGTTATATCCTTTGAATACCTTGAAATAGTGTTTTTAGCTTAAAGTAGCAGTTGACAGTGATCCAAAAGAAAAGCACCTTGGGTCTTCCATTCTGTGGCAGACATGGGATGTTGGGGAACTGTACAGAGGAATCACTGTTCAGTGTAATTTGCAAAGAAATAAATTGGAATAGCAGAAATCTATCCAAACATCTTCTTTACTAACCTTATGAAGATTTTAATGACTTTACTGGTTTGGATACTTCCCCATTTATTCAAAAATAAGCAATAATATGACACAGTCGTGGTTCCAGGTTTGACAGTGTAGCTTGTATCTTAACAAATTTCCTACATATAAGACAACAAAAGCAAAATAAGGATCATCAATTTCCAGAAAATTGTTGGAAGGCATTTAGAAGCAACAAAGCAGGCAGAAATGTGAGGAGCTCTTATCTTTGAAAAAAGGAAAGAATGTAATGGCCAAATTCATCCATTTCCTCTGAAGAGGCATTCCAGTTTTGTGACATGGAATAACAGGACCTGGGCAGATAGTAGTGATCTTACTGGACTGAAGAAATGGATGTCACGGTTTAGGAATTGACAGAGAAGCTAAAAATTATAGGTGAAAGTCTTCACAATTTGCTGCAAATTCTCCTACAGGAATTGGTTGGCTAGCAAATGGCGCACATACAGGGAAAAATTCCAAGAAACCAAACATTAAGCAGCAGCTGGCTCAAGAGCCAGGCACAGATTCGAGCAGCTGCCAGTACTGGAAAGGCACAGACTGGATTTCAAGTCCCACAAAATCAGAGGGGCTTGATAAACTTCTTTTGATTCCTGTACCAATCAAAGAAGGGCCAAATGCTGGGAAATATTACACTTCATGTAATGACAAAGCTTTAAATCAGAGCAAGATAAAAATCTGTCAACTAAAATAAATTTTTGCCTGTTTTAAAATAAAATAGTATTCTCCAGAGCCTCCACAGATTTTTGTTCACTATGTTCGGCATCTAATTAAAATTCATGAGTCATGCTTAAGAAAGAAAAAAAAAAGGAATAACTGTCTAAAAACTAACAAGTTACCAAATAGGGGCTTGAAAATAGCTTTGATTAATATGTTCAAGAAAAAAAGGGAGGATGGATGTGTTCAGCAGAGATCTAGAATTCATTTTTAAAAATTAAATGATAATTCTACATCTATAAAAATATTTTTTAAATTTAATATGTGTGTTTAACTACATAATAGAAATAGCAAAAGAGTTACTGAGCTGATCAGTAGAAGTAGATGTATATCATCAATATACAGAAAAGAAGAGAGAGAATTTGGAGGAAAAAAGGTCTATGCATGTCACTTGTCATTGGGGCCCTTGAGTGGGAGGAACTGACAGGAGCAATACTTTAATACTGAGATACTGGCAGAAAATTTCCTAAAAGTACAAAACCCCCCCACAAATTGCTAACCAAACACTTTACAAAGCTCACAATGTAAGAAGAGAAAAAATATAGAAATATAATCAGGAACCAGCACTTGGCATAATGGCTATGTTGCTAGACTCCCATGTAGTCGACCACGGTTCAAGTCCCAGACTCAGTGACTTAAACTCACACCGAGTGCATATATGTGCGTTCGTGCCCAAGATCCTGAGAGGAGAATGGAGGAGAAGGGATTATGGCATGGCCATCCCTCCTGGGAGGTGATTTCTCACTTTCTATCTCTCTGTCTCTCTATGTCTTTCTGGCAAGTGTATGTGCCCTATAGCAAAAATAATAATAATAATAAAATAAAAAAGAAATATCATAATCAAAGTATAAAAAACTAAAGAAAAAAAATAAATGTTTTCTTCCAGGAATCAAAAGTAAAGACTTGGGCTGAACTATCAACAGATATAAAACCCCAAAATTAGTGGATTGACCAAAAATAAGAATTCTAAAATGAAAAAATAGAAATTTTCTGCTTATAATTTTATGCTCAGTCTTACCTAGCAAAAGCATCTTTTTGAAAATAAATAACAAGGGGTTAAATAGATATGTAAAACACCTAAGTTATTTACCAACAGACCTACACTCTAAAAACCACTACTACATGTTCTTCATATTGAAAAAAGATGTCTCCATTTGGAAGCACTGAGCTTGAGGAAAGACTGAAGAATATTAGAAAGTAATAATGATAACAGTAGCATCTTACGTTAATTATAACATGTATAGAAGTGAGAACATTTACAAACCTGGATGAAAAGTGAAAGGAAAGTCAGTATTATGCTCTTATACGGTTCTTTATATTCTTCTGAAACTGGTAAAACTTCTAATTTAAGAAATATTTTAATAAGTCAAGTTACTTATTTTAATCTTTAGGGTAGTTGCTAATAGAATAATATAAGAATGTACAATTCAGATACTAATAGTGGAGAAAATGTGAAATAATAAAAATACCTAGTAACCTAAGTAGTCAATAAGAAATGAAAGAGCAAGCAGATATATTAAAAATGAACAGCGGGACCAGCAGTTAGCATAATGGCTATGGCGCTGGGCTCCCATGTAGTTGACTGCAGTTCGCGTCCCGGACCCGATGGCTTAAAACTCATGCCGGGCACGTGTGTGTGCATGCCCAAGATCCCGAGAGGAGAATGGAGAAGAGATTGCGGCATGGCCATCCCCCTTGGGGGTGATTTCTCGCTTTCTGTCTCTCTGTCTCTCTGTCTCTCTCTGTCTGTCTGGCGAGCGCATGCGCCCTATAGCAAAAACCTCTCAAAAAAAAAAAAAAAATGAGCAGCAAAGGGCCAGCAGATGATAAAATGGTTAAGATTCTGGACTTCCACATGGCCGACTAAGGTTTGAGTCCCAGACTTGGAAGCTTAAAAATCATGCTGGGCACATGTGAGTGCAAGCTCAAAATCCAGGAAGAGAATGGAGTAAAGGGGATTGTGTCATGTCCATCTCTCCTGAGGATAATTTCTCACTTTCCCTCTCACCGTCTCTCTTTTTCTCTCCAGTGAGCGCATGTGTACTATAGCAGAAACCTGAAAAAATAAAAAGAGAAAATATCAGGATTTGGTCCTCCTACGTCAATAATTGCCTCAAAAGTAAATGAACTACATATGAATGACCAATGTTATAGAGTGAGAAAGAAGGTATCACTATAGATATTTACATGATGTTACGAATGGCATTGTACCAATAAGTTGTACTTCTCAGATCAGGATATGCAGATGAGAGCAACAGGCTAAATCTGGCCCATTGCCCTTTTTTTTGGTGAATGAAGGTTTATTGGAACACCTCTGTGTCCATTTGCTTCTATATTGTCTATGACTGTCTTCCCACCACTATAGAGAAGTTGAGTAGTTGCAACAGAGAAAGTGTGGTCCAGTGTGGCCCTTTACAAATTAAATTTACATAACCCCTACTTAAATGAAATACACACCAGGTATGTGTGCACGTGTACCCAAAATCCCGAAAGAAGAATGGAGGAGAAAGGACTGGACTCCCTCCTAGAGGGTTATTTTTCAGGTTTTTTTCTCTCTCTCTCTCTGGCCAGCACAAAAACCCTATGGCAAAAAACTAACAGCAACAACACGCAAAGAAAACCAAAACAAAATTTCATCAAATTTAATCCAAATAGATAGATATTTAGGTAAATAAACAGAAGGACTGAGCTGATAGATGAGAGAAGGAGAAAGCATGTGTAGGAGAGATAAAATGAATACATTATGAACAAAACAGTTTGTTTTTGTTCCATACATGCAAGATTATTTTAATGTGCTGTGTGTGTGATTCATTATAAAGTGAAAAAATATGTTAATAGATACAGAAAATAATATTGATAAAAATCAGCACATATATGATTGAAGAATCTTTGAAAACTAAGAACTTAACATGATAAAGTTTAAAACAACCCACGACAAACATCATATTAAATAGTGAACTACTAAACACTTTCCCCCCCAAGTTCATAGAGGCCACTCCTACAACTTCTGTTTAACATTATTCAAAGTAGTGAGTGACCTGGAGGGATGATGATATAGCAAATAAAGTGAATAAATAAATGCTGTAAAAACTGGGACTTAATTAAAAATATCATTATTTTGGGACCAGCAGGTGGCAGGCATGGTGGTTAGGGGCACTGGACTCCACTGGCCAACTGTTGATATAAGGATTTTTTCATACTTTAATTATTATATTATTTTATATTTTTCATAATCTTAAACATATCAGAAGAAATTTTAGCTTACCCATTAGGTAAAATTAGTATGGGAAATTTCTGTTAATGCGTCCATGAAAAAGACCAATCTAAATAATAATAAAAAAATACAAATAAAATTATGCACCACACTGATAAAATCTGGGAGAAAACATAAAAAGTATTTTAACATATAATTCATATACCATGAAGTTCACTCCTTTAAAATGTTCAATTTTATTTAGTATAGTCACAAAGATACGTAATCACCACTTTCACCATTCCAGAGCAGTTTCTTTTATTCCAAAAAAACCATACCCTTCAGCAGCCATTTCTGATTCCCTCTCATCTAGACCCTGACAACACTAATATAGGTTCTATCTTTACAGATTTGACTATTAAACATTTCATTTAAGTGTAGACTTTTGTATCTGACTTTTTCCACATAGTAGTTTTTACAGGTCTATCCATGTCATAACATCAATCAAAATTTTTAATGGTTAATATTTTATTGTATGGATATACCATACTTTGTTTCTCCCCTTATCAGATAAAGGGCATTTGGGTTTTTCAATTTTATACTATTATGAATAATGTTGATATGAATATGTGGGTATATGTTTTCATATATGTTTTCTGGAGCATATATCTAAAAATGTAATTGCTGAGTCTACAGTACTACTTCTTGTTTAACTTTTGAATGAAATTTCAGGATCATATGGCAACTCTAGGTTTAACTATATTTAACTACTAAACTGTTTTACAATGTGGCCACATCCTTGTGCATTATCAACAGCAGTGTCGAAGGTTCCAGTTTCTCCATATTCTTGTCTCTCTTGTTATTGAATCTTTCTTACTAAGCCATACAAGTGCATGTGAAGTAGAATCTCATTGTGGTTTTTATACAGCTGCTACTAAGCCAAAAACAGCAGACTACTTTGGTTGTAAATTTAGATTTCCAGTACTAAAATTCTTCCCAGTTAGCAATTCTTTGATAATGGGTTTTTCTTACATGCCCAAAATATTCAGTGTATTAGAAATTTATATTCTTCTTGGTGATTCTTTACATCTTATGTTAGAATTATAGCACTTTTTGTTTTGTTTTGTTTTGGTTTTTTTTGAGAGGCTTTTGCTATAGGGCACGTGCATTCACGAGAAAGACAGAGAGGGACAGAAAGCAAGAAATCACCCTCCAGGGGCGATGGCCATGCCACAATTCCTTCTCCATGCTCCTCTCAGAATCTTGGCCATGCACACACATGCACCCAGCATGAGTTTAAGCCATTGGGCCTGGGACTTGAACCACATTCAACTCCATGGGAGTCCAGCGACATAGCCATTGTGCCAACTGCTGATCCCAAATTTTAGTAATTATCTATCTATTATATATAGATAAGTCAATCAGACCTCTGTTGAACTTAAGGTATCAGGGATATCAGTAGACAGCTAGATATATAATTCTAGAGTTCAGTACTAAGTACCATGTGGAGAAAAATCAATGTAATCCATGACAAATAAATAGTATGTAGAGCTTGTGACAAGTTGACACGGGAAGGTGGGGGGATAAGGCCCAACATCACTGCAGAATCCTGAGCCACAAGCTTGCCAGGTTCTTGTCTCATGCTCTTGAAGAATTAGAAACACAAATATAGGGAAGGGATAGTAAAGCAAAGAGTTTATGAAGAAGAGAACAGAACGGAGCCCCCAAGCAGGGAGCAGGTCCCAGAAAATGGGTTTCCAAAGAAGATCTGGGATGGAGGATTTTTAGTTTGGTCAGGAAGGGATTTGTCCAGACTCATTCTAGGTGGGACTTGTGCATATATTTCCTGCCCCCACACCACCCTTTACAGTGAGAATCACCTGCTGCATGGGTTTGGTCAGGCATTCTCCTAATTTTGGAGCAGATATGAAGGTCAGGAGATTTTCTTTGTCTAGCAGCTGTGGGCTCTAAAAACCATTATCTTCTTCTTGGAGTGTGGTAGGGCCTGGAGAAAAGCCTTTGTTTTAGGTCATACTGCCTAGGTTAATCATTGAGTCACTACTGCAAGCTGTTTTGTTTTTGTTTTTGTTTTTTAGTGAACAAGCACTTCAGTGACAGCTGAGCTGTTGTGTTTCCTTTGTAAAACTTAGCCATTGTGTGATTCCATTTTGGGGCTATATCCTAACTATTCTTAGGGTCTCTGTCTCCTACCTCACAGTGAGACCTCTAAGCAGTTACTTTTGTGTGAAAGAATATGGGTCAGAGGGCTGGGCTTAAAGAACTCCAATATTTAGTGATGAAAGAGGATTAATGTCCTACAAGTGAAGCACCAGTTTGTGAAATCCATGGAAATAAAATATTTCAAGGCAAAATCAAATGCTTTGTCATGAGTTATTAAGAGATCAGAAGGCATGAAAATAAACAGGATTTTACTATGTTGACTGGTGGCTTGGATATAAGGCAGTTGTAGTGAAGTGGTGCAGACAAAGCCTGACTGAGTTCAGAAGACTATAAGGAGATATATAGACAACCCCTTGAAGAGATTTTTCTGTAGAAATTCAGTAGCTATAAAAAGAGGAGGATCAAAAAAGAAAGGTCTTTATTTCTTTCCTTTATAAAGTTGGATTATCTTGCACTCTCTTTGTGTACTGATAGATCACTTTTTCTAATTCTTACTCAAAACAAACAAACAAACAAAAACCTTTTCTTTCGGCAATGAGAAGGTTGCTGTAGCAAAGTTAGTGATGCATAAAATGCATGCTAGTGTAAAATGTCAGAATCTTAATATAACCAGTACTAAGTTGAAAAGGAAGAATTGAGAGACAGGTCATGATGCTAGAGTGACTTTGAAAAGCGTTTTTATAAAGCACAAAGCCTTACGTTACATATTAAAGGATTCAGGTACAAGTACATGAGAGGATTTATTTTTCAAGCAATGGAAGTAGAGCAAGTAAAAAGCTAAGAAACAGAGTAGAAAGCATGTTTGTACTAAAAAAAAAGAGCCATGAATTGGTTAGATTAATCTGATGGATTAGATTCCCAAACGTCCTCCCTGAATTAGGTAGTCAAAAGAATTGAAAATACTTCAATGCATTCCCATTCAACATTATGGTATCACTGGTCCTTTAGGAAGCTATACACATCCTCATAGCAAGTAAGAATGTTTTTAGCATCTAAATAAATGTTTCATTTCTAAGGAAAAATCATCTCATAATTTATTCACGGAATTTTTTTTAATATAATTTAACTTGATACCCCAAAATGGTAATACTTACTATACAGATTAAGCTATTTTTTTTTAAAAAAATGGAGACCAGCAGATGGCATAGAGGATATGTTGCTGAACTCCCATATGGTCTACCAAGGTTCAAGTCCTGGACCTTGAGGGTCGAAAATCATGCTGGGCATGTGTGGATGCATGTCCAAGATCCCAGGAGGAGAATGGAGAAGAAAGGATTGCAATGTGGCCATCCTTCTTGGGGGGCAATTTCTCGCTTTCCCTCTTACTGTGTCTGTCTGTCTGTCTCTCTCTTTGGTGAGCACATGTGCTGTAAGGTAGAAAACTCTTTTTAAAAATAAATACAAAAGCTATTATGTGTCAACATCATAGAACATTTTACTGCTATAATTACCTATCTGTGAACACTTTTTAATCTTTCCAGCTTATCATATATACAGTTTGATGATGGATTATGACAAAAGACATTTCCCTATACATTCATACTTTCTCTGTAACCTAAAGAGCATTCTCTAGCATTTCACAGTAGTTATTTTTTGTGGAATGATTTTTAAAATGCAAATTGAGAACTGTAATATAATTCCATTTTTATAGAAAATGATACATGCTACTATGAAGATAAAAATATCATCATCATAAAAGTTTTATTTTCATTAACTATTGTGGAGAATGTACTAAAAAAGCTTGATAATATATGAAAAACTACTGATTTTTTTTCAGTTGCAGATGTTGAATGAGGATGGACATTGTTATAACTGTAAAGTTGGACAAATCCTGACATTTCTTAGCTACTTCCAGCAGAATTTATGTAAAGAAAGAGAAAGAGCAAATAGACTAGACTTGAGGAGTAGCAGATTTAGATAATACACTCCAATAAGTTGGTGAGGACACAGATGTAGTTGACTGTAATATTTATCAGGAAATAAAGTCTATGGGAGATGAGAATGTAAATCCCATAGAAATCAGTTTGGGGCTGGTCTTAAGTGATATTCATTAATGTTTTAAAAGAAGAGACTGAAAATGTATAGCTTGATTATCATATTTGCAAATAACCTTTAAAATTTTGAGCTAATGAAGATCAGATTGGAATAAATTGAAAGAATAAGAATACCTTTTTTATCAGAATGTTGATGCAGATCAATTCAAGTACTGCAGCTGTGGATTAAAAAAAAAAACTCTAAATTAATCCAATCAAACAGAGATCTCGGTTTCCATTCAAATCCATAAAAAATCCTAAAACCTTGCCTTTCCTCTATAGTTTATAAGCCCTCTGATCTTGTACTCCTGCTTTTCTGAATTTGACTCATTCCAATTTCTCTTTCAACTAGAACAGTGACTACATGTGATCACAAATATGTTGTAGAATCTCAGGATTTTATGTTTTATCATTTGTAACATTCTAAGATTTATTCTAACTTATGCATTAAGTACCATCATTGTTAAAAGATGTGTATTTTGCAGATCAAAACAAGAAATAGAAAACAAAGAAGATTAAGATAGTAGTAAGAACCATATAGTAAGTCACTTTTTGCAAACATTTTGAGGAAACCTAAAATTGTCATTTCAGATACAGAAAACCAGCTCTTTACTGAACCAATAAGGGCCAGTCTAGATGAGTGATATAGCTGCATTGCAATGTCATTTAAACAAATCTAAAAATGTTAACAGCAGTGCTTCTCCCCCATCCCCACTACCTGCCCCTCCCTCCTCAGCTCACAGACACATTGACTTTGGCCCTCCCCAGCTCACACACACATTGGTGGGCCAAAGTCAATCACCCTGCCAACCTTCCCATGGCGCCTAAAATTCTTAATGTATTTATTAGGGAGAGAATGAAACTATTCAGATAAACTAGTGTAATCTGGAAACACACACAAATAAGTTTTAATAGAAAAGAACAGAAAAGTTAAATCTCAGCCTACAACATGCAAATCTGAAGCTCTGAAGGAGAAAAATTAAATGAAAAAGTTAGTGTGGAAGAGAGCATGAGGGGACAAGGAAGGAGGATGGAAACCTTCATTCAAAAGAGATTTTCTCCTCAGCAGTCTTTTGGACTCATTAAGCACAAAAGATATGTCTGTTGTTGGAATCCTAAAAAGAAATTAGAACAAATTTACTTTCATTTCTTAAACCTTATGTAGTAAATAGAGTATCATTTTTTTACAGTGCTGTTCTCTTGAGAATGTATATGAACTTATTAAGCATTTTAGTTTTTCTCTGAAAATAAGAGAGTAGCAATTTACACAGTTAGTAACACTCAGTTCACCAAGGAAAACACAGATTACATTTTATTTTACTATCTCGAAAAAGCCAATAGATTGCTGTATTCATATGGCCTTATTTTAAGCTACATTAGTAAATATTTTGGGGTGGTGATAAGATGTTAAAGTATTCGTAGATTCTCAGCTGGCTTTTCCCCCTGAACATGTGCCTGGATTAATTCAAAAATAAATTAGATTAAGAGTTTCAGTTATGCTGACCTGTAATTTATGGATGCATATATGTTTTTACTTTGTAAATATAGTTCATTTACCCCCAAAATGCAAGGCAGACGGATGGGGACCTCAGGAAGAGCCATCACGAAGAGCACCAGTGTGAGTGGGGAGATGTACACACTGGAGCATAATGACGGCAGCCAGTCGGACACGGCTGTGGGCACAGTCGGAGCAGGTGGAAAGAAACGGAGATCCAGCCTGAGTGCCAAGGTGGTGGCCATCGTGTCTCGAAGGAGTAGAAGCACATCTCAACTGAGCCAAACAGGTGAGTGAACTGAATTCAGCTGAATTCAGCTGATACATCTCACAGTCTTGATGGAAAGATACAGACTGATCTTCGTACCATGGCTTGGGATGGGATTATAGCATGAGTTTGGCTGCTCTCCACAAAAAAAAAAAAAAGCTTATTTTCTGTTTCTGAATATCTGTCAAATGTTTCTTTTTTTCCTGTGCAGCTCTCTTAACAAGGTATCATTTGTTAATCTATAAAATGGTGAGGTATTTTTTTGGTTAAGTTCATTTAAAAAAAAAATGAAGGCCATGATTACAAATATTCAAGGAAATGCAAAGAAGTATTAGACATCCAAATTGATTATATGCAAGAACAGCAACAGGATTCTCCTTTTCAAAATGTTCCATAATTCAATTACTTTTAATGTAGACTGTATTTTTTTAAATTGTAATAAAAGATCAGTTGTGCAACTTGAAATATAGTCTTCAAGGTACTGTATGAATATAGTCTGTGAACTGCACTCATTACAGTTTCAATGTAAATAAAAACCTAGCAATAATTTAATTTTGATTTTTGAAAAATGGGTCAGTGGATTCATGCAAAGAATGTTTTAATACAAATTTGTGTTTCAAGTATTTTCTATTGTTTATAAAACATAAAAGCTTTATGTCCTAAAGGTATGTAGGGGGGGGGAAAGCAATGTAGAAGGCATAGTGGTTATTTTTGTATTGTAAAACATAATGAAACTCTGCTTAAAATTATATAGTATTTGGTCAAATACACTAGATAACTTGTTACTATCCCCAATGCTATATAAAAAAAAAGGTAAGTAAAATAATATACCAATTTAAATTGTCAACTCCTATTTTTCATTTTGTAACCATCAGTTCTTTTTTCTGCTCCTTTGTGAAGAATCTTGCTGTTGCAAAATTTGTTTATACCACAAAGTCTTGCATCTTTCATGAAATCTTTTTTGTAACTCAGCATACTGGAAAGTACTTGTTTGAAATTATTCATTCTACTGGATATATTTAACAAATAAATGCGAAGTAGGAAGTTTTAAGCCATTCAGAAAGTGAAGTGGGCCATACAGCTATTGGGTTGTTGGGAGAGTCATGATGTGTTTTTTCATGTTCTTCTATGTAGAAATGCATCATGACTTTTCCAGTGACCTAATATTTATCTAAACAGAGGATAGTCTTAAAATCATGAGATGAGGATGAAACTAGATTAACTAGCATCCCAATGATGGATATGCCTTTTTGTCATCCCAGTAAAATAAGCTGTTCTTTTTATTTTGAAGGAGAATCATTTGTCTCCCTAAAGAGTAGGGTTTCTTTGGAGTAACAATATGAGATATTTTTCATTGATGTTGTTGGCTTATTTTGTTGTTTCGTTTTTGTTTTGGACAGGATTTCCCTATGTTGCCATTCCCTTGCTTCACCTCCCAGTAGCTGGTACTATGGCCTGTGCCACCGTGCCTGGCTCTGTAGGTTGGGCAGGGAATGGAACCCATGCTTCCCGTGTGGCCCCAGCTCGAAAACAACAGCATCTCACCAGCACATGCCAAAGCTGGGCCTTGTATTCTTATGATGGTGCTTATTGTTACTGGTCTCAATGTAATTGTGCTTTGCAGTGTGTGGGGTGAACTTTCAAAATATTTCATCATTTAAATGAAACGAAAATGGTCTTTGATATCTCTTAAGGAAACCAGGTTTTCTATGCAAGCAGCTAGACATTTGGAACTGTCTTAACTTCTTCCCTCAGCTTTCCAATCTCTCTCTCTTCATATCCTAAAGAGTTCTAAAGTGTTCTTAGAACAAAGCATAACAGTAGTTTTGCACAAGAACTGTACTTACAGTACACCTCTGTTTGTAATAGATTCAAATGATAATTGAAATATTGAGCACCTTTGTTTTATTGATCTAAATTTTACCCCAGTTATGGTCATGTATTGACTTTCAAATCATGTCTACCTTCCCAGTAGAGACATTGTTAAGAACATCTGTGAAATACTCTACCTTAAGAGATTAGGTTGTTGTGTATGAGTATAGAAAGGATATTGGATTATGAAGCCAAAATAGCAAAATAGCTCTATCCCAAAGTCACTCAATGAATAAAATTTGGATTCTTAGGAATCTGTTTAGTATGGTGAGTTGAATTGTATGTCCTGTGGATGTTACAGGTGTAAAACCTTACATTTTCCTTTCTACATCATAATTTTTCCTTTTATTTTATAACCTCTCCTTGGTCTCATCCCTAGGTCTTATTTTTATTTTATTTTTTTTCCTTTTCTTTTTGAGGTTTTAGCCATAAGGTGTATGTGCTTTCCAGAGAGAGACACAGAGAGGCAATGAGCAGAAAAGTGAGAAATTACCCTCCAGGGGAGGGGCCACACCACAATTTCCTCTTGGGATTTTGTACATGCACACACACATGCCAAGCATGATTTTCAAATGGACAGGTTTGGGACTAAAACCATGGTCAGCCATGTGGGAGTCCAACACCTTAAATATCTCATCACCTGCTTAAATATCTCAACACCTCTTCATTTCTCTAAGACAGGTGACAAATGATAACTCTCAGTAATCTCTCCTCTAACTTTTATTCTTTTGATACCTTCTATTAGTAATTATTTTTTCTTTCATCAGTGATTATATTTTGTCTCTCTAGTAAAGACTCATCAAAATTCAGAATTTCTTAAGCTGAGAAATCTTATTTTTCATTGCTTCAGCTTCTGCTTGTGTCCTTCCAATCTGCATTTCTCCTCACTTGAAAAGCGTTCCTTAATTTTAGTTTCCCATAAGAAAATCCCTTTTGGTTGTCTCACTTTAAACAAGTATGGTATTATCACAACTCCAATTCCCAGCTCTTTCTTGCAATAATATCATGGCTTTGACAGTTAAAACCTGTAAGATCGTTTTCTCTTTCTTAATTTTCCCAAAACTGTCTTATCGAGACCTATCACCTAAGAAAAAGTATTTAGTATGTATTCACTTTTATAAAACCCTACTATAATTTTTTAATGTTATGAAATAAAGCCATTAATATCAGACTGGTGAGACATTTCAGGGGGCCCTCCAAAGGAAGGACTAATTATGATTGACATTCTCATAGTGTCAATTGATCAAAGACTTGAAGGATCAAACAGCATCATGTATATATTAAAACTGGATAGTCTGTGAGTTACGACTTTTTTTTTTTTTTTGCTATGTTTTATTTTTAATTTTGCTATAGGATACATGTGCTCACCAGAAAGAAAGAGAGTGAAAGATAGCACTCCCCCAAAGAGGATGGCCGTACTGCAGTTCCTTCTCTTCCATTCTTTTCTTGGGATTTTGGACATGCACACAGACACACCCTTGGAGTCTTTTTCAAACCATTTGGTTCAGTACTGAACTACGCAATCATGTGGGGTCCAGTTGCCTTTACCACCATGCCCTCCACTGGCCTGGGATGTATTACATTCAGTGTAAATGTTCAATTACATTTAATTTAAAAACAATGCTTTAATTAAGGGTTTCTCTTGTAGTGAGTCTCTTTGAGACCCATTCTTTGATATCCTAGGTGATAGGTTCTCTTTCCTCTGCTGTTAGAGATGACAGATAATCAGGAAAATGCAAAGCACTTAAAAATAAAGTGTAACAGGGCCACCAAGTGATGTGGTGGTGAAGGCACCAGACTCCCACATGACTGACCAAGATTGGAGTCCTTGACCTGGCAGCTTGAAATTTACACCAGGCATGTGTGAGTGTATCGCCAAAATCACAGAAGGAGAGTGGGAGAGAAAGGATTGCGATGTGGCCATTCCCACTGGGGAGCAATTTCTCACTTTCCTTCTCTCTGTCTGTTTCTCCAGTGAGCACACACACCCTATAGCAAAAACCTAAAAAAGAAAGAAAGAAAGTAAGTTTAAGTAGCATGTTATTTATACAAATATGCAATTTACATATAAGTAAATTAGGTAAGATGTTACATATAATTTATTGTTCTCATATATATGTATAATTTACTATGTTCTTAAATTATATATATGTATATGTATAATTTTCTAGAGTATTTTAATATTTTAATTATAAATTATATTATTTTAAATCACTTCAGCCACACTATTTATTTAGAATAAAAGAGGAAATAACTTTAAAGAATAATTATCCAGGAGGGTGGCATAAACAGGAAGGTTCCCAAGCAGTCAGTCTTCCTGCTGCTATTTGTAAATCCCCAGCCAATCAAGCACCTAGCTAAAATCCTATTTAGCAAAAAGTAGCTGAATTAAATTAAAAGGATATGAAGTAGTGAAAAGAAGGGAAATTTTAAGAAAAAGAGCCCCTCAGCCAGAAATATTTTGAAGTTAAATTGAAGCTCTAGTAAATTTAAGACTAGGTTGAGAGAGTAAAGATTGTAAGCCTATGTTGGTTTAGCAACCCAACATAGGTAGTGTATTTGGTCCCTCACTCATGTGCTGCTGATATGTGATTCCACCTGTGGTAATGCTCCCTCCTTTGTAAGTGAAAGCATTATTGAGAGTCCACAAATCTGTAAAAAGGCATCTCTGAGTACACCCTTGATATGGTATTAAGTATCATAGGAATGACAAATATTCCTGTGCAGTAAGTGAATAAAATTTATAATAGCTTGTATCTATTGGATTGTCAGAAAAGTCATGATGCATTTTTTTCTGCATAGAAAAACATTGAAAAATATGTCATGACTTTTCCAATGACCCAATACATTTTTAGAGCTTTTTCTTTGTACCGAAAGGTGTGTATGTATGTTCATGAGTGTATATATGTGTAAATTCGGTCTTTATTCGTCTCACAATGAATTTATGAAGTACTGATATTATTATTACTATTTTTTCATGGCCAGATGGCATGTGTGCTCACCAGAAAGAAACAAACACAAAGAGAGAGGGAGAAAACATCCCTCAATGGTACATAGTCATGTTGCAATCCCTTCTCTTCCATTTCTCTACCTTGTCAGTATTTGAAGCATGCTCACACACATGCCTAGTGTGTTTTTCAAGCCACCAGGGCCAGGAGTAAAACCATGTGGTCAGCCATGTGGAATATGGCCCCCTTAACCACTAGACCTTGGGGGTGGTGCCATTATTCCCATTTTTAAGGTAAAGTGACCAAGTCACAGAGGGATCAGGCAACAACCCAGGTTGCCTGGTGCCAGAGCCCAAGCTCTTAACAGCTGTGCTAAAAAAGAAGAGTTTGAAGTAAGTTCAACAAATATTTATTGAACAGTTACATGCTTACTACCTACTGGGCTCCATGCCAGACACTAGACTGTGAGCTAGGGTTAAAGAGAGAAATGAGATACTTCCCTTGCCCTCAGAGATATCACAGTATCATCGGGAAAACTACATATCAATCTCAGAAAAGAGATCATCTCAGAAAAGGCAAGTGCCAGAGAAGTACACAGGAGTACAGAAAAGAATGTGATTTAGTCTTTCATGCAGTTTCGAGGGGCTTCCTGGAAGAAGTGGGGCCTAAGCACAAGCATTTAAATTAGTAATATTACACATGGAAGGATTTTCCAGGACAGAGAGAGCAGGACATTGATTAAATGTTGAAAATGTTGAGTGTTTATCTGGAACATTAATGTGTGTTGATCATAAATCTACATGAAAGATTTCTTTAATTCTAATGCATGTCCCTCCTCAATGTAAGAGATAGCTCATCTCAGGACAGATCTTAGGTCAGATAAGCTCTGTACAACAGGGATCTTGATTTCTTATTTGAACTGTAAGTAAACACCTATGAATGTGAAATATCATAAGCTTACACACTAGAAATTATTCAAATTACTTTATCTTATATTATTCAGTAACTCTATTTGCAGTACTATACCAGAGTCAATGATATTTCAGAAATAGAAGTACCATCCCCAATGGAAGAAAATTAGTCACACTTAAGATAAACATAAACCAAAGAACTAAAGAAGAAAATATCAAGTAAGGGACCAGGTGGCTTAAACTCACGCCAGGCGTGTGTGCGCTTGTGCCCATGATCCCGAGAGGAGAATGGAGGAGAAGTACACAGGAGTGCAGAAAAGAATGTGATTTAGTCTTCCGTGCGGCGTGGCCATCCCCCCTGGGAGTGATTTCTCACTTTCTGTCTCTTCGTCTGTCTCTGTCTTTCTAGAGCACGCACGCACCCTATAGCAAAAACCTCTCAAAAAAAAAAAAAAAATCCATAATTCAATTACTTTTAATGTAGACTGTATTTTTTTAAATTGTAATAAAAGATCAGTTGTGCAACTTGAAATATAGTCTTCAAGGTACTGTATGAATATAGTCTGTGAACTGCACTCATTACAGTTTCAATGTAAATAAAAACCTAGCAATAATTTAATTTTGATTTTTGAAAAATGGGTCAGTGGATTCATGCAAAGAATGTTTTAATACAAATTTGTGTTTCAAGTATTTTCTATTGTTTATAAAACATAAAAGCTTTATGTCCTAAAGGTATGTAGGGGGGGGGAAAGCAATGTAGAAGGCATAGTGGTTATTTTTGTATTGTAAAACATAATGAAACTCTGCTTAAAATTATATAGTATTTGGTCAAATACACTAGATAACTTGTTACTATCCCCAATGCTATATAAAAAAAAAGGTAAGTAAAATAATATACCAATTTAAATTGTCAACTCCTATTTTTCATTTTGTAACCATCAGTTCTTTTTTCTGCTCCTTTGTGAAGAATCTTGCTGTTGCAAAATTTGTTTATACCACAAAGTCTTGCATCTTTCATGAAATCTTTTTTGTAACTCAGCATACTGGAAAGTACTTGTTTGAAATTATTCATTCTACTGGATATATTTAACAAATAAATGCGAAGTAGGAAGTTTTAAGCCATTCAGAAAGTGAAGTGGGCCATACAGCTATTGGGTTGTTGGGAGAGTCATGATGTGTTTTTTCATGTTCTTCTATGTAGAAATGCATCATGACTTTTCCAGTGACCTAATATTTATCTAAACAGAGGATAGTCTTAAAATCATGAGATGAGGATGAAACTAGATTAACTAGCATCCCAATGATGGATATGCCTTTTTGTCATCCCAGTAAAATAAGCTGTTCTTTTTATTTTGAAGGAGAATCATTTGTCTCCCTAAAGAGTAGGGTTTCTTTGGAGTAACAATATGAGATATTTTTCATTGATGTTGTTGGCTTATTTTGTTGTTTCGTTTTTGTTTTGGACAGGATTTCCCTATGTTGCCATTCCCTTGCTTCACCTCCCAGTAGCTGGTACTATGGCCTGTGCCACCGTGCCTGGCTCTGTAGGTTGGGCAGGGAATGGAACCCATGCTTCCCGTGTGGCCCCAGCTCGAAAACAACAGCATCTCACCAGCACATGCCAAAGCTGGGCCTTGTATTCTTATGATGGTGCTTATTGTTACTGGTCTCAATGTAATTGTGCTTTGCAGTGTGTGGGGTGAACTTTCAAAATATTTCATCATTTAAATGAAACGAAAATGGTCTTTGATATCTCTTAAGGAAACCAGGTTTTCTATGCAAGCAGCTAGACATTTGGAACTGTCTTAACTTCTTCCCTCAGCTTTCCAATCTCTCTCTCTTCATATCCTAAAGAGTTCTAAAGTGTTCTTAGAACAAAGCATAACAGTAGTTTTGCACAAGAACTGTACTTACAGTACACCTCTGTTTGTAATAGATTCAAATGATAATTGAAATATTGAGCACCTTTGTTTTATTGATCTAAATTTTACCCCAGTTATGGTCATGTATTGACTTTCAAATCATGTCTACCTTCCCAGTAGAGACATTGTTAAGAACATCTGTGAAATACTCTACCTTAAGAGATTAGGTTGTTGTGTATGAGTATAGAAAGGATATTG
The DNA here is from genome assembly GCF_000334495.1 of Tupaia belangeri chinensis. Lineage (NCBI taxonomy): Eukaryota > Metazoa > Chordata > Mammalia > Scandentia > Tupaiidae > Tupaia > Tupaia belangeri. The sequence goes on from NW_006205542.1 coordinate 2,170,440, forward strand.
GATTATGAAGCCAAAATAGCAAAATAGCTCTATCCCAAAGTCACTCAATGAATAAAATTTGGATTCTTAGGAATCTGTTTAGTATGGTGAGTTGAATTGTATGTCCTGTGGATGTTACAGGTGTAAAACCTTACATTTTCCTTTCTACATCATAATTTTTCCTTTTATTTTATAACCTCTCCTTGGTCTCATCCCTAGGTCTTATTTTTATTTTATTTTTTTTCCTTTTCTTTTTGAGGTTTTAGCCATAAGGTGTATGTGCTTTCCAGAGAGAGACACAGAGAGGCAATGAGCAGAAAAGTGAGAAATTACCCTCCAGGGGAGGGGCCACACCACAATTTCCTCTTGGGATTTTGTACATGCACACACACATGCCAAGCATGATTTTCAAATGGACAGGTTTGGGACTAAAACCATGGTCAGCCATGTGGGAGTCCAACACCTTAAATATCTCATCACCTGCTTAAATATCTCAACACCTCTTCATTTCTCTAAGACAGGTGACAAATGATAACTCTCAGTAATCTCTCCTCTAACTTTTATTCTTTTGATACCTTCTATTAGTAATTATTTTTTCTTTCATCAGTGATTATATTTTGTCTCTCTAGTAAAGACTCATCAAAATTCAGAATTTCTTAAGCTGAGAAATCTTATTTTTCATTGCTTCAGCTTCTGCTTGTGTCCTTCCAATCTGCATTTCTCCTCACTTGAAAAGCGTTCCTTAATTTTAGTTTCCCATAAGAAAATCCCTTTTGGTTGTCTCACTTTAAACAAGTATGGTATTATCACAACTCCAATTCCCAGCTCTTTCTTGCAATAATATCATGGCTTTGACAGTTAAAACCTGTAAGATCGTTTTCTCTTTCTTAATTTTCCCAAAACTGTCTTATCGAGACCTATCACCTAAGAAAAAGTATTTAGTATGTATTCACTTTTATAAAACCCTACTATAATTTTTTAATGTTATGAAATAAAGCCATTAATATCAGACTGGTGAGACATTTCAGGGGGCCCTCCAAAGGAAGGACTAATTATGATTGACATTCTCATAGTGTCAATTGATCAAAGACTTGAAGGATCAAACAGCATCATGTATATATTAAAACTGGATAGTCTGTGAGTTACGACTTTTTTTTTTTTTTTGCTATGTTTTATTTTTAATTTTGCTATAGGATACATGTGCTCACCAGAAAGAAAGAGAGTGAAAGATAGCACTCCCCCAAAGAGGATGGCCGTACTGCAGTTCCTTCTCTTCCATTCTTTTCTTGGGATTTTGGACATGCACACAGACACACCCTTGGAGTCTTTTTCAAACCATTTGGTTCAGTACTGAACTACGCAATCATGTGGGGTCCAGTTGCCTTTACCACCATGCCCTCCACTGGCCTGGGATGTATTACATTCAGTGTAAATGTTCAATTACATTTAATTTAAAAACAATGCTTTAATTAAGGGTTTCTCTTGTAGTGAGTCTCTTTGAGACCCATTCTTTGATATCCTAGGTGATAGGTTCTCTTTCCTCTGCTGTTAGAGATGACAGATAATCAGGAAAATGCAAAGCACTTAAAAATAAAGTGTAACAGGGCCACCAAGTGATGTGGTGGTGAAGGCACCAGACTCCCACATGACTGACCAAGATTGGAGTCCTTGACCTGGCAGCTTGAAATTTACACCAGGCATGTGTGAGTGTATCGCCAAAATCACAGAAGGAGAGTGGGAGAGAAAGGATTGCGATGTGGCCATTCCCACTGGGGAGCAATTTCTCACTTTCCTTCTCTCTGTCTGTTTCTCCAGTGAGCACACACACCCTATAGCAAAAACCTAAAAAATTGATTAAGAAAAGAAAGAAAGAAAGTAAGTTTAAGTAGCATGTTATTTATACAAATATGCAATTTACATATAAGTAAATTAGGTAAGATGTTACATATAATTTATTGTTCTCATATATATGTATAATTTACTATGTTCTTAAATTATATATATGTATATGTATAATTTTCTAGAGTATTTTAATATTTTAATTATAAATTATATTATTTTAAATCACTTCAGCCACACTATTTATTTAGAATAAAAGAGGAAATAACTTTAAAGAATAATTATCCAGGAGGGTGGCATAAACAGGAAGGTTTCCAAGCAGTCAGTCTTCCTGCTGCTATTTGTAAATCCCCAGCCAATCAAGCACCTAGCTAAAATCCTATTTAGCAAAAAGTAGCTGAATTAAATTAAAAGGATATGAAGTAGTGAAAAGAAGGGAAATTTTAAGAAAAAGAGCCCCTCAGCCAGAAATATTTTGAAGTTAAATTGAAGCTCTAGTAAATTTAAGACTAGGTTGAGAGAGTAAAGATTGTAAGCCTATGTTGGTTTAGCAACCCAACATAGGTAGTGTATTTGGTCCCTCACTCATGTGCTGCTGATATGTGATTCCACCTGTGGTAATGCTCCCTCCTTTGTAAGTGAAAGCATTATTGAGAGTCCACAAATCTGTAAAAAGGCATCTCTGAGTACACCCTTGATATGGTATTAAGTATCATAGGAATGACAAATATTCCTGTGCAGTAAGTGAATAAAATTTATAATAGCTTGTATCTATTGGATTGTCAGAAAAGTCATGATGCATTTTTTTCTGCATAGAAAAACATTGAAAAATATGTCATGACTTTTCCAATGACCCAATACATTTTTAGAGCTTTTTCTTTGTACCGAAAGGTGTGTATGTATGTTCATGAGTGTATATATGTGTAAATTCGGTCTTTATTCGTCTCACAATGAATTTATGAAGTACTGATATTATTATTACTATTTTTTCATGGCCAGATGGCATGTGTGCTCACCAGAAAGAAACAAACACAAAGAGAGAGGGAGAAAACATCCCTCAATGGTACATAGTCATGTTGCAATCCCTTCTCTTCCATTTCTCTACCTTGTCAGTATTTGAAGCATGCTCACACACATGCCTAGTGTGTTTTTCAAGCCACCAGGGCCAGGAGTAAAACCATGTGGTCAGCCATGTGGAATATGGCCCCCTTAACCACTAGACCTTGGGGGTGGTGCCATTATTCCCATTTTTAAGGTAAAGTGACCAAGTCACAGAGGGATCAGGCAACAACCCAGGTTGCCTGGTGCCAGAGCCCAAGCTCTTAACAGCTGTGCTAAAAAAGAAGAGTTTGAAGTAAGTTCAACAAATATTTATTGAACAGTTACATGCTTACTACCTACTGGGCTCCATGCCAGACACTAGACTGTGAGCTAGGGTTAAAGAGAGAAATGAGATACTTCCCTTGCCCTCAGAGATATCACAGTATCATCGGGAAAACTACATATCAATCTCAGAAAAGAGATCATCTCAGAAAAGGCAAGTGCCAGAGAAGTACACAGGAGTACAGAAAAGAATGTGATTTAGTCTTTCATGCAGTTTCGAGGGGCTTCCTGGAAGAAGTGGGGCCTAAGCACAAGCATTTAAATTAGTAATATTACACATGGAAGGATTTTCCAGGACAGAGAGAGCAGGACATTGATTAAATGTTGAAAATGTTGAGTGTTTATCTGGAACATTAATGTGTGTTGATCATAAATCTACATGAAAGATTTCTTTAATTCTAATGCATGTCCCTCCTCAATGTAAGAGATAGCTCATCTCAGGACAGATCTTAGGTCAGATAAGCTCTGTACAACAGGGATCTTGATTTCTTATTTGAACTGTAAGTAAACACCTATGAATGTGAAATATCATAAGCTTACACACTAGAAATTATTCAAATTACTTTATCTTATATTATTCAGTAACTCTATTTGCAGTACTATACCAGAGTCAATGATATTTCAGAAATAGAAGTACCATCCCCAATGGAAGAAAATTAGTCACACTTAAGATAAACATAAACCAAAGAACTAAAGAAGAAAATATCAAGTAAGGGACCAGGTGGCTTAAACTCACGCCAGGCGTGTGTGCGCTTGTGCCCATGATCCCGAGAGGAGAATGGAGGAGAAGTACACAGGAGTGCAGAAAAGAATGTGATTTAGTCTTCCGTGCGGCGTGGCCATCCCCCCTGGGAGTGATTTCTCACTTTCTGTCTCTTCGTCTGTCTCTGTCTTTCTAGAGCACGCACGCACCCTATAGCAAAAACCTCTCAAAAAAAAAAAAAAAAAAAGGACATGAAAAAGAAAATGTAAAGTAAACTGTCAAACATAACAAAAATTCAGTGTTGTTTATGTACATTACCAAAGAAAGTGGGAGGACAAACTGGACAAGGATCTGAGTCTCCCAGAGTGAGGTCACATGCAGAATTGGGAGATGATGGTCTTCTAACCTTTTACTATAATTATTATTTATTAGATTCCTTTACTAGATTAATGGCAATACTTTTTTCCAAATACTCCTGGCATTTAGGAAGTTGTACTCTAAGAATGGAAAATGTTGCAGGACTACGTTACAATTTTCAAATGATTAGGAACCATCCATAATGCACTATGAACATACAAAAAAAACCCCACATCTATGCTTCTTCAATAATAGATATGTGCCTTTTCAATATTTCCCACCATCACAATTTTTCACATTTTTTTCTTTCTTTCAAAATGCTCTAACTCCATAAGTTGTCCTTCATTATTTTATTATTCTCCACTAACTCTTTTTCTCTTTGAATTCCTGTAGCCTAAACTCTGAGCCTTTATTGTCATCTTGCTGCAAGCCCCAAATTTTGGGCTACTTTCAGGAACAAAACAACAAATATGCACTATATTTGTAAAAATAATTTCACATAGACGTGGATAAAAAGAAAAATTTCAATGACATCAAAATGACCTACACTCCCTCTTGGTAAAATAATCTAAATATGTATTTTTAAAATACTTTTCAGTCACTTTAAGCTCCTGATGTAGTCTTTCTCTCATTTTGTACTGCAGCGATTTTGTACTGCAACAGAGTAGGTCCCCACCAGCGCCACCGGCTTCCTCATCTACAATAGATGCCCTGCAAAGCCTTCTCTTTCTTACATTCTCCTATTCTGCCACATTTAGCTTGATATATTTTAGAGCTTAGCCATTTACGAAAGGTAGAAGTCACTGCCTACTAGCTGCCTCTTTTTTTCTACAAAAACCCCTAAGGCAAGGAAGCATAAAATGATTTTGCGTAAATTGTTAAGAAACTAATAATTTTGTGGAAACAGGAAAGTACTGGGAGAAAACCACAAATGTATATTTTAATAAATTATCTGAATCCATGAACAGAGTTTGACGGTATATGAAAGGACTATGGTGGGAAACAGGTTTAGAAAAAAAGTTTGAGGTCAGACTTGAAAATTTTTTAAAAAATTGTACTCATTATTTGATGGCGAACTTTTAATAAAGAGAAAAAAAGATAAACAACCATGCTCCTAGAAGCATAAACTGGGAGAAGCTGTAGAAAGATCAGTGTGGAAGCAAGGTCAGGTGGAGACTCACTGATTAAAAAAAAGATGGTGATTTAGCAAGCAAAAGAAATAGCTGTAGAAATGGACAGGAGCAAGTTTATTCAGGCTGAATGTGGAGAAAGGGTTGCGGAGTTATATCCATAAAATATGAATGACCAAGAGTAGAGAGATTTGTTTCATTTTGCTAGAGGATACATGTACTCGCCAGGGAGACAGGGAGAGGAGAAAGCATCCCTAAGAAGAATGATCACACCTCAATCTCTTTTCCTTCATTTTTTTCTCCTTTTTTTTTTTTTTGGAAAAAAAACTGTATTTGTATGGGCACATACACTCATACACCTACTGTGGTCCTCAAGCTTCAGGGTCTGAGACTTGAACCATGAGATGGAGCATATAGGATTTGGCTGCCTTGGAGCTGACCCAGGAGGAAAGAATTTTAA